>NC_080568.1:2744166-3070833 GCF_030253575.1 Rhododendron vialii | reverse complement strand
TGAAATTATAAAACGTGCGGCTATTGCATAAACACGTGGCTTACTATTTCTTTTCAAAAATTCAATCAAATGAGAATTTCTTTCACAAATTTTTTTTCAGTAAAACGGAATTCAAATTTTTTTTTTCCTCATTTTTTCGCAAGTAGTAATAATAGGGTGGAGGACGAGTCCAAAAATTTTACATGTGGGTGAACTATATTCTCACTGTGATTGGTGAAAAAAATGTGAGTCCCATTAACTAACCTTGATGTTGCATAAAATATTGAATTATGAGCATGAGATACTTTTTCCTCCGTCCCAAATAACTTGCTCTTTTTGAGCAATTGTGCTGTTTGCACACAAAAAAATTTCTCAAATTTTTTACACCAATTTAAAAATCTTGTGAAGAAAAAGCTGGCATAAATTTTTTTCAAAGAAATTCTTATTGACACGTTAATGTTTGTGTGCAAAATACACAATTTTTCAAAAGGGACAAACAATTCGAGGTTTGATGAATAATATGTTGACGTAAACATAAATAATTTGGCGCAAGCAGAGTGGTAGGCAAGTGAAAGACGTCATACACTCTCTAGTATTTGACTGGTTCGAACCTCACTAATTAAGTACTACATTAAGAGGGTGTTCCTCTTTTTCAAAAAAGTTATTTTTTGAAAATGAAAATATTTTTTCAATTTTTTTTTCACCGTTTAAAAGATTTTAATGAGATCTATCAAACAAGATCCATATTGGTAGGAAAATTATTTGCGTAAATATGTGATTTTTGAGCTTGAAATTACCTTCTTTTTCAAAATTTTTTTTTTTTTTGAAAAAGTGGAACACCCCCTAATAATAATGTTGACTTATGTCAAGATAAAAAATAAAGAAATAAAAAATTGGCAATATACACAATTTCTTAGAAATCAAAAAGCAAAGAAATGAAAAGTTGCGGCTATGGTTTGAGCACGTGGCGTTAATCAGTACGGAAATCTGAGATTTGGCGGTAGTACAGTGGTAATGGCTTCAATTACCTATGCCTATGAGTAACGACGGCCCACACTCCATATTCTTCTTGTTTTATTTTATTTTCTTTGTTCGTTTATTTATTTATATTGACTTCAGATTCTTTTTTGATTCACGGAATCACGGTTCATTCTATCCGTATGCCGCTTAGCTGTATCTTTTTTCATCTCTTTAGAAGTAGGCTAGACGTCGAGCGGGTGACAAAAAAAAAATTAAAGACATCTCCACATTTACGAGGGGCAATTTCGGAGGACATGATTAATTAAATGACATTAGCAAGATTATAGTTAATTCCTAGTTGACGATGGATAACTATAAGGTAAGCATATAAAAATATACATTGGCTTTTGAACTTTGCTATGGTAAATGAGAGGTTATCTGACCAGCTGTTGGAATTTGCAACAACAATTAAAAGTAGGGGTGATACTCCCTCCGTTCCAAATTAAATGACAATTTTTGATATTTGTGTCAATTTTAATTCATTTTATCTTTTAATATGAATCTCAAAAAATATACAATATGGATCTTGTTTAATAGCTCTTGATTAGTTCTATTATACAAAGTTTTCAAAATCGTGAAAAACATTATAGATTGAAAGATATAAGTAATAAAAAATGACATAAATTTCAAAAATTGTTATCCAATTTAGAACGAAATGAGTATTAATTAGTAATAAGAAGGAGTAATAAAGTAAAGTACTTTTAATATCTTGAGATTTGAGGAGTGAGGGACTTTTTTCAACTTTGAAGGGAGAGAAAGAAAATTTGATGGGTTACTTCAAATTATTTACTTGTTCAGTTGTGGGTTTGAAAACTTTTTGGGTAATAAGTGAGGAGAGAAAATATGGTAATAATTGAGAATAGATGTAATGAGTGGAGATAGATAGAAAGAGAAATGAGATTAATAATTGAATATAGGATAATGAGTGGAGAGAGAAATAAAAATAATAATTGAATTGGTAGATTTGGGTTTGGAAATTTTTTTCCAAACCTTCAACTGAACAAGGGCTTAGTGTTTGAGGGATTTGCTGGAGCACTTAGTTTATGCCAACTGATCTCTCAATTTTTTTGTCATTTAGGATTTGAGGAATTTGCTGGAGATGCTTTTAACATGAGATGACATGAATAAATTAAGTACCACAAGCTAAACAAGTAGCAGAATTCTAAAGAGAATAAATTCCGAGTACAAGGGCCCTCGCAAATTATGAAAGTAAGGAAAAAATCAAAAGAGAAAAGGGAAAAAAATCCAGATAGAAACCGAGTTTATTTTTGCCGACATTAGTTTCCACCTTTAAATAAAGATCACAGGTACCACTAGAACTTTATTGGAACGTGGATATGCTGAAAAAATAAAATTATCAGCATAAAATTTATTAATCGAGATCAAACATACATCAATTAAAGGGACAAGCGCACAAGTCATCACAGCGAGGGAAACTTCATCCCAATTATGTTGGCACTAGGGGTGCCCAACGGGCCAACCGAACTGCCCGCGAACCCACCCGGGGTATGGTAAGGATTGGATTCAGTTCGGTTTGGACAACTTTTTAATATATGAATCGCCTAAACTGCAACCGAACCGGGCAACACTTACAAACGGGTGCTGATGGAGAAAATGACAAATCACGATGAGTAGTTCGGTTTCAAAGCCGAACCGAATCGAACCGCCTAAAAATCGCCTACTGGGCAACCGTAGTTAGCACATATCCCCTCGAGAATCATGTGCGCCCCGCACAATACCCAAAGGAAAGAGTGGATGTGCCCAAACACATGAATTTTTCTTCATAAAATGAACCAAAGAGGATTCACGCAACAGTTCTTATATTTGAAATATATATGCAGAAATTAAGAGGAATGTCTTGGTTTCTGATCACAGATCCATACCCAATTATCCATAACACTTTTTTTTTTTTTTTCTTTTGGCAAACAAAAATACAAAAGAAAAAAGAACAAGATTAAACGGACTGATAAAACCATACCCATGGCTGGCTGTTATAGCTAGTGATCATCATGCCAACCATCCTGGCAGGTAATTATTCAAACTGGGGCCGGCTGTTCCAACTGTTATTTGATCAGTTTGGTATCTGAAATGCAAAGAAAAACAATTCATCGGCAGCGCAAATTTTCCTATCTCTTTTCGATACGTAACGGTTTCGCCTAAAATTGACAAGTTATTCACCCTTTCGAAACATTTTGTGGCTTGTAGTAGGGAGTCATGTGACTACGTACCTTGCTCTTGCTCTATGCACATAATTTTTGTTATTGAGCGGACACTTAGATCACCTAACTAACTCGGGTACGAACTGTGTAAGAGGTGCATATGGTACACTTTGCATTGACAAGAAAAAAGGATTTTGCTATTTAGCGGTAAGTTATAATTCACCCAATTAATGCTTATAGCATGAGAGTACACTAACATGGACATTCAACTATGCAAAAGAAGTTTAGCAACATTCATTTATGGGCATACAATAATTTTAGGCAATATGACTTTATATACGGAGAAAAAGCCTTCATGTTTCAAATGTCAAATCATTGGTCCTCCAATGAGGTGCAAAGGCTCAAGTCCCTTGGGCTAATTAATCTTATCAGTTGAAGGTGATTTTTAAATATCAGCCGCTACGTAGTGATTTTCCCGTCTTCCGATATCACTACTATCCAAAATTTCCATCTGTACCAATCGATTCTCGATATGTATCACATTGAGTTAAGTTTTTTTGATCGATTCACAACCACTATGTGACCACTACGGCCGCTACATGTGCTCAGGTGCGAAATTTTTTAAAAAAAATTCTAATCGCTACACTCGATTCCTGCTACGTATCATTCAATACTCTACTACCGCTACTCTACTACCGCTACTGCTATTTAAAACCTTTGAGTTCAACCCACATGCCTTATGATTTTTTTTTTTTGGTCAAACGGAAGATAACATACCTTATGATTAATTACAAGAAGTTAACCATTTAATGTTTTCAAGTTTATTTCTGTTACGAACACAAAGATAAATGCATGGTTTACTTAGTATGCATGGTTTCAGCAGAGGTCATACCCGATTTGTAAAGTGGGTTCACTCTCCAATTGATGAAAGAAGGCATCACCCTGGTGTTGAGCAGATTGTTGCCTGCTGTAATCCACATCTTGTGCACTTGGATTCCACTGAAGTGATACTTGGTCTCCTCCCCACAGCTGTGAAAGATTTTGTTCAAAAACTCATACATATATATAACTCTATTAATTTTCAGAGATAATATATATATATATATATATATATATATATATATATATATCAATGCATTTCTCTATCATTTTCTATTACTTTTCTGGGTTCTATTTGGAAGAACTTAAGCCCCCCAAGGTGGAAATTTTTGCTTGGTTGGCTGTCAAGGAAAAAGCTACTACCAGAGTGGTGGAATATGAAATGGGTGTGCCCGGTCTCCATTCCGGATTTAGCAAGTTGGTGGTTTGCAAATGGATTTTCCAATTTGGAGAAACATATTTGGAAAGCATGCTTCTATGCAACGCTTTGGTCCCCATGGTTAATGAGAAATAATTACATCTTCAACAACTCAGCAAAACAGGCCTGGGAAGTGGGAGATGTAGTTAAAACTAGGGTCGCAATGTGGATGAAGGCCAAGTTCAACATCAAGGTCTATACGGTAGAAGAGTTTAAGGTCTTTCTAGATGGTATCCGAAAACTAAAATTGTAACTTAGATTGAGGTGTGTTATCCAACTGTTAGTTGGATGTGTTTGTATTTTCTTTTGGTGCTTCTAGGCTCTACGAGATAGGATGTATTCCCTCGATGTAACCCTTTCGAGTTCTATAAAAAGTTTTGTTTGCCGAGCAAAAAAAAAACTGGCATTCTATTGCTTGTCTTCACCATATCATAGTATTTTCAAGAAAAAAAAAAAAGAGTACTGCAAATTAAACTACTAACAAAAGGTGTCTATATTTATGGTGCACGCGCAGCTGTGTTTAGATGGTAAATTTGCGTATAGGAAAAAGTAAATAAAGGAGAAACGATAGGAGAATTGAAATAAAAAAAAACGTCGGAAATTGAACTTGATCGATCACTTCTTTAACCTAGATAACAATAGTAATTCATTATTAGTTGTAGTTATTTTGTAGCGAAACCCGATACAACAATCATATATACATGCAGCAAAAAGTCTAAGGTGAAGTACTGTTCATGAATGCAGGAGGCCCGCAACAACATTCTTGACGTTTTTTTCCTTGGAGACCATGACAAGAGTCTTGTTTTGCTACTAAAGTCTAAAGAGATCGATGGCTCTGTTTTTGCTAGCTAGCTCCTCAATCAAGAGATCTAGAATAAGTACGTGAATTAAACTTGTGCGCACTCTATATTCTAATGCAAGTAATTTATTCAGATTGATCGAGCATTAGTTATTCAACATGCATGCAGTTCGATTGGATTTCTCCTCCCAATGATGCTTGCCATTTCCTTTCTCGATGTACCCTTATCGAGTTTCTAATAAAATTTACTTTGCGTATCAAAAAAAAAAACATGCATGCAGTTGGTTGAGAAAGTACGTACCCTTTGCCTCAGGGTCTTGTTGGCTTCATTAAGAGCATGTTCCTGCAATTTAAACATAAAAAGATGAATATGAGAAACAAACTGCACACACACACACACACACACACATATATATATATACACACACACACATAAGAAGGAAACCTCAAAATCTTTTGATACCTTTCTTTGAAGATCTGTGAGCTGATCCAGCATGTACTGGGTCTGGATTAACAAATACAAGGGCTCAGAATTAATAAAGCTAGCATCACTAGTATATATGAACATCAGATTGAGTTGCAACTTGCAACAGGTCAATCTATTTGTTTGTCCAATTTTTAAACTTAGCAAGAGGTCAAAATGATTACAAGGCACTGTTTTTTCATTGCATGACATTAAATGGAAGTGCACTCTCTCTTTTTTTTCTAAGAAAAAGAATTTATTAATCTTTATACCGATTACAAAGATCTCTTACTGATTAGTAATTACTTCCATACAAGTCACGTGTATGTTCTTGATAAATTTCGGACCGACACACACCGAAATATATCAAGAACATAAATGTGACTTTTCACACACACCAAAATGTATACACACACCTCGAAATGTATCAAGAACATACATGTGACTCCCCACAATCCTAGTTCATGAACTATGTGTTATCCAATGTATGTGTGTGAAGATACATGAATGCATCAAGTATGTGGAGTCTAAGGTGTATGTGTGTGCCCTACATAAAAGGGTGCTGATCAATGGAGATAGGTAGCTAGTAGAAGAAAATGTCGAAGAATAAATAAAAGAGATTATCTTGTTGAGTGCTTAAGGTACTTGTGCTCCTTGGGAGCTTTGTACATTCGGGTTGAAAATATCCAAAACGTTCTTTGTTATCTCCTACGCATACATATTATTGTCTGAGTTAGATTAGTTGTTTGAGTGTCCAACATATTCCACTGCGTTCCCCCAACATAGTAAAGTGCCGATCTTTCATCTTTTTCAGATTTCGAACACTTAAAAGTTATAGTAACAGTTCACAGAGCGTAAAAATATCGAAGTTATAACAATGGGAAAGGAGAAAAAAGTACCCTTGTGGATCTGATGTGCTTCAATGACATATCAAGCTGCCTTTCCAGCGACTCGAGCTCCTTGCTATTAAGGGGGCCAAGATCCTCACCCAAGAGATTCCTAATGTGTAGTTTTACAGTCAAATTAACAAAATGGGCAAGACATTTTCTAGCTCCTTCAGTTACTACTAATTATTCCTATTCAAACTAGTTTGATCAGTTTGCTATACTACTAGTATGGAGCTGAATTACCTTTGGGATCGCTGGAGGGCTTCGTAGCGTGCTTTAAGTTTCAAGTACTCTTGCTGACTGCTCAGCTCCTACAAAACCACAGTGAACGATTTAGGTCATCAAAATTCGGATTGTCAAAGACAAATTACACAATGGATAGATGGAACATTAGCTAGCACAATCAAGCTCCACTTTGAATGCTTTGTTATCTTTTCAGCGCAAGTTATGAATGTCAAATGCAACATGAGGATTTGAAATGTTTGGAGAGTGAAACATGATCTTAAGAAGGTGGCGAACTTTTGTTACAACGACAATTTTGTTGGTTCCAAGAAGTAGAACTCAGTCGCTAATCAATCCGTGCAATTGATATGAAGATGTTTATTCTCATTGCATAATTTATGCGCAGTTTAACTTTATTTCGGTAGTTAGAAATTCGGCTATATTAGTCAAGTGTCGTAATCTTTGCTCTATCCTGCTATAAACCTGTCTTTGTTTCCTGGTGATGAACAGATTATCTAAGTGAAGATTTGCTTCCAAATTACTAAGATCATAATAATATCAATAAAATGACTAGAGTACTACCAAGCCAAGAGATTGTTCCAAAAGCTTACCTGCCTTACCATGATAACCTAATCAACAAATTAGGTTAAGAAATGAATGATCAAGAAATGGCTGCAAAACGAACAAACCAACTTCTGATCTAATCTCATGTTACTATGTTAGAATTTCTACAAAAAATGAAGCCCGCTTGTGAAAAACGTCAAAAATAAAACAACACACTAGTAATGACCATTATAGATTAAGACCTATTATCAAATTGAAAAATTACCAGGGCCTCCCTTGCGGATACATTTGGTTCTGGTGCTCCATAGTTGCACTTTTGGTACCTTTCAAGCGTTTTGAGCATGCTGCTGGACTCGAAAGCAAAAATTGTAGTAGGAGTGATGAATATACTATTTTACCAGCGAAAAAAACAGATACGGAAATTTTCAAGAATGAACGATAATTCCACTAAGTGTCAACAAAATAAAATTCATTGTTATTTTGAATCCTATCCTGTCATTTTTAGTAATTGATATAATCCATCAAAGGTAAAGGGTATCTTAGGAGATAAAGAATGGTAATTCATATGATTTTTGATAACGCTAAAACTGTTTTTGTAAATGCCAAAATTTTCATGTACGTTAACTTGCTCCACTACTTATTTAATTATTTCAAACAAGTATATTTACTAAATAAGGTCATTTAGAGTGCAATATTATTTGCAAATGTTTCACACAGTAGCACCTCTTAATGTAGTGAAAAATCTCGAAGGCTCTAAATCTCTATTAGATGAGCTCCATATGATCTACCGGAAGCGGAATCGATTGCAGGCTATAATGTACACTATGCGCAATTCCAAACTCCTACTTAAATTGAAATTTTTCAATTCATGATTAAGCTATCTGAATTCCAAAAAAAAAAATTTTTTTTGGAGATTAAGCTATCTTGTTTTATTTTTTTTCCCAAGAAGGCTATCTTGCTTGATGAAAGGAAAATGGGCTACAAAAAAAGAATTCACAATTCGTTGACAATTTTTTTATTGCTCATAAAATACTAACAGCTTTATTAGGTTACTAGGTTGGAATTAATTTTAACTTGGTTTACATTCTTATTTTTCAATTCAGGTTACTATAATTCATAATCTTGTAAAATATCATAGCTAAATAGTAGTATATACTCCTATGTTTCTCGTGCTATTAAAGGCACAACGTCAGTCCATCTATAAACGGAAGTAGAGGTGGAGCATCAACTTTCGGTATTCTAATAAGACCAAAGGAAGTAGAGGCGGAGTATAAACTTTCGGTATTTTGATGAACGAAAGCCCTAACCCTAAACATAGATGCGCGCAGGTCTAAAAATGTCTGCATTGCTAATCAAAACCTTAAAAAAAAAAAAATCGAGCAAACAGAGAAAAAAATGAGTATGGGTTGTTTGTTAAGCTTTTGTTGGATTGCATAGGCTTTGAGTGATGCCTCATCAACCGCTCCTTGATGTACCCTTTTGAACTTTAATAAAATCTTTTTTTTTGCCGAAGAAAGAAAGAATGGATTAGATAATTAGACAATAATGAACACTTTTACCCGTCAATTTATATTTTATGCCTTTCCTTTATTAAGGAAAAAAATTGAGTATATATAGCCGATGAAAAAGAGAATTGAGTAGAAAAGGAAAAAAGAGAAAAGAGAAGAAAGACATGACAGATTAAAGAGAAAAATTGATGAAATCACATCGAAGCATGAACTAAGAAGATTTGTATAACCATGCTTATCCAGTGTTCTAAAAATTGAAATCAATCGGTGATAATTGCTGGCACATATGACTTATCCGACTAATTATTATGTGACAACTAATTACCGATTACTAATTGTTATGTGCCGATTAGTAGGCCCCAAAACTCGAAAGTGACCGACTGCTCGACTAGCGTCTAGCGACTTTTAGAATATTGTGTTTATAAAGAAAAATTATGGGAACGATGTCCACACACCCTTTTTTGATTCCACACTCCATTTTTTGTCTTTTGGCAAAAAATATACACACTATCAACATTAAAAAAAAATAAAAATAGAGTGCGAATATAAAAAAAAGTGTGAATATCAATTCCCACAAATTATTTGTATAACAATGATCATAATTTAATGTTTCCCCTTGCAAGATCTACATCAACAGTAGCACGATTTTCTAAAAACACGGACATTCACGAAAACGGCAAACTCAATTAAAGATCAAAAAACTAAAAAAAAGAAAAAAACAGTAAAAGAGACCAAAGTTTTTGTTTTTTTTCAGTAGCTCAAACTACACTACACCTGAAAGGCTGAAAAACAAAATCAAAGCATATCTCTTCACTGTCTAGATCTAGAAGCAGATCAATCACAGCAAGAAAACTACTTAAGAACCCTAGAGAGAGAGAGAGAGAGAGAGAGAGAGAGAGAGAGAGAGAGAGAGAGAGAGAACAAAAGCCTTTTTACATTTTCCTTTCTGAATTAATTCTTAATCTGAGAGACTAATCTGAGATTTGGTGGACAAATTGATATAATTCGGAATTTGGAACGAAGAGGCCTTCCGCTCAACATCATCAGAAGTGTACTTAGATACTAAAAGAAAGGAGATCTGGTGTTCAACTCCTCTTCCAAATTGTGAAGCTAATAATTCTAAAACTAATTCCTTTCGTCAATCAAAAAAATTAATTGGGAATTTGGGATGAAGAAAAGCCAGGCTTAGTAGTTTAATTAGAACAATTAAGTGAAATAATTTGGCCTCTTTTCAAAAAATATTATTCGACCAAATGACCTAGAAAAGCAATGGATCCAATCATTATACAAAGAATAGTTTTTTTTTTATCGGTAATAAAGTTTATTAATAACTCGACAAAGAGCAATTTTGAAGACATCAACAAGTTTATTAACCCTTTTCCCCTTCGGGGCCGATAAAATTAATTGAAACAATACAGACAAGTTTATTAATCCTTTGCTTGTTCAAATCAAACGAAGGAAGGCGTACTTGGAAGCGAAAAAACAGAAAAGGGAAACAAAAATCGTCTTTCAACGTTTCCACAAGCAGATCTAACACCAACACGAGCACGAAAATCCAGAAACACCAAAACAATCACGAAAACAGAAAAACCTCAAATTGCTGAGCAAAAAGCAAATTAGAAAACCTCAAAGGGCAAATAAAACAGCAGCAGAAGCAAAATGCTTTTTTTTTCCCCAGATCTAAAAGAAGATCGCAAGCAGCAAAATAGAACCCTAGAGAGAGAGAGAGAGAGAGGGAGGACTTTGTCGAAGAAGTTTTGTTCTTTCTGTTTAGATCTAAAAGAAGATATCACAAGAAGGAAAAATCGAATCCTAGAGAGAGAGGACTTGGCAAGAGAAAGTTTTGTTCTTTTTTTGTAGAAGAAGATATATTTGTAATTTTGTACGAATATTCAAAAAACACGTTAACAATCACGGAAACAGAAATCGTCAAAGAGCAAATAAAACAGAAGAGAAAAAGGCGAACTCCTTCTTTCCTAGATCTAAAAAGGAGATCAGAACCAGCCAAATCGAAACCCTAGCTAGAGAGAGAAATGACTTTGTCAAACAAAGTTTCGATCTTTTCTGTAGATTACACACACAAACACACATATAGAGATATACAATTGTAATCATACGTATTTATTTTCTAATAGGTAAAGAAAATTTTCATTAATCAAACTGATAAAATAGGAAATTAGTACACGAGGAAAATCAATGCGTTGAGAGAGCTTCGAAGAATATAAAAAAACTCTTTTACAACTGCAACTCGCGAAAACTCAACCTACCGCTCAATCATAGCAATGAAGCCCCAGCGAAAATTCACCTAAAAAAAATGGCTAAATAATATACATGTAATTATATGTAGATATACCTGGGGTTGCTGCAGAACTCGTAGAGCTTGCCTCGGTTGGAGAAGACGATCAGAGCGACCTCGGCATCGCAGAGAACCGAGAGCTCGTACGCTTTCTTCAACAGCCCGTTCCTTCTCTTTGCAAAGGTCACCTGCCTATTGATCTTGTTCTCAATCCTCTTCAGCTCAACCCTACCTCTCCCCATTTCCCTGTTTCTTTCTCTCTCTCTCTCTCTCTCTCTAAAAATTTCACAGTAGCACACACTAGACAATTTTTTTCAGCTCTGAAGTATGCGCTTTCTAGCTTTTCCTACCTTGTATCGCTATATATATACACGGTTAATATTTAGATAGATAGTTAGATACATACTCAGATGGTCAGATTTTTTGGGTACCCCCTGTATATATGACTCTTCTCTCTCTCCCTCTCTCTCTCTCTCTGTCTCTCTCGATTTTTTTGACTGTGGAGACTAACGATAAAACGCGCTAAACAGAGGCAATTAAAGGAAAAGGTAATTCTACTTACACACCTTTCGAATGCACCTACACATTGCTGGTAAGCTCTTCAGTTTATTTTGACGATCCAACCCGTTCATTTTGTAGGCATCTATATGAATACTACTCACACATAAATTATTTTAATTTTTTTATAAGTAAGTTAACAAAATTTTAGAGTGATCGGATATTGGTAAGTGAGAAATCTGTATTGGTCGTGAGAAAAATTGCCCCGTCATGGTTACCAAAAAAATAAAATTGCCCCGTCACTTTTAGTGTAAAATAAATTGAGTTGGGTGTGGAACTTATTCGATACCTAATTAATGTGATGTTTTGCACAAATAAATTACACATCTAAAGCAACAAAATGAACGGTGCAGATTATCAAAATAATTTGTGCCATTCTACAGGGTGTGTTTGGGAGTTATGCTAGGAAGGGTATGTAAGGGCTTTTACTATAAACTATCCATTTGATGCTGAGTTGGATTCTTCAATTCAGCAACACGTGATTATGTTCGGTCTCGGTTTTGGGTGCAATGAGTGAAAAGAAATAGATAGAAAAAATTTATTGAAGATCGTGCGCTGGAGTTTTGAGACCCCAAAGCGAACAAAGTCATGTTTGGTTGTTGTGATGTGAAATGGAGAAGGATCAGACGGTGGAGAATGTGAGGGAGCTACCAAAAGGCAGAGGAGGTAAAAGGGAGTAGGGGAAACCTTAGAACCGATGAGGTGATTATTGAAAGAATGGTTAAAGTGGGTCCCGGAAAGGGACACGTGTCGACGTATGCAGTGATCATAAAGTGCACAGTCTGAAATTTGTTGAGTGAGAGTTTGTCAAATCAAGTCAATGTGAAACCTAAAAAAGAAACTCAGTTTTGGACGGTAAAAAATTAGAAGGAAAAAATGAGAATGTGTATTTTGTATTGGATAAAATATTTCATATAACGGTTTCATCACGTGGCGCATTGACGTGATGTCACTGATCCATTCATGTTCGATTGTGTGTATCTGAGACAACTTGGTAATGTTGAGAATTCAATCAGCTCGGCAATTGGAGTGTCACGTGATATGTTGTTCACTGATCCATTCATATTCGCCATGTGTGCTAAACACTACCAACTTGGCCTCGGGGCTTGCTTCGGATGCACATAGCTGAATATGAAAGGATTAGGGACACCACATGGATGAATGCGCCACGTGGTGTCACCGTTTCATAAAATCATTTATGCTCACGCAGGTGAAACGTGATTTCGAATTTTTCCAACTTGGAATCACGTTTCCTCGGTTAAGTAGTAACGTTGTCATATCAATCCTCATGGTAGTCGTAAATTCCTGGCTTAATCCTTGAAAAAGAAAAGAAAAAAAAGGAAATGTTAAATCCCATATTTCTTGGAGAAATATTGTTTCCAAGGATAAGATACTTGAACCAATTCACACACGAGAATGTAATTACCTCAAGTACTAGGTTATGGAGTACTCAATTCTTATTAACCCAGCGCCAAGCACCCCTGCCGAGTGGCATCCGGTCGTTCATCTCAGCACGGATGACTTGAATTGAATCTAAACGCATATAGATCCGCACCGTTCAGTATTACTTAGTCAAGATCCGAGCTCTCGATTGTCAAGATAAATGGCCGAATCGGCCGCTTGGCGGGGGAGGGGGGTGCTTAGCAGTATCTCTCATTCTGAGTTAGTGGGGTTAGTTGATGGATTTGTTTCTCATACAATTGATAGTGGAAGAGAAATAGCAAACCAAACACGTACAAAATAATCGAGCCGATCCCCCAATAATGATGTGAGTTATTTTTTATTATTTTTTTACCACTATTGATATACCATCTTTATGAACCAAAGATCTTCAGTTCCCAAACAAAACTGAAGTAGTTGGATTCTCATACTTTGTTGATGATTGGCCTTTGATTTTCTAAGCCAAACAAACAGAGGAAGTTGGATTCCCATGGCGTTTGCTTCCATCACAACTGGGTTTAAAATATGGTACTAAAACAACTGAGCCAGTATTTCTTTCCACGAAAACAATTTGCCTAAACTCTCTCTCTCTCTCTCTCTCTCTCTCTCTCTCTCTCTCTCTAGCGTAGTGCTACTAGTACACATGGTTGGTTTGGCTGTACGTACGTTTTTCACCTGTAATCCATTACTACAACAAATGCAACTTCAATTTTTGACATTTTCGTGAATGTGTACTTTAATTCTCTAAATAGAGTAAAGACATGTTAAGTAAACAAAAAAACATCTATTCCCTCGGAGCTCGCAAGTTCGACGTTCGGTACCAGCAAAAAATACTTGTTGGAACCTTGTTGGAGCTAGAAGAGATTTGTCTGGCTATTAACTTCAAAAATCTTGAATTAATAAAGGTAAACACGAAAACTAAATCGAACATTCGATCATCACAAACAGAGCTACTTCCATTCGATAAATATAATTCTATTTCAGTTAACGACAAAGATATAGTTTTAGATCACTGATTTCACTAATATCTTCCCTTCCAATATTAGTTAGTTATTGAAATTGATTTTCCTACTCCCTTTTTTACTATCCTCGATCATTATTTGTTTTGGCTTTGTAATTAAACACTTTTCTCTTGTAATTTGGAGATGAATTTAATTACTTTGGATTTTCCCCAGATTTCAGAAAGTCAGAGACTCGAAGGACCTTTTATCCTTTTGCTGATTTTCCCTTCTTTTTTTTTTTTGTTGCTAAGCAAAAAGAATTTATTAATCTTTATAAAGGATTACAGAGATTAAAAGGATCAAGGGCACACCGGCAAAAGCCACCCGAGACCTAAAAGAAGGCAAGACGCCAACTGAACACCAAAGAAATCCACATCCTCAGAAACGTCACGTACCTAAATCGAAATGACCAATACTATACGTACATACACGTATTATATGAAGAGGTCAAAACATAAATGTGTCTATAGAATCGTCCGATGTTTGAGATCCCGATGCTCGTGGGTTTTTCATTATATTGTGGAGCTTATATGTATTCTGACACATTTATATCCGAATCTAGCTATACACATTAATCTGTGTATACAAACTTATTCAAATCGAAATCGTAGTCCTCTCTTTCTCTCTATCTGAGAGTTTAGTGTCTATGCGAGTATAGGGTAACATAAATTTTGAGGCTATTTGTACAAATAAAAGAAAACACTTCACATGACTAATAAATATGAAACCCACCTTTTCATTCTACTAATATAGATATATAAATCTTTTCACACCTTTTTTTTTCCCTCAAAGTTTTTAATTAATTCAAGCTAAAAAGCCAAGATTTTAGTACTACTAGAACATATCAGGCAGATTAAGATGCTTACATTGTAAGTAGTCCTTAATAGTCTAATCATGCTAGTTGATATGGAAACAGTTCCTTAAGGTGCATGTATTCAATATAGGTTACTTATGCATTGCATTGTTTCTAGTTGGTCAATTGATAAAAGTAGAGCAACCATAGCCCAAAGGATTCGGGCAGTTGGTTGGTGGCCTTACTTTCCACACGATTGTCCAAGGTTCGATTTTTTTAATCAAGCTGCAAGAAAATAATTTTTTATGAATTTTCTAGTCCCGATGTAAATTGTCTGTTTTTGACCGGACCGGAGATGGGAGGGGATTAGTCAACGTATGTGTAAGCTGGCCAGGACAATACTCCTGACAGTCAAACCAAGAAAAAAAAAAAGAAAAAGCAGTGCAACCAAATCGTTTTTTGGCCTAATTAGCAAAATGTGATCTATATGGTAGAGACACTAATTTGCTTTTAGTTTTTGGCCGGCCAGAGGGTATTAATTTGGTTAGAATTTGTAAATTAAAAGCTTCATTTTTCTTGCTTTACTTTCGTTTTTGAGTGCGAGATTGCATGCATTGCCTTTATGTGTGATAGTTTTTTTTCTCGGCAAACGAAATTTATTAAAAACTCGAAAGGGTACATCGAGGGGGAAAACAAAGACAAACAAACAACGCAAGACCATCCAACAGAAAGTTGGACAGTTACAACGCCTCAAGAAAAGAACTACAATTTGAACTTTTGGATACCATCCAAAAACAGCCTAAAGTCCTCCACCGAGTAAAACTTAATCTCTAACTTGGACTTCATCCACATTGCTACTCTAGTTTTAACAATCTCCCCCACCTCCTCAACACTAGTTGTAGCGTTGTTGAAAACATAGTCATTCCGAACAAACCACAAGGAGTGTAGCATAAAAAGAAGCTTTCCATAACTTTTTCTCCACATTTCCAAACCTGCTGTCGAACCACCATAAAGTTAGGTTTGCCAAGGATGAAGGGCATACCCACACAACATGCCACCAGTCGACAACCAATGACCAAATACTCCAAGAAAACTGACAATGTAGAAACAAATGATTGGGGGTTACTAATTGCAAGGAACACAGAGGGCATGATAACGGCTGATCCTCCTGAATCAAATTCCTTCTTGATAACGCTGATCTAGTGGCTACCTTTTCTTGAACTGCCTTTATGTGTGATAGTTGATACAATAGTTAGGTCAATTATACGAAAAAAGTAGCTTTTCAATAAAATGGCCATGAAACAAAATAGAAAGTCGTAGGTACACAATTTGGCACAAAAGATGGCTTTCTTTGATTTTTGGTTTTGTTTTGTATTTAGTAGCCTTTTTCTATTATTAATTGGTTTACTTTCTGCTTCCGTAGTTGAGATGAATAGGAAAGGTGAAAGTGAAAATCACGACGAAAGAATAAATAGATTCACTGGAAAAATGTTCCAAATAAATTTCATATTCGCCCACACCAAACACCGCCTTATTTCTGCTCATGATCAAGTTGCATTTGTCTTCTTTTTACTAGTGTATTGTGAGGTGATAAAAACTCTTAAAATACCGACACATGATGCCCTAGGAGCAAGTAACAATTTTCCGTATTGTGGTTGAATTGTGAGTTGAAAGTGCAGGAGTACTGGCCCACTCTATTTTGTCTTAGGAATAAATGATGAGTACCAAATAGTGATACAAAGTTGGAAACCTAAGAGGAAGGCCAGTTGAGCCCTAGATTTGATATTTGTTTTTTTTTTTGCTCGGCAGGATTTGATATTTGTTTGTGGTCAACTGAGCCCTATACTTTGTGGTATCTACAGAAGGATTCTTATTCTCTTCCCTTCTCTACAAGAATATGCGCATAAGGTGATGGACTCTAGTATTCTGTTCGGAGTTAAATTCAGAGGACGGATAAATTTTAACTTGACGAAATTTGTTGAAATGAATGAGGAGAAAATCGCTGAGAGGGAGAATGCTTCGAAGAATATTGTCAATGAGATGGAAGAAGATGAGATTGATGATAGGGAGTATGATGACTCTCTTTCATTGGAATTTTAAGTTTGCATTTGATTTGTTTGGGGCCTTTTTGGTTTGTTCTTAGCTTCGCTTGGCAGATTTAGGTAGAAGTTTGATTTGCATGTTTCTCTTGTTTTTGGTTTGGGTTCCGTGATTCGGTTGCTTTGGGCTTTAGGTCTGTACATCTTTTGTCCTTTTTTGATCGATGGTCGGCGCCTTGCCTTCCTGGTTCGAGGCTGCCAACCAAATATTTGGAACTTTCTAAAATTGACACCAAACGTACCCATTTTCTTTACATCTTTTCCACATGCGCAATAATTAAAGGTATTTTTTTTTGCTTTGAAGGTTGATAAAATGATCTATTTCACTAAGTATTTCGCAAAATAGATGCATAACAACGAGGGCATCGATCTTTCTTACCTTGATCAAAAGTAGAAATAAAACGAGCATTAATCGATTGGGTATTATGGAAGACATGGGAAATTATACCTTGGAATGCTTCATCATTTAAGCTAACTTTAATTCCAACACTAATTACGTACATAAGACGTACTTAAGCCAAAGCTTAATTAGAATTTCCCCTTGATTATGGACAATGTCCTAATATGGTAATTGGCCTTTTGAGTCTATGACGAGCCTTGGAGCGCGGGAGCAAAACAAGTTCAATCCGACTTAATAATAATTACGATACGGGAATTTAATTTTACCCCAAATATTAATATGATTCCATATTCGCTAGATTTTAATATTACTATGTTTCTTGTTACTATTATTCATGTTTCTTAGTTAGCAAAAATATGTGCCCTCCACCAAACAAGCTTCTATTTATTATTATATTTTTGAACAGTCTTCTATTTATTTATATTTATTTGTTAAGTTCTTTGCCAAAGGGCATTAAGAATCAATAAATTACAGGATGATGCTAATGAGGTTCAAATATCCCCCATCATGTACTCCTACTTGCATGCTTTAATATATTTTCATTTTATGCACACACACAAAAATTGCAAAAAAAGAAAAGTTTAAAAAAAAAAAATCCTTCCCTTGCTTGATTTTTGAGAGAAAAAGAAAGAAAGTCAAAATAGAGTTAGATTCACAGTAAATTTTTCCTTCCATTTTTTTTCCCTGGGGAGTGATTTTCGCACTCCCCAAATCATAAACCACACTCTCAGGGGGAGTACGGAAATCAACTCATTTTCGTACTCTCCAAAGTTAACAATTTGGGGGTACAAAAATCAACTCCATATTGATTTTTGGTAACGACCCGAATTTGGTAACGACCCGAATTTTCAAGTCATTTTTTTAAACATTTTATTATAATTCTTTTATTAAAGTGTTTGTATTATTATAATTTAACTCTAGGAGGTAGTCATTAAAAACCCTTTGATATCATAGGATTTTTTTTTTTTAATATCTTGAACCATGATATTCTTGTACCCAACTATTATAGAACCCTAACTCTACTTCATAATCCTAAAAATCTAGGATAAGATTATATTTGATTAGGATAAGATATGATTGGATATCCTAAGATATAATTAGATATTCTTAAGATTTGATATGGATTCACTAAGATTTGATATTGGATTTTATTAGATATTATATAGATTTTGTTGGATTTTATTAGATATTATATAGATTTTGTTAGATATTATATAGATTATGGTTAGATTTTGTGAAAGTTAATGTTAGATTTCATCTTGATATACCTAGATTTTGGAAGATTATTCTAGATATTCTTAGATATACTTGGATTTCCCTAGATTTTATTAGATCTCATTAGATAATCCTAAATCTTTTTGGATAATATCAAATAGATATACTATGATTTGATTAGATTCATTAGGATATGTTTTAGATTTTAGTAGATATTATTAGATATTATAAGATTTTGTTTAGATATAGTAAGATTATGATCATGATTTGAATTGATTTTTCTAGATTTTATCTAGATTCTTCTCCTACTAGTATAAATAGGCAAGTCTCACTCCCTTTCCAAACCATGACCACACACACTCCACACTTGCATGCACGGCACAACTAAGGAGAGGAAGAAAGAAAAGAGGGAAAGAAAGGAAAAAGGAAAAGAAAAAAAAATTATTTTCCTTTATTCTTTGGTCAAGCCGAAACGACGTTCCTCCGTTCGCATTTTCACTCGACGTACTCTGTAGCTATCCTACCGCCAAGGAGAACGGTAGAAACCTCCTATCTGCTCACCTAAGTATAATGCTGATGTGCTATATGTTTACCTATTTATATATTATTTTTAGGATATCACATAACTGAATTGTTTTAATTGAAAAGTTGATTTTATCGTTGTCATGGTTAATTAACTGCATGTTTGTTGATAAGTTGTAATGTTATAATTTTCAATGTTGTCGAACATAGAGATGCGTGAAATTAGTGACTTATTATTATCGTACGATTGTAGCAAGTTTTGAAAGAATAATGTGAACGTGCGAAATGATGCATATGTACGAAACACGAGAAACGAGAAATGGGATACGAAAATAAATGGGAAAATGAAATGTAAAAGGATTGATAATTGTGTGAGCATGAGAACTCGATGGAATCTGAAAGAATGGTTAGCGGAATCATGGCTCAGGTGTGCGTGTGTGAGCATGAGAACCTGATGGAATCTGAAAGAATGGTTAGCGGAATCATGGCTCAGGTGTGCGTGTGTGTGAGCATGAGAACCCGATGGAATCTGAAAGATGGTTAGCGGAATCATGGCTCAAGTGTGCATGTGTGAGCCTGAGAGCCCGATGGAATCTGAAAGATGGTTAGCGGAATCAGTGCTTTTGGGTGGCAAAATCTGAACTTAGCCTAGGAGCCCGGTAGGTCCTAAAAGATGGTTAGCGGAACCAGTGCTCGAGAAAATAAAATAGAAAGTGAAATCGATATTTGAAAAATGATGACACGGTTTACGATACGCTACGATAACTCTAAAAGACACCGACACCATTGATTATTTTTGTGATGCTAATTTTTTTTAAAATGATAAATTGCTATATGCTATTTTTGTTAGTGTATGGAACATATGGGTAGGAGTTAGCTATTGGGCTTAATTGCTTACGGTGTTACTTTTGTGACCCTGACATCTTATGCCAGAATTTAGAGACGAACAGATAATTTGGAAGAGTACGGTGCTACTCAGAGTCTTGCCAATAAAGAAGAACGACGTGAGGAGTAGAGTTTACTCTAGTGCCCTTCCTATTATATTTGTTAAATGTGCCTTGAAATTAAGGAGAATTTATTTTGTAATGAATTTATTTTTAACAAATGTTGAAAATTTATTAAATTATCGTTTCCAAAAATCGGGGCGTTACAGCGGTTTACAATTTTGGGAGTGTGAAAATCACTCTCACTTTTTCTTAATCATTTTTCACAAGTTCCAAACGGAGCATTAGCCCATGATTGACAACCAAACCATAACAAATACTCTCTCTCTTTTCGACAACCAAATCAAAGGCCATTCCACATTGCATGTGGTACCATCAACCATGGAAATTGGGCTGTAGAGTGCCTTCGCTTTACACTGCGTAGAGTGTTTGATTCGATTGTTTATCTCAGTATTCGATGACTCAAATCTTATCCAAACATTAGACATTCAAATTTATAAGTCTTCAAATTAAATTCGAGTCATCCATGCCGACTTGAACCGTGGGACCGGCGCTCCAAAGGGTCTCCGATTCTGTGATGATAGAATTGTGTTAGCTAATTCCGATCAGAAAAAAGAATTGTGTCAATGAATGCTGTGGACCCACCAGAAAAAATATGCTCAGATCTATTGCCCAAAATAGGCAAGCACATCAACGTCAGAGATTGTGACACGTGGTCCATACACCCATTTTGGGAACTCTCACTTTAAGGAAAGTCACCTCTCTCTCATCACATCTATCTGTTGGGAGGAGAAGTCCTATCAAACAAGAAAGACGTCACGCTCACTCTTTTGCCCGGAAAGATTATTCACTGCTTCTTCTTCTAAACCCTTGTCCTGTTTTTGGTTTTTTTTTTTGGATAGATTGTCCTGTTTTTGGTTACGGGTGAAAATAAAAAACGGTAAACCGAAACCGGATCGAACCGGTGATATGGTTTCGTTTCTAGAGGTAAACGGTTTGGTCCTTTTTGAATTTTTGTCGAGTCAAGAAGAAATCGGTTCGGTCCGGTTTTCTACCCTCCGGAATAAAGTCAATAAACCATGGACCAAATCGGACCGGATTTATATACTCTCTTTGTCCCTAAATTAATTAATAAGTGTCAGGATCACAAACTTAGGACTTTAAGAAGATACATTCTTTTCGTAAAAAAAATATATCAAATTTTTTTCTCAAATTAATAAATATCAATGAGTTCTTTTAAGTTGTGAAAAAAAATTAATTTTTTTTTTGAAGTCCTAAATTTGCAGGCCGAAGACTTAGTTAGGGACGGTGGTAGTATATAAATGTAAAAATTAAAGTATTATGTAGACATATTTGTGCACAAAATTCAAAATCAGTTGAGATACCCATCTCAAATGTCTCTTGGAGAGCAACTAGATGAAGTGAAAGCTCTTAAAGAAAGTACTAGTAATAAATTTTTTATTTAGTTTTGTACTTGATTTTATTAGGCTAGTTCGTCATTTAATTTAGTTTTTATTTAATTTTATGATACTTCGTCGTCTAATTCAGTTTTTTTAATTTGATTTTATGATATTTGAGTAATTTCAAATAGAAATTAAAATGGTGGAAGTCTATGGTAGTTTTTTCCTTGCTGTAAAATGCCGCACAAGTAAGAGTCTCAAAAATCGGAATAAACCGGTCAAACCGAACCCAACAAAACCATTAATATTCGGTTTCTAAAATGTCTAGACCGGAATGTCCGGCTTAGTTTGAAAAAATACCTAAACCGGACCAAATCAAACCGTTTACACCCATAGATTTGGTTTATTAATCTTGGTTAATCCAGCCGTTCATTTTGGCACAGACGGCCCGAATTTAATCTGAACTCCTATTAATCTGAGCCGTCCATTGTTCAGATTAAAATCTGAGTCGTTCACTACCAAAATGAACGGCCCGCAGTGCACGGCTATAGGGCGGGCTTCCCTCCAACATTCCCGGGTTCCCTTCCGGGGTTCCCTTCCTAATCCCAAAGACCAAAAGTCATTTGGGGTTGGTGAGTTACACATTGGCTAAAAGCTATAACCAAAGGGTGTCTTTGTAAAGGTCACTAAATAAAAGGAGTCGTTGTGATCATGGTCACTGTCCAGTCATTTTACACGTGGCAACCATCCAACGGCTTATCGTAAAACAGGAAAAAGAATTATTCAATCCACACACAATCGAACCACTAATGTCATGGTTTTACGCATGAAAACATTCTCATGAAATTGTACGTCAAAATGTGGTAAGATGTCACCAAATACCCAGCTTTTCACTCGTTCACTACGAGAATCAAATTTCAACGTCATTTGTTGTGACAAATTCAACAACATGTGTGTAGCCCCTCGTATCCGAAACACGAATACCATATATCAGAAACGATAGATCCTCGAAAACCACTCGAATTCAAAGGCATGAGATTGCGCGAAAGCTCGATCACAGATTCAGGATTCGAGGCGATTTTTCGGAACAAAAATTATGGGACCATAGGGCTTTTTCTCTATCCAATGAATCAGCTACTGCAATAATACAAGGGTCCCTTTCAATTACTGTACAATCAATACCCAACACAAAGACAAGAGTTGGAAGCCAATGGCTTTTAAAGAGCTTGGCTGTGCTTTTACCAAAAATGGAAGCCTTTCAACATTATTTTTACTGCCACTGGTAGAAAGAAGCAGTAGCCAGTAGGAAAATGTCCCCACATTTCCCTATCAACCACAGCACCCATAATTGAGAGAACCCATGTGGGCTTCCATTTGTTTTTGTGGTTAGCTATTTTGTTAATTTTTTTTGACCATGATTGAAAAAAAGATGTGATTTTGGCACTCCACCTCTACTTCTAGCGGCTAAAATTGGAGGGCCAAAATTAATTCCCTTGAAAAAAAAATCTCTCTTATTCACAACTTTGGTTGATTAACCCAAGCCATTAGTTTCTGAAAAAAGCAATGTCACTGTTACAAGGACGGCTTCAGAATTTTAATTTAACGGTAACAAAATGAAAAGAATTCTTTTATACCAAGCTATATTGGGCCTAGTTTACTGTGCTTTATTGAGCTATATTATGTAATTACTCACAAACCCTAGTGAATTTTCATGTGCCTGGGCTATGTAAGAATAATTCGGTGCCAACTACTAAAGAAAATTCTAATTTGATTTCAGAAAAAAAAAAAAAAAAGTATAAATTTTAGTGTATTTTTTTTAACCCTGAGGGTTCGCTTCAATCCCCGAGATAATGAAAGAGCCGCCCTTGGTTATAGTATAAATTTTAGTGTATTTTTTTTAACCCAAAGGGTTCGCTTCAACCCCCGATATAATGAAAGAGCCGCGCCCTTGGTTATAGATGTCTGTATTTGAATTCAGGGCACAGATGCGTAGGGAGATTGGTCTTGTGATTCTTGGACAGCACTTTTCACTCGGCCTCTCAATTCTCTCTCACGCACGCGGATTATAATTCTCTCTCAATTCATAAGACCCATATCAGACAGCACTAAACCCGCACAGATGTGTCAGGATGTGTTTGGACATCTGTGTCCCAATCAATTCAGTACTATTTGGAAATTCATACAAACTACAATCCTGAATAATAATGAGTTTGTTTACCGGATCTGATTAAGGTTAAACAAGATTGTCCCATATGATCAAAACAGGACTCATAGAAAAAGGATTAATTAGGAATATTTATTGACCTGTACGTCTTTGTCATGTTCATGTGCCCATGCATAACTGAGCAAGCTGGGGTTGGAAGATGCTTGAGAGTAGATGATATGTTACATCAAACAGAGTTTTAGCAGTTTCCTACTTAAGTATAGTTCAGTTTCTGACAGTCCTTCTACTAAAGAACATGATAGTTCCAATTCACTAGAAAATGAAAAGAAAATAAATTTTTTACACCGCCTGTGTAAACATATTAAACATATGTTTCCTTCAAATCAATTGCATTGTGCCACATCGCCATGATTTATTAATTGGGATTACTGTTTTGACACGTGTCGCAATACAATTGATTTGGAGGAAACATATATTTACACCGGCGGTGTAAAGAATTTATTTTCAAATCAAAAACAATCACAAGTTATATACTCCTAGTTGGGTGTTAAATGTCAAAATGGGAAAAGAAAAAAAAAAAGTAAAGAGTGTGTGTCATTAACTAAAATAAGTACTTATTTTTTGAAAAATTAATGTATTGTGAGAAAATGAATGACCTATCTCGTAAAACAGAAAATAAGTAATTGAGAAATAAGAATCTTAGCAGAACGGATTACATCACAAAATACGAATTTAGAAGGTAGATAGATTTCTCAACATTGTCTTTCTGCCACTCTATGCCCTCTCTATACCAAATACCCTATGGAAAACTTCCTTAAACATCTGCAAAACTTCGATTCCTTTTTCTCCTGTATAAGAAATGTAACATTATATTTGAGCATGAAATAGACACCTTGAGTTGGAGGGAAGCACCTGTGAGCAGTAGCGGAAGAAGCAGAAGCGAGAATGTCGAATTGAGTAACGAACCATTAGCGAGTGAGAGTCCAATGCCCCAGGCCTAAAAAGGTTCCTCTGCTAGGCTTAGTAAAGGAGATATGTATACTTTTTATGTTGTTAACGATGAAATCATTATCAGCAAAAATCATGAATAAATAAAACCAGAAAAATGTGTGAAAGATGATCAAGGCTAGTGTTAAACGCTATATCCTTATGACAAATTCACCATCGCTACGGTGCTTACGGAATCTTTGGATGTCCATCTCCTAGGATACAATAATCGAAATTCCACCTAAATTAATCTTTATTAACTTCCTTCCACCAATTATTAAATGGAGATTAATGGAGCCAATTCGTATTCAATGTTGAACGGTTTTGAACAAACTCAAAACCCATTTTTCTCCAAACAGGTTCATCCACGAAGCCTCCGAACTACAAGGCTGGCTTGTTTCCTATGTCGAACAACTATTTAATATACTAAAAGATAAGAGGCCTCATTTTCAAACCTCGCCTGGGATTTCGGAAATCTCAAGGCCGGGCCTACAAAGAGGCCAGGGTGAGTCAAGCCTAAGATTAGACTACTTGCAACAAACACTAGTTGAAATAGATAGGGCCCCAATAAATTATCCTTGATTGAGCCCATAGGACAATTCAAGTTTGGGTCGGTTACTAGTAGTCATTTTGGGCCTTTCTCGATATAACTCGAGCATTGGTCAAAGGACATCTGAAGGTCATGCAAATAGAATTAGAAGAGCTCCTACAATGGACTAGGATTGGGCTTGGACCCAACTGCTTAGGAAAATGGTCATAAAATGTCCAAAGGCTTGGAGCAGTATCCAAACCGATACCGTAACCCAATGGATTGATTCTTGGCTTGTGACTTAGGTTGTGCTCCCTCCTGAGATCTCAGGTTCGATTCTCCTTACCGGCAACTTTTGGGGCTAACCTCACCTCACATGTCCTGCGTGGAGAGAATTGTGAGAGGGGCTGTAGGAATTTGTCTGACGTACGTGCAAGCTGGCCAGAAACACCCTACAAAAAACAAAATGATAGCTGTGGATCTTCTCATTCGACTTAAAACAATACTTCACATTTGAGGTGTTAGAAAAATGGTTTCTTAGAAAGGTTTTTTGTAATGTTTGGGCATAAAATCTTTGGGTCCCACACTTTGTTGTGGACGGGTCCAAGTTGGCAAATATTCGTTGATGTTAGGAGATGACGTTTGAATATTTACTTGGACAAAACCATTTAAGATGTGATAGAAATTGAGTCTCAAAATTGGTCATTTGTAATGGAGGGAAAGATGGAGAGGAGAGGGCATGGATAAAATGGACTTTGACCCATATACCACACGCACACTGTCCGCCCGCCCGCCCGCCCCACCCCGACTCGGGCTCAGGTTTACAATTCGATATTACCTCACACAATGGACAATTCCACATCACCTCACATGAGGGACCAGAGAATCTACACATGAGAGCATACTGATCAAGTGCAAACACGATCCATAAGCGAGGTGATTTGGGGCACTAAATAGTTACTTTAGCCCCACATATAGATGTGAGTTGTACTTGAATAAGTGCACTGCAGTGGAGAAATGTAAGGCCAAAAGCAAGGGTCATAAACAAGCCAAACGAGCCAAGCAGGTATTTGATCAACTTTGGTTTGAAAACTTAATAAGCATAAAAAACATGTTTCAAATTGCTGATCAAAAAAATTATGTGTGTGTGTGTGTTCAAGTTTGACGAGTCAATCTCAAACGAGCTTTAATCAAACCAAACAAGAACTGATCTCAAGTAGCTTGAATTCTTTATAGAATAAGCTGAATGAGCCAAATAGTAGCTTGTGACCAAACTTGAACAATCTTTTAATGAACAAACACAAGCTCAGACTCGAATAGCTTAGTTCGTTTAGCAACCCTAGCCAATAGAGGGCAGAAAATTGAGCAAACATTAAAAATAAAAATAAAAATTGATAAGTGAAAATAGAGCAAACAATAAAAAATAAAAATAAAAATTGATCAGTGAAAATAGAGCAAACAATAAATTGAAATCCTGGTGCATAATTACTTTATCGCCTGTTCAATCCATTGGTTAGGCAATCCCAAACAAAGACGCACAATTTTAAATCAGCCACCATAGGATCCGGGATAACGTGCTATTCGAGTTCTCCAATATCAACCAAAATTGCAATTCCCTTCCAACCATTCAAAATTCCTATTAACAATACTAGTATAATTTTTAAAGCAGACTTGTACATAATCCTAAACCAATATAAAAATAAACAGAAGATCTACAAAATTCAGTACCCATTCCAGTTCTATGTATAGGCTGGCACTCCATATTTCCTAAGGATTGACTCGAGCCCCAGCTATAACCTCAGAAGGGTCTTTTTCCCTATGCAAAGTACAATGACATGTCTCGTATCTGTCTTTAATGGCAGAAAAACCTCAAAATTTGATGGTGTCTACTTGAATGACTGCATTGCACTGCGGGTCCTAGAAATTAAAGAAGCGCTGATGCCAGACATTGTCCGCCCAAGCATCCGAGCACCAGAATTCCCGTTGTTTGTATCTCCCGTTGCATTAATACCATTGGAAGCACCTGGACTGGTCAATGCATCAACGTCTACTGACATTCCATGAAGCTCCTGCAATGGATAGAACCCATGTTAGACTTGAAGTGCTCGCACGCGCAAATAAAATAGGCAGACCATAAATAGAGTTGGCATAACCTTTAGGCCGGAGGCTGAGACTGCGTTTTGCAATGGGCGCTGTACCAAACGACACATAAACAATAAATTATCTATGAAAATTATTCAACAAATTGATTCCACATCAAACTGTAAGAAGAAACCAAGCCATTGTTTTTGTTTGTAGAAGTGGCAATGACCATAATAAATCGCCATGATAATATGGTATGTACACCGACACAACTCCAAAAAATGGTGGAAACCTAACTTTGAAATGTAAAAGAATCAAGAGTATACTCGCTCGTGCTCGCGCGCGCGCGTGTGTGTGTGAGAGAGAGAGAGAGAGAGAGAGAGAGAGAGAGAGAGAGAGAGAGTCAATGAGATCCAAGACTTCATCTGTTCCTAACCACAAAAACAGAACCACTGCAAAGAATGACACAACTCTTCTCAACATATTCAAAGAGACATGGACTAAACATGTCCGCTGAACAGTTCTGATGTTTTCCAATAAGCAACAACCATATATTAGTTTTCCACGCTGCAATCCTCTCTTTCAATTCATTTTTTACCAGCAGGCTCAACTCCATTGAGGACAGAAACAAACCTTGGTAGTTCCATTAGAAGCAGAAGGAGATGGCAATTCCACCGATGATGGTATGGGAGACGGAGACTCAGTCTGCACAGGCAAACAGAAGAGTAAGAGCATAGGAGAAATTGATGTGGAAGTGATGCAACAGAGTGCAAAGATAATTTAAATAGATAACTCTAAACTATTTGTGCCTCAAACTCAGTACAAGGCATGTTCACCTAAGTCCTTTATCATTAAAAACACATACTAACATAACAACACATGAATTCACGTCATTACCCCCGATGAGAGTGTCATTTGTGGCATTTCAAGAGCTGGCCTGGACGAACTTGATGGTGCCGCCTAGAGGAGAAAAAGATGGGAGAAATTAACTTGGAGAATATGAGCTCTCATATTAAGTGAGAAATATGGAAGAAATGAGATGAAGTTAGGCTTGTGCCTGAATACGCTCTGGGGCTCTGCTATTCTCCAAGTTCCAGGCAGCATAGACCAACTTCTTCACTCCTTCATTTGTGGAATCCTATGCAGACGAACACAGCATTAAAGTCCAAAGCCATGATATTTAGACGGCACCACCAACTTTTGGAATTTCACATTGTCGATATGACGGAAGATATAATACCTGTTTCCCTTCTATCCTATGGATTTTAGTCTCCTGGACAAGGGAAAAGTTAAATCAGCATTCCAATTTACATCCGACAATAATCTCATAGACATGGGAAAAGCAAGATGAGTCACCAGAGTTCGGACTGCATGGTGAACGGATTGCACATCCACACAAGTCACTTTAACTTCTCCTCGGAGTTCAGAAACCTGAACAATTAAGTATATCTTCGTGAATTAACCTGGAAGTCACCAGCAGAAAAACTAAATACCTAGTAAACCTTTAATCTGTCCCACCTCCTCTCTTGTAGCAGCAGTAAGCTCAGCACATTCATCTAGATTACAATCCACACGGTCAATCCTGGAAGACAAATGCCGCTTGGTGGCCTGGAAAACAAACAAAACCTCTTTTCAGGAGTTCTCTTTTTCAATCATACATTCAACAACATTAAGGCCATAACCAGCACAGAGCAACTAAAGCAGCATTAACATAACCAAGGACATGGCTGTCCATAAAGCAAACTGGGTAAGGTGAATCTGCGGAGCCATCCCCACAACAGTGGTAGGCTTTGAGCATACTAATATCTTGTTCACCGCACATATTCTCATTACTACTAAAGAGTGTGAACAAAAAGTTCTAATACCAATTTAGAAAAATCATAAATGAAGTGCAAGTTCTGAGATTAGATCCCTCAAAGTCGTATTGGGGCAAAAGATCAAGAGTCAGGATACATTCATGAGGAAGTGGTATTTATAATTCCTTGAATTAGGAAACCTTGAGGGATTAATATGCATTAGTAAAATTTATGCTTTTCTTATAATTCAATAACAAGTTATTTCTTTTACATGTTACGTGCTTCAAATGCTTTGAAATGATGGACATGCGTGTTGCCCGGGAGTCTAAAGAGTGTCCGGTCCTGGAAAAAAAAAAATCAAATACCATCATATTAAAGATGAGTGTCCAAAAAGCAAGTGTCCAACAAGTGTTGCTGTCCGACAAGTGTATGACATTGGACAAGCCACCTTGTGCTATTTGGTCTTCCAGTATCAGTGGTTACTTAGGTATCCATTTTTCTTCATTTGGATTCCTCTTTTAATGCTTTCTTCTTAGCAATTCACACTTACTGGGGTAGGAAAAAAACTCTCGCGTACCTGTGGCCCTTTTTTCCAATTCATCTGTCTTCAATTATAAATTCATATTAGATGCAACAATTGCATCCCCATTTCAATCATAAACAAATGACGAGAATAAAATATGTTTTACAAGAAAATAGGTCTTCAGACTCTCATTGTCACATACTCCGTTGACTTGATTGAACAAACTGTTCAGCCCACCAAACTATAGCTATTACAAGTTCGGTATGCCGCTGTGCTTATAGGTGTAATTCAAACAAATGCACTGCACTGAGTTGTGGCAAAATAAAATTTTATGCACACAATGTTCAAGAAGAAACCATGTAACTGTGCAAGCACTTGATTTGATGCATGAAGCATGCACACAGGCCTACACAAACGAGAGGTTAAAGATCAAAGAGAAAAATTTCAGATCTTCAAGATGAAAGAACTTAATTCCCATACAATGTGCTATAAAAGGGTTAAAACCTCCTAGTTGATTTCATGTGTGCACTGGGACCGAATAGGCTTTACGTCTGCTTCAAACAAAGCATCCACGAATTGCTAGTAGCTTTCTTAAGAACTAGGAAGTATGACAGTTCACTTCTCCATCCACTACTTACATACACATTTGTAATAGTCTGGGCTCAAACTTTGCATCCGCCAGTGTCGCACAAAAATCCAAACAAGCCACATAGGGAATATTACTCACGAAAAATAAAGATCTACAAACATTATTTCATTTTGAGAGCTGTGAATTATGCAACTCAGTTGCCTATCTAATTGCAATTTCCTCGAGAAAAGTTTAAAATTTCAACAAGCATAAGCCCTGAAGATATATGCTACTGACTATATTTCCGTTGGAAAGAGAAAAACTTGCCGCTATTGAAGTGTAAACATTCTCAAGTTGTTTTGTTACAGCAGAGGATGCATTTGATAAACTACGCCTGGTTGCGAACATCATGTCTGGAAGTTTCCAACCCTGAGAACATAGAGAAAGGGATGAGGCACAGTAGCAACAAAAGGATAGATAGTATATTTGAAATTTTGAGAACATGAGAACCTCAAACATACAAATACAATAGTCTATGGGCAAAACAACATTGGACGAGAATGTATTTAAATCTTCAGGAAAAGCACAGAATCACTCAGGCTCCAATTTGACATCTATGAGGTTAGAGACATTGAAAAAGGCCAGGAGAGGGAGGTGAGTTTGTAATTGAGCTGGTCAGCAAGTTGCAGTATAGACTGTTACTTCAATTGGAAATTTAGAACGGAAATGTATAGCAGGGATTGACTCTGAGGTTTTATCAAGTCCAATGTCAGTGAAACCAACGAATCATCCAGACTAGATGGGGTCATGAAACTGAAGGTTATAGAATTAGCAAGTCTGGCAGGCCTGGTTTAATGAGCTCATTAAATCAGATTCTGACTGAATGACGATGTCACAATATCAGGCACTTGTGTTTTTTTTTTTTTTGAACGGCAATATCAGGCACTTGTTACTCTACAATAAGATGCAGGTGGTGAATCGTGAGTACTTATGTCACAAGCAGAGGCCCATCCACCAGTCCAAGATGCTAGAGCCACCCAACCTATAACTTCTGAGAGCAGGCAAGCCCAACTAGCCTGTAACATCAAGGTAACTATTAAAAGGACGCAGCCAAGATTCGTCCACATTCAGCAGCAAGTCTGAATCCCTTGCTTCATGGGCCTTACTCTTTATCTAAGGAAAAGCCTAGGATCAAGGTGCATGCCATGATTAAATAAATTTGAAATTGATGCAATTCAGTGATTTATCATGATTTAACTTCCCATATGTTTCTCTCGGCCTAACAAAATGCTAGGATGGGGCATGTATCCTGGGGAAGAAACTCCACAGTTGATGCCACTTAATGATGTAGACTTCATAGTTTGACTTGGTATAGAGGATTAAGTTAGCACGTTTGAATCTCTAGATGGACGAAAAGCTTTTGAGAAAATCCTCTCAACTAACCAAAGCCATCTGGTACCAGAAATATAAGCTGCTTTAAGATATAACAACTATACATTCTGGGAACTTGATGAAGGAGATACTTTATGATGCACACCAAAGTATGTGCACTTTTTGGTTAGCGATTCCACAAGACTAGTGAGGGATGCATGACTTTCACCTTCCACCAAATATAACCGCATCCGACCACAATGACAACAACCACTATACCATATCTTCTTGAACCTGCACAATGTAAGACAAACAATTACAGTTATTCTGGTATTACAAATTTACAACAGCATATCAAGTCCAATTCACAAATATCCCTAACCAGATATGGAGCTCTACATTTTAAAAAAACATAAACGTAATCCACCATAGGAAGATGTTACTTGAAGTCGTGCATAAAACATAGATGATAAATTACACTTTCTCAAGGTTTCAAATAGCATAATGAGAAAGAGAAAATGGACAATCAATGGATGGCCTCAATAAGCCCTGGCCTGCATGCATTGTCGGGCAGACATACGCAAATGGATGAGAAATTACACATGGGATGTAACAATCAGTGCTAGCTGGATTGCTAACCCTAATCCTAACCACGTCGCTCAAAAGGTTAACCTTAAGTTATACAGTAGCTAGTCGGAATTCGTTATATATTACTTTTCTTTTTCCCAACTCCCCGATGTGGGACTTTGGGACCTTGGGTCTCACAATCTCCCCACCTAATGATGCAACGTCCTTGTTGCATTGACCCAGCAACCTTCCCCTTGGTGGACATGGTGTGGCACTTAGCTCTGTACAGCACATCTGGCTCTTGCCAAATTCTAGAGGTGGCCCCCACCATACAGACCAGGAGGCTCTGATACCAACTATAACGACTCGCGCCAACTGACATGTTAAACTCTCAGCCTAACCGCGTGGCTCAAAAGGTTAACCTCAAGTTATAAGTAGCTGGTCGGAATTCATTATATATTCCTTTTCTTTGTCCCAACTCCCCGATGTGGGACATCAGTACCTTGGGGTCTCACATGGGAAATGGAGAGACATGAGAGAGAGAGAGAGAGAGAGAGAGAGAGAGAGAGAGAGAGAGAAGTAGCAGGGGACCTATATTTCCCCATTTCCCGTAAAAGTAGGACAACACTTGCAGCCAAATGAGGAAAAGAATAGAGATTGTATGGTAGAACAAAATAATCCCTAAACCAAACTAATGAACCTCTCGGAAGAAAAGTTACCCACAAAAACAAGTGGGAAAGACAAACCAATAGCTGCAATACTTATGGTCACTTTTCCATTTAATAATTTGTAGCAAGAAATGTACTACCAAGTACCAAGTTTGTGTTTGGCATGCAAAAATTAATTCAATATAAATTACCCAAAAGTTATTGTAGAAAGGATTAAGTCATGCAGAGTTAGATGGGTGAAATATAAAGGTTATCTGATATATACATATGAGAAGGTATTATGACTCCAACCTGAACCACCTGATGTTACAATTGTAACTGATCTATTTGATGCCAAGAGTTGCAGCTCCTGTCGCAGGCTATTGACCTACAAAACTCATGTGATCCACTTGAGTACATTGCACAAGAATAGATAGCACACAGATACAACCCATGCAGAAAACTGACTAAATAAACTAGCTTGTACAAATTGAGATATGGTACTATAAACATGAAAACCTGTTGCAACAAAGAGTCATTCCGCGGCTTAGGCCTGGATGGTGTAGCTTTAGAATCATCATGCCTGATTTGCTTCCAAAAAACCTGCGTTAAAATAACTGAATAATAGAACTCCCATTCTTTGACAATCAAAAAAAAATACAGTCAAACAGTTAAAGATGAAAACATCCAACATAACACTAATTTAAGCAGTCAAGACACAATATACCTTAAAGGCCCCAGAGAAAATATCAGAGACAGTTGGAATGCTTCCTTCTTTGGCTAAAACAGACCCTACGATACCTAAATGAAGTTCAAATTGCACATTTGTTAGCAGTTGTTAGCCAGACTTACATATACTATGAAGTCTATAGGTCATTATCTATATCCAGAACACAAATACTATGGCACCCAACCACCAGAGGATTCTAGGGTGAAGTAACTATCTTTAAATAAGGTCCCCAGTTCAGCCCTGAGCAGCAGCAACTACCGTTCTCTTAAAACTTAATCTGCATTAGTAGTTGAGTAGTGCAAATCGAGCCATTGCTCATTTACTTGTATTGGTTATTTGTGTACCTAAATCAATACGTAGAATAAGTAAAGATTCAGACACAAAATACGCAAATAACCAAGGGTTACCAAACAGGCCCTCTATAAGCTACTTTCCCAAAGAATGGTTGTGTGCAGCAGTGGGAACTATTCTCGTTCCACCTAAAAAATGGGTCGAGGTAGGGCTGCAAACAAACCGAGCTATTCACGGCTCGTCAGTCAACTAGTCGAGCTCGAGCTCGAGCTCAAGTTTTAAGCTCATCCAGTAAACGAGCCGAGCCCGAGTTACTTGTAACTCAGCTCGAGCTCGACTCGTTTATAGATGCTCGCGTAGTAAACAAACCTAGCTTGAACACATGGTCCATAAGCGAGCTGAGCTTGACTTGTTTTGTAGCAGCCGAGCTCGGACGCATCAAAGCTCGGCTCGGCTTGTTTAGCCCTAGGTCGAGGACAAGCACACATAAAAGATGACCCCAAACAAAAAAGAGTAAGTTGGAAAGAAATGTAAAAAACGATTAGCAATCTCAAAACAAAATTCAAATTTCGAATGCAAAAAATGATAACAATACTAACGCAATTGCAACGCAGCTACTAGGGTTCATAACATCCGCCCTAATTTTGCTTTCCACTACACTAAGCCTGAATTGTCAAACAAAACAACAGAATGATTCGTTGATTAATCAAGCCACTTCAGGGGGTACTACTTAACCACATACAAGTAATCGCAACTGTATTGACATATAGATAAGTGTGTGTGTGAGAGAGAGAAAGAGAGTTTGAATTGGTGTAGACGCACCTGCACCAATGATGATGGTGAGCTTCCCGATAGGAAGGGCCATCGGCGGCGAAACGATGGAGTTAGAGAGAGGAGATTTGTTTTCTCGGGAGAATCGAATGTTAGACGGTGATGAGAGAGTCGATCGGGAATTAGTGAACTTGGGGAACAAGACTTGTTCTCGGTTTTCTCTCTCTTTCGGCAAATTGTCGTAGCCAGCGGGCCAGTGAGTGATGAACACGAGAGCTACGAGCCCTATTAATTTTGCTGGCCGAAAAAACTGCGGTGAGCCGAGCAGAGCCGAGTGTTTAAACTCGGCTTGTTCAAAAATTAGTCTAGCTCGAGCCGAGTGTTCAAACTCGGTTTGTTCGAAAATTAGTAGCTCGAGTTCGGTTGGTTCGTTTTAGGATCGAGGTGTTCAAGATTAGTTCGGTGGCTAAACGAGAATTTGTAACAATTCGAGTTTCTGCAAACGAACAGAGTTACAACTAACTCGAGACACTACAAACAAACCCAGACGGGCCAATAATTAAATACACCCTCCGTCTACATTTTTTTAGTTCTTCATTCCATCTTAACCGTATAGTAAATTTTGTTGTATTTTTATTGATAATACTTTTTATATGTAATATAGATCTTGTTTGTTAGATCACGGTTAGTACTATGAAATAAAATTTTCAAAATCACCTTAAACATTATAGATTATAAAGTACAATCAATTGAAAAGTGACAATTTTTGAAAATGGACTAAAAAATTGGGATGAAAGGAGTATCAAAATATTTGATTATTTTGTCAAGTTTTTAAGGGTCCCTAGTTCCAACAGACCTTTTAAACACCAACTCATTCTTCAAATTTTTTCTGGCTCTTCAAATTTGACATATGAATAGTATTAAAGAATTCTATTGATGTACACAATTACGAGTTGAGTTTTGTTCACGTTTCACTTAAGAAAGTGAACATTACTCTCTTTCCTATTGGTTGAAATAGTGTGGATCCCTCTACTTAAACAGTGCACTTTTTTTCATTTTACCTACTCACATCTCTTTCAATACTATCTATTTAACATATTCTCCATTAAAATATTATTACTTTTATTTTCCTTTTTCTTTTTTGGGAGAGAGAGAAAAAAGACACACGGTGAATAGTGCTTAGGTATATTTACCTATTCACTGTTCATGAATGGATGTTACCTAAGCCTTTACCTAATCTGCTGCAATACTCATTTGGAGGTTTTTCTTAGCTAAAATACTCTTTTACCTCTTCTAATAAACCTGCTCTAATTATTCAGAATGCCGAGTGGAGTAGTAATTACGGCTACACACCCAAGGATGGGTGTGCAGCTAAACACTAAACTTTTTTTCTTTTGAAATTTACTACTAGTAATATTATGTCAGGTTCTTTGTGAACACAATACTCAAAGAACTTTGTTTAAGCCCGGCACGAGATCTTTGAACTTATTGTTTCTCTTTTGCATTTCTATGGTTGATGCAAAGTGGAATGTTGCATTAAGATATATGGAATTTACTTATGCTTGCAATGCTTCTGTTTTGCAAAAGTTTTGCTGTTGTCTTTTGCAAAGTGGAAGTTTGGATCAGAACTTTTTTCGGTTGTGCTTTTCTTGGCCCAAATGAAGCTTCTAAAAAGTATGGAATTTGTTTATGTATTTTGGCCCAAATGAGAGCAAGTAAGTTAAGACTTAAGAGTTAAGACATATAAATCTTTCATTTTTAGCCCAAATAGGCCCAATATATGTGTTATTTCACTACTTTGTTCCATTTTTTGAGGCCCAAATCAGGCCCACAAAACAAAACAAAACCAAAAGTGAAAATGATGGCACAGGGATTTGTTTTGATAATTAATACTCGTCAAGGACATGTTAAGAACATTTATTATTGCTGAAAATGCTCTTGACGAACATTAATTATCGAAACACGTCCTGGGCCGTCATTTTCCCTAACCGAACAAACCAAAACCCAAAAAATCGATGTCCCTTTCGGTAGCTAAATATGGAAAACCAAACCGATATTTTGGTTTTTAAAATACCAAAAAACTAAACTGACCGAACCGATATCACCCCTAACTGCTGTAATATTATGTCAGGTTCTTTGTGAACACGATACTCGATGCATTATTGACACTAACCGTTCTAGGTAACTCCGATTCGAACGCCTAATGCATTTGCTCAAATAAAACACACTCAAGGAAAAATAATAATCTATTGGTATTAGTATCCTGCTTTGTCTTCCCTCTCAACGATGTTCGCCAATGTACATTGCCTATGGTATTATCATATTGGTTTGGTATTCATGACATCAACTACTTTTGATTTTTCTTTGTTTAATTAGCATGCGGTATTATGGACAAATTTCTACAAAAATTTTGGTTGATAGTAACACCCGAGATTTTTGTTAGCGAATCTCTGTTGACTTGACATTAAATTTTCATACGGATTCATGACTACGACAAAATATCCTGTTGTATAATTCTAATAATAGGGACAAAATAAGTACTACTAGAATATATCCCAAAAAGGGTTTATGCCAACTTATTCGCCTTAATTTCCCACAAAAGCATATGAGTGGATTATTGTGCCGGTAATATTTTTTGGCTCAAAATGTGAGAACTCGTAAGAACAATTGTAATCCAAAATATACTTTCTTATTTTTTTCATCGCACTATACATACTAATGGAGTATATGAGAACTCGTGTATAAATTATTGGTTAACAAGCCCAGTAAAGTTGAAGTAATTTTTGACACCATAATACAGAAGGCCTGGAGCTGTACTGTAGCCAGTATAGTACTAATTTGAAAAAAAATAAATCTAAAGCATATACTAAAAGATGCTCTAGGGCATATCATTTTGCAGAGGACGCACCCGGCAAAAACCTTGCTGAGTCGGTGGTTACGTTTTTGTCAATTGCCTATAGATGGAATAACCTCTAGATTATACTCCTATTAACCAAGTTTGGGTTGCTTAGGTGAGCGATATGAGATATAGTGATAAAATGCCTGAATACATAAGTCCCAAAAAAAATGGGAAACTTTGGTGAGCAAGGATAATCTTTCCACTGAGGAAAAATAGTGGCTTTAGAGGAATGGTGTCAATGCTCACTCTTCGAACCTGTGTTTCTTACGGAATGGGAGATGTGTAGAACGATGGATGGTTTAGATTTGTATACGATTCGTATGCGCTCAGATTCGATCCGAGTCGTCCGTGCCGAGAGGTCGGTCGCTTTACACCCGTTCCGCAGCATCCCCGGGTCCGTTTCTTAGTGCAATCAGATGGTTTAAATTGAAATGTTTCAACGTAGAATGCACCAAGATATACATATCTCTTACATGTACTGCACAATAGCTATTTATGCAGACCCCAAACACCACTCATGCTATGGAGGGAAAGTGGTCCAAGATTAATGTAACCACAAAGAGAAGAACAAAACAGAGGGAGACAAAAAACATTAATTAATTTCTTCCCCATGCCATTCAATTTCTGCTCGTCTTCTTTCGTGTAGAAAACGACCCAACACACTCGACTGACTTTGGGACAAACCTAAATATTACCTGGGTGATTTCATGAATCATGAAGTATCCAACGGCCGGAGAACCCCTCAGCACAGAGGCACAGGGGTTTTCCGGCACAGAGGATCTGGACTCTTGGTTAATATAGTTTGATAGCATCAATTCTGTTCACGATTGCCTTATTACGAATACTTTTTTCACGGTTGTGTTACGGTCATGTTTGATACCGATTATGAAGTGCTACTAGAATTTTAATTCTGCACCAGATTATCGCCCTGTTTGGTACATATGGAAAAGAAAAAGAAGAGAAGGAAAAAATTTCGTAGGTACCAAACAAACCCCAGGTGATGCAGTTAGCAACAAGATGTTGGTTTTACACAAATAGGAGAAGCTTAAGATGTTGAATTTCTATGCAAATCACCTCCGCAACTTCGTTATAACTCTCATTTTAGAGTGTATAGACGTTTCGCTATTCCAAAATACCTCTTTCACATCAAAGATGAGCTTAGATGGCCCCGGAATTGGTAGTTCAATCCACTCCTCTACGTCGAGGATCCAATTGTGATGCCCAAAGGTGATTTTGGCGGTTTTTAGTACCCAAAAAAGAAAGTAATAGGGAGTGTAGTCGTCCCTTCCAAGGTGGAACCATCACTGCTTGTTGCCTCAAGATGAATAACCCAATCAAACCCCATTATATTTCAAAAATCCTATGTGTACCGACCATTTTTGGACCGAAACCGTACCGACGGCCGCGCGCGGCCGTCTCCGGCCACCGGACGGCCGATCCGAGCCGTCCAAAAATTTTAAAAAAAAAAACCGAGGGGCCCTACGCGGGAATTAACGTCATCCGATGTGTGTAGGGTGCTTGATCTAAACACCCTATTTTTCGTGTATACATATATACACGAAAAATAGGGTGTTTAGATCAAGCACCCTACACACATCGGATGACGTTAATTCCCACGCGGGGCCCCTCGGTTTTTTTTTTTAAAATTTTTGGACGGCTCGGATCGGCCGTCCGGTGGCCGGAGACGGCCGCGCGCGGCCGTCGGTACGGTTTCGGTCCAAAAATGGTCGGTACACCTAGCAGTACTCATTATATTTATGGATGTAACTTAATATATATGCGTACAGAACTTTGCTCTGGCTTTAATTAAGATTCCTACAGGTGGGCAGTGAGATTTGTCCCCCAAGATTAATCAAGTTGCGTGTAACTAGCCCGAACACTTGAATTATCAAAATAGTGCATAACCAACAATAAAAATGCATCATTTTCTACCAAGGTGAGTATTTCCCTTTGCTCTTTCAAATTTTTTAAAATTTTTTTTATCAGCCTTTCCTCTTTCATTTTGAAAGGCCAGATAATAACGTCAATCCCATATGGTTATTATAGCTTCTTCTTTTTTTGATCACCACATGGATTTTTATTTTTTATTTTGATAGAAAGTGCATTAAGAAATTTACATCCCTTGGTACTTAGCCCCCTCCGAATCCTTGAGTAACAGAGTACACTAATTCATGAAGGAATTGAAACATAATAATGAGAACCCTTTCCAGCAATGTTGTAACCAATCGCCAAGCCATCAGCACATTTATTTGCCTCTCGATCATCATTAAGAGGGTTGAACATGTGATTTGCAATATTACGATTCAATAGCTGATTAATAACATTCGATTTGCAACTTGGGGGAATTCGGTTTCAATGGGAGATGGGGTAAAAAAGTCCCAAGTAGTGGACAAGTTTTTATGGAATTGCTCAAATATGAAATGGACAAAAAGAAATTTCCCATACATAAAACGGACAAAAAGAAATTCCCCATACATAGAGTCGGTTTATAGTCAAATCTGGGTTTGGACCTAAGTTGCACCTTATTTTTTCGAAATAGCACCCGAGAATGATTGAATTTAAACCTAAATTGCTCCAAATTTCGCATGTATTTTTTCGAAGCAGCGAGAACGACTGGATTTTTCAAAGTAGCACCTGAGAACTAAATTGCTCCAAATTCCCCATACATGTCCGTTTCATGTATGGGGAATTTCTTTTTGTCCGTCTCAACTCTTGTCATGAATCTGGAGCAATTTAGTCAACTCAAAGTGCAATTGTTAGGACACAAGGTGCAACTTAGGTCCAAATTCAGTCATTCTCAGGTATTACTTCGAAAAAATAAAGTTTAACTTAGATCCATATAAGGTGCAACTTAGATCCATACAAGGGGCAACATAGATTCAAACCCAAATTCGACCACAAACCGACTCCATGTATGAAAATTTTCCTTTTGTCCGTTTCATATCTGAACAATTCCATAAAAACTTGTCCATCACTTGGGAATTTTTTACCCTATCTCTCACTTAAACCAAATTCCCCCTTTGCAAACTTTGTGATATTGCAATTATGGCCATAGAATTTAGAAAGACCCTCCCGAATGGCCATATTCAAGAACCTATGCTTTCTGATTAGAAATGCTATCAACACAGATAGTAGTACACGGATCGTGCACATACAACTCCGTGGGGCCCACTAAGGAGTCCCCAAAAATAATCCAAGCCGGTCATTAGTTTTAAAATGACTTTCTAATTCATCATGTAAAAAATCAATTCAATCCAATACCTCTAAGTGTTTGATTCAATCGGCTAAATGTTTAATGAGATTTTAAAATCCTAAAGTATAAGCGAAAATTTGAATGATTACATTAAGTATTTAAAATATTGGATTGAGCTAATTTTTTACGTGATGACTTAGAAAATCATTTTAAAGCTAATGAATGGCTTGGATTGTTTTTGAGGACCCCGTAGTGGGTCCCACAAAGTTGTATGTGCACGATCTGTGCACATACTATCTGTGTTGATAGCATTTCTATTTCTGATTCAGAAAGTCTACACACACATACAATCTGTGCACAGATTGTGCACAGATTTTGTTGTGGGGTCCACCACGGGTTCCACACAAATCATCCGAGCCGTTCATTAAATGTAAAATATTTTTTCAAGGGTCCCCGTAAAAAATAATCTCAATCCGATACCTATAGATACTCGATCCAATCGTATAACTTTTCATTATCCGAAAATCTGAATGAAAAATTAGATGGTTGGATGAAGCACCTATAGATGTTGGATTGAGCTTATTTTTACGGGGACCTTTGAAAAAATATTTTACATTTAATGAACGGCTTGGATGATTTGTGTGGAACCCGGGTGGGCTCCACAACGAAATCTGTGCACAATCTGTGCACAGATTGCTGTGTGTGTAACACAGTTCTTTCTGATTTGATGGCCTGTGGCGCCGCTATTGAAACTCCATTCGTGTTCAACTTCATGAAGCCTAGACCTGAGGGATCCCACCGGCCACCCAACAAGGATTTGTCTTTTGTATTTGCGGTTGGACATGAAGAAAAGGAATTACCGCTCCACTCATTTAGCTGATAGTCTCATTAAGGTTATTAGTAACGCATCTTTCGCATGAGGTAAGACCTACACATATATAGAGTCCACACTATGTGAGAAATCGTTATTAATAATCATTGTATTGGAACTTTTTCTCACCACTTGGTACTATGGCCCAAAACTTTAGGCCAACCTAAGGCAAATAATGCAGGTGCGCGAATTTAAAAGCATCTTTCAAAATTCTCCCAAAAAACAAAAACTCATGAGTACGAGGTTTGAAAGCGCTAGCAAAGGCTATTTAGAAAGATTATGGGCGCAACTATGACTTCTTTCTTTTCTTTTTGCTAAGCGATACATCAGCGAGGGTTAGAGAGGTTATTAGTAAGTTAATCTACAAATGGTTCAAAGGTTATCTATAGCCCTGAACCACAAACGCTCCTGACAAAGCTCGACCCCTGGCCTCTCAGAGGGGAGGATCGGGAAATACCATTGGGCTACAACAGCACCCCGTTCGTTTAAGGGTTTTAAATTTTGGATATATTTTAATCATTATTCTATTTCTCTTCAATCATTACTCACATTTTTCTCTCTATCTTTCTCTAGTCATTATTCCTATTTCCTATCATTACTATATTTTTCTCTATACTCATTACCTATAAATTTAAATCAAAATTCAAAATTTCAAAATAAACGTGGTCACGTGACTTCAAAATGGGAGAAATGTCACTAACAACTCCTCCAACTTCAACATTTCGTACACACTAGGAAGAAAAAGGACCTTGCCCCCTACAATGGGACCATTCAAATTGACAATTTTACCCCACATAGCAAATCCAAGTCCCCTACTCTTATCTGCATTCAGAAAGGCCATTTTGGGGTAAAATGCAGTAGAACTTATCCACATGATAGTACTCCTCTTTTGTGTTTGCCGGGTAGCAGTACTTATCCACATGTGACCATGTCAATAGAGTACTCGAGTCCCGGTCCATTTTTAGGTTAAAGATAATTACCAGTACTCCTTCAATGTGATTATTGCTGATTCTGTCACTTTTTTTTTTAACGTTATTTTTCTATAAGTATATTTTTTATGCAAAAATATGTTATAAGGAAGTGACGTTAAAAAAAAAAAATAGCAAAATCATTTCCTAAAAGAATCTCTCTCAAAATAAAAAAAGCATCGAGAATCGCATCCATTGACATTCAAAAGGAGGGGAGAACCGAATAAAGAGCATGGCAGCCCCTGGAACCCTACCATCTGATAAAGCCATACAAAGCATTTCACACACTCACATAGGATAGTAGTATATAGAAAACTTTTATTGAAGAATCCCGCACGTTATTTACATACGGACTTTTAATATCAGAGAGCCAAGATTAGAAGTTCGCACGCAAAAACGTGCAGAATTTCACTATAAATCGATTCTGAAAATACAAGAATGTCAATTCTATATATATTAGTAGTGTGTACATATATAAGGGTGGGTAATAGGTAATTTCGTGTTATTTTCGTGTTATATATCAAAATCTTATTTATAAAATCTCACAATATTTTTCAACTTATCAAATCTTTTGTGTCATTTTCGGATCGTGTCATTTTCGAATTGTATTATCATGTCAAAAAGTCTTACTTTTCGCTAAATTTTTATTTTTTTTAATTGACATTTTATCAAACTAATGTCCACTGTATAGTATTACCCATAAAAATATTTATTTTTAGCTCAATTATATGAATTTATTTTGTTTTTCGTATCAGGCATGCCCACCCCTATATATATATAGAAAATAAATTCAATATAAATTTATTATCCTTTCAAATACGAATAATAAATGCACGAAAAGATTGATCCTTTTGTATATCCACATACAAGAAGACAAAAACCTGATTAATTGTAATGTGAGGAATGTGAAAATAACTACTAGTAACAAAAAGGTTCACCAACACACAAAAACTTAGCAACTAAGCAAAAATAAATCCACTCTCATTAAAGGAGGAGTAATTAGAATATTTCCCGGAAAAAAAACTCCGACTGAATTATCGGCCGGAAAAAGACTCGCCGCCGGCGACTGCCCCCTGCTTCATTCACCCAAATAGAAAGAGAAAGAAAAAGAAAAAAAAAACGGGCAGCAGAAAAATACTCAAATGCTTGGAAATAAACACTTCTCCATAGATTATATAGGGATTAACATTCAGCTGAGGGAAAAAAAAAAAAACACTTTTTCTCTCTCCCCAGACCACATTTCAAAATCCTACACATTCGGACTCCAAAGCCCCCACAAACGCGAATTGAACAGCCCCACCACGTCCGGCAACACCTTCCTCACCAAACCCTTATTGTAATTATCCACCGCCGCCGCCTCCCTCCCCACCGCCGCCACCACTGCCGCCGCCTCCACCTCTTCCGCCTCCACCTCCACCGCCACCGCCTCCTCACTCTCCGCCTCATTTCCCACCACACCCACATCAAAACCCTCCTCAAGAACCTCCTCTGTCTCCTCCTCCTTCGCCTTCTCTCGCCCCCGCCGTCCGATTCTCTCTCTCCTCTTCCCCTTCCCGCTGCTGCTCCTCTTCACCTGCTCCTGGCTGAACAAGAACTCCTCAAACTCCTCTATCGCTTGGTGTATCAGTTCCTTGTCCGGCGAGGAGTCCTAGCGGAACCAGTAGCTCCTGTAGCAGTCGAAGCACTCGCAATCGAAAAAAGGCGCCTTGTGAATAAGGCCACCACTACTGCTGCTACTACTACCCAGTAGTTTCTTGCCGTTGCTGCTTTTCTTGATCTTTTCTTCTGCACTCGAAGGAGGACTCGGATTGACCGAGTTCATCGATCTTGTGACCATGTAGGCCAACACTTCTTTGTCTTCGGCCGAGAGGACGGAGATTAGAGCGAGGATGGCGGCTGGTAGCAGGGCTAGGACGGAGAGGGCGTTTTGATTTGGAAGGGAATTTGATGGAGGCGTGGACGAGGATGAAGATGACGATGAAGGGGAAGGGTGGATTTTGCCTTTGTTTTTCCTCATTTTCATGGTTTTCTTGGTAGCGGATTGCTGGGTTTTCTTGTGGGTAGTGTTTTTGGTGATTTTTTTGGGATGGGTGTGATGAGGGGGTTGGAGAGAGAAAGGGGGAAGAGAGAGTGAGAAGGGTAGGGTTTTGTTTTTCTTAATAGGCACGGCAGGCCGAGAGGTCACCGTACCTTAATTTTCAGGTTAGACCGAAGATTATTCTACGCGACGAGGTGGAGCGTGCGGTGTTATTCCGCAACTTTAAAATGCGGATCTTTTTCATTCACTACTACTATTATTAGTTTGTTTTGTTTTTATACTTCAATGAAGTAGTTTTGCTTTAGACGAGCCTCTTAGCCCATCTGTTTATCTCTTCTTAACCCTCATTGATATATATTATATATTAATAAAATAAATTTTGCTTTGGAAAAAAGAATTTTCAATATAAATTTAGCTAGAACAATCAACTACTACTGATTAAGTTGTCTGTGGATATTTTCAAATGAAACAGACTTTTGTATTTAACTAATCCTAATTTCCTTCTTAATTGAGATTAGCTTAGGGTGAGTTTTTCGTAAATAGTTTATTTATTGCTTAAGGACTTTACATAAATTGTTTTCTCTAAATAGACTTTTAATTGATGTACGTGAGGAGAATGACTTGTTTCGAAATCTAAATTTTAGCTAATTTAATCAGTTCAAATAATAGAGAAAACCCAACCTAAGTGGTTAGTGGTGTAGTTTAATTTATTTTCGGAGTGTAATTTTGTTGTGCAAATTGAATCATGCTAATGTAATAGATACACTAAAACACAATACCATCGCAAATACTCCGTAAAACCAGCAAACGAGGCGAAAGAAAGATTTTCTCACTATGAAATTATGAATAACCAATTAATGAATAACCAATTAATTGACCCGAGTGTACACGCGCAAGAGGAAGCGAGTAGGTGTTAGTTTTGATGGTCAAGGAAAGGGCTATTACCATGTCTCTCGGATGGATGCGTCTGCTGCTAAACAAAAAGGACTCTGTTTTACTGTTAGCTGAGCTATACTATCTACTAGCCGCCCAGTCCAGTAGAGAGAGGTAAACCATACTTTGATTCGCTCCCTTCATTTTTTAGGGAAAGAGCCCTGTAAAGATAAAGAACAAATCTAGTAGTAGAGAGAGGTAAACCATACTTCTTCTTTTTTCCAATATTGTATACATCGACGGAGATTAGTGAGAAAAGTTAATGAATTAGTTCATAAGGGGTTTAGAGGCTATTTTATAGCTCTGAATTCACAAATCACCCACAACAAGATTCGAACTCTGGTCTCTCATAAGGGAGAGTCAGGAGTTACCAATTGGGCTTTGATTCAGCTGAAAATGCTTAATGCACCTGTCAAAGGTGCACTGACCGTCACGGGGCTCAGTTTGGGTCCCTCACTAATGATTCGACCTATTTGATAATTTTAAAATTATTTTTTGAGTGGTTCCGGGAAAATTAGCTCAATTTGATACATATACATATTCGATTTAATCTTTTAATTTTTCATTCAAATATATCCTATAATCTAAATAAAAAATTAAAAAACTAGATTAAACACCTACACGTATTGAATTGAACTGATTTTGACCGAGGTCTAACCACTCGAAAACTTATTTCGAAATTATTGAACGGATCAGATCATTCGTGTGGGACCCAGAGTGGACCTCGCATGGTGGGCGGTGTACCCTTTGGTCGGTACCCAAAGAATGGTTATGATATTAGTCCGGTTTTTAGATGGAGAACTTGCGCTCCACACAAATGACTAGGTTTTGATTCTTGAGTTGTGAATTCTTTTGTCCCCATAAACTTGCCCCAAACCCGCCCCATCCCAAACGGGGCGAGTTTTCCAACTCATTTTCGGGTATAGGGTCGAGGTCGCGATTAAAATTGCAAAACCCAATCGGATTCAGGTAGGGTTCGGGGTAAAAGTACCCCGCCCCGACATATACTTATATTATGTAATGTATATAATTATATTTTTATCCTAATTTAATTATCATTATACTTAAAATTTAACATTTTTACCCTAATATTATTATCTCATTATACTAAAAAAACCTTATTCTTAACTTTATATTTTCATCATTATACTTTCTTTTTTTTTCACCATTATACTAAACTACCACTTTTTTTTATAACTATTTTCTTTTATTTTGCTTTTAGATTACCAAATTTTTAAAATTTCTTGCAGGGCGGGGCTGGTAAACCCGTTTCTCGATCGGGACTGGAACGGGGATACCAAAAAAATACCCGGTTGAAGTCGGATCGGGTCGGGACAGTGTAATAATTTTCAAGCCGGATCGAGATACGGAAAAACCCGGCCCATTGCCATTCCTAACTCTGACCGTGTCTAAAAAAACAAACAGTATATACTACTTTTATTTCGCACACGCACTGTTGAATGGTCTCTCATTTTCAGGATAAATAAACTGTGTTTTCACGATGGTCCATTGCAGGGGAACTGGAAAACGACAACCGACCAAAAAGGAGGCGTTTATTAAAGCACATGTAGCAGTGCATAGCATAATTTGAGTTCCAAAAGTGATATACATATATATATATATATATAAATAAATAAATAAAGAATCACCACCACGGCATCCCCACTATCTTTCTTTTCCCGATCTTTCCCGCTGGACCCTAGAAAGTACTATATAATAAGTAGTAGTAGTAGTACTGATTTTCATACTCTAGTTTTACATCATCATCATATCGTAAAAGAAGAAAATTGATTTGATTTAGAGCTTCGATTACACACTATAACAAAAACACTAAGAGACACATTTAAAAAAATTCTTATAAAAAAATATAGTGCAAAAATCATTTGCCCTAAAAGAAATGAAAATGTGAGTTCCATTTAGTGTCATATTTTTTGAGATTTTGGACCAAATTTCATGCTTTATTTGTCAAACTTTTTGACATGTCTTATGTCTGTTTATGACATATTTTTCACACAATACTTGTCGTTAACTCCGTTCCCCTAAGATTCTTATTTTTTAAATACTTATTTTTCGATTTACGAGACAAGTCATTTATTCACAATACATCACCTTTAATTCAAAAAATAAGTGCCTATTTTTGTTAGCAGAACGGGGCCTAACTTACTATAATCCACATTCTCGCAAATTGATGCAGGGCGAAACTATGAATCAAAGAACAAATGCACAACAAGGACAATCACAAATGAGATAGATTTAGAGACTTTCTCTAGACTCTTTCTCATTCAATAATAATCAAAAACTGCTTTGCTCTAAGGCTTCCAACTCATTATATGGGGAGCAAACCCTAACCCTAGCTGGAAAATGAAAAAAAATACTAATTTTGGAAAAACCCAAAATTATTATAAATTCAGAAAATATAGAAAAATCTAAGACTTCTCCAAAAAGAATGGACTGAAACGAAAATTCCTACTAAAAGTTACTCCATAAAGAAAACAAATATTTCCTAAAACGGCCTCAAACGGCTAAAAAGCACATGGCCAAAAGGCGATGTGTCTTGATCGTTGGGCCGTTTCAGTTCGAACCTAGGTAAGCCCGACTCCTGATTCCATCGTCGCATTGCCGCATATTTTAAATTTAACACAATATATTTGTTGAATTATAAGTACATTTTCAAATATATTTATTGAAAAACTAACATACAAAATTTAGTTTTCGAGATTAATAGACCGTAGAACACTGCTCACTGCTCAATCAGTTGAACGCAATGCTAATTATCACTTCAGTCAATTGACTGTCCAGCAGTCGATATGTCATTTTCATCTGACATGATAAACTATTTTGAGTTTACACTACATGGAACAGTGCACTATGAACGATTTTTGTGACAACCCAACCTAGTCATACAACCAAATTGCTCAAGCACGAAAACACACATAACCAGCGAGGCTAGAAACAACAAAAGCAACCAAGCCTTTCCAAAAGGAGTAGCATCCCATCACACACGCCTACCAAACTCTTAAGCATACAATTGGTCGATCACAGCAGTATCACACCATGTGACAATGGCATGAGTGATGACAATACTTACTCCAGTTTCTAACCACCCTAAAAGAGCTAACATGGTAGTTTTCCGAGTCGTCGTCCTTGTCTAATATCCATTGTTGGCTACAACGGCATGAACATCTTTGATCTCGTACTCACTTAAAAGTTTAAGCCGATGAAACCGCCCCAAATGTTCCGTTCTCACTTTGTGCGCATGTGTTTTTGAGTTCCCACATGTACCAAGTCGTAGAATGTGAAAGTAGAACCAATTTCCAATTATAAGGGAATAAGCTTAAACTCAAGTAAGATTAAGCTCATCTACTAGAGAAGAAATGGTCACTCTGGAAATTGATACTAACAGTTCTGAATTCAAACGACACGGCCAACTTAACAAGAAGAAAACCCAACAAAATTCATACACGTAGAACTGCTTACTAGGTTTCGGAAAACAAAAACACACCACAAAGTACCTGCGATGTGCTACGAAAACAAAATCAATCAGATTTCTTGTCTGTGACCCGGGAATTATCTGCAGCTGCGGAACGCTTGTCCTCTGCAGTTTTCGCAAGTATCTCGTCCCTCTCCCGGAAATATATCTCGAACGCCTTTGGAAGGAATTGAGGAATCAAGAAACCAAAGAGATTGATGGAAAAGTAGATCAGATTGGCAACTGCTAGAGTTCTCCCAAACCAATACCATCCAATATCCTGCACCACCAAACATTATTATTAGGACCCACTCTGCCAGTATGCAAATAAAAGATTATTCCCACATGCAATTCCCATACTCATATATATTCTCAGATAATATGAGCATTTCAGATTTCATTTTCCTTGCCAAAGCCATATGTTAGCAAGACCTCTCAAACAATGCTCTTCAATGACCCGCTAAATCTGTAGCCAAAAATAGTTTTTGTTAATTCTTGAGCCATGTTGGCCACATGACCAATAGGCATTGCTGTATTTCAGGTTCAAATCTGCAAGAGTTGTTCTTATCGATCCAATGCCTACGATTAGGTTAAACCAAAAAATTGATTTGGCACTGGAGCAACTTCGGAAAATAAGATCATAAGAGCAGGCGAACTAATGTGCTAATGAGTTGCCAAAGACAAATTTAGCTTGTGAACAACAGAATAGTAGCTCCACTAGTGAGCTAAAGCTATTGCCAAATTTCAGCAAAGCCATTTGTTGTTCCAAATTTATCAAACTTGCCACATCACCATGAATGCATTGATCCAACCATAGAGAAAGAGCAGTTGAACAACATTGATATTTCTTTGCATCTTGACACTCTTGCAACATTTTTTGTTTTGGGAATTTTTTTTTATTTTTTTTGGGGAAATGACACTCTTGCAACTTGCACCCACAGCAAGTCAAAAAAATGTTATCGCTTAGCCAAAATATCTGGAACCAATGCCAATAAATGGCTTCAGTTCTGAAGAATTCAATAAAACCAACGGCGATGCACCAAGAAATAATAGCGGGAGTTCATCCTTTTTTTTTAGCTCGGCATGGAAGTTCATCCTTTATGACAGTTCTTGGCAAAATGGTCTTTCTGTAGATGAAGTATTAGAATATACGAGAATTTGGGCATACAAGAAAGATCAATTGTGCAAATGAACACTCACCTTGAAAGGGGCATTGGCAGGCAAAGCTTTGTTGATCCACACATCCTGTATCCAATCAATGATAACAAAGATCCTCCTAATAGTATACAGCAGCGGAACCAACGCCCTCACGGGAGGGGAAAATAGCGCTAACCCACTGATCACATTCTCGATTAGAATCTGACACGCAAGCAAGAACAAGTGGGGCGCCGCGGATCGCACCGCATGATCATCGCCTCTAGCGAATCCACCCAAAACATAAGCAAGTGGCAAAAACAGCCCTATTGTCGTTCCCACCACCACATACGCGCGAAAGAGTCCACTTCCTCGGAAGATTTCAGGTGATCTAGCGGTGGTACCATGTGACGGGAAGGCTAGTCGTGATAGGGCGATGAAATAGGCTGTGGCAAGGACCGGAAAGATTAGGTCTATGAGGGGGACAAGCCCGCTGGCTGAGAAGACCATTATGAAGGCCACTAGTTGGAGTTCAACCACGCGGAGTGAACCCATTGTACCTCCCATTGCTACCTGGCTCCGCTGCTGACCATGCTGTAGGGGCTTTTGGTTGGTGTCCATAGTGGTGGTTTCATCAGGCTCAGAACGAGGAGCAACGGCTAGGGATATGCCCGACATTTTTCTTCTGCTTGGTTCTAGTCTGTTGACTCTGCTGTATGCTGGATTTTCTCAAGGGTTCAAAGGAAGAATTTTTAGATACTCATTTAAGAAGAGATGAAACTTGAAACCTGAAAAGACAAGGTACTTCTTAGGCATACAGAGAAAATAGCATCTTCATGTCCATCCATTGATAAGCTAGCATTTAGATGCAATATTTACTAGTGATCACAACCAACCAAACAATATAAACATAATCTATTTTTGCTATTGACATCCACTACGTAGTGTCGGATTGGGTTCCTTCTCCTTCGTTCTAAAATCCCACACAAACTCTCTCTCTCTCTCTCTCTCTCTCTCTCTCTCTCTCTCTCTCTCTCTCTCTCTCTCTCACACACACACACACACACACACACTTACTTTTACACGTGCTCGCGAAGAAAAAGGGGTCCACACAGACACACTAACACACACTCTCACAAAGGGACAGGGGTCTACTACACACTCTGCACAGCCCCCTCTCCCCTTTTGTGTGTCTGTGTGAGTTTGTGTGACTGAAGTGTGTTCCTTCTCAGATAGGATTGTCATGTGAGGTGGACACATGGCTTATTTTCGAGATGAGAATCATGTGACGTGGGCATGCGGCTATGTGATAAGGTGCAGATACACGATAACTTCATCCATAAGGAGGACAAAAAAAACGTACCTAAAGAGTGCATTTCCTATACAATTAGACCTTTGATCCAAAAAAAAGCTAGCAACCAATGACCTTTAACCAACAAATAATTCAAAAGGCCTGATATTCAAAATATTATCGGCGTAACTAATGAGCCAGTAATACGCTGCGCAGGGACAGGTAGGATAAAGGAAATGAATGTACACGAGTGACTAGTACAGAAACGTATGCAGATCAAAATGACTTCAATTTAAGTTCGAAGGGGAACAGGGGATTCAAATGCCCAACAATTCAACAATGGCTTAACAAGCCTAACAATACTAACAACAAACTGAAGCTCTTGGGGACAAAATTGCATTGCATCCACCCTTCTGCCAAATCCCGCGTCAAAAGCCAAAATTTGGCTTCAACTTTGACAACTGCCAAACTTGCCTCATCATGTAAGCAATTTGATTTGCATACTTAATGAGATGAGTTTAATCTAAAGATCTGATTTTCAATTTGATTTTGCATACTTAATGAGATGAGTTTAATCTAAAGATTTGGTTTTGAGATTGTAACGAAATGGCCCCAAACCGGTGCGGTTGCATTGTTTTTTTTTTTTTTTTGTTTTGTTTTTTGGCAATGTAGCAAAGCTATTTGGCAATGTCATTTTAGCACTAACCGATGAACTTGCTCCTAACCACTGCTGGCTTTGGGCTAAGGCCCAAGAGGCTTGAGCCTTAAGCCCCAAAAATATCAAAAAATTAGAGCCCTACTTATTTTAGGACCTAGTATATATGTATTGTTTTGGAGCCCAATTTTAAATCAAGGAAGACATTTTACATTTGGAAAAATGGAACACGGAACGCAGAAAAAAACAAAAAGAAAAAAAAAACAAAAATGAGGAATAAAAGGTCACGGATCGCCAAAATCCCTTGGGCCCTTTAAAATTATTCAGTGTAGTGGGTGCATGGATGCATATTTTTTTCTCCTTAAACACTACTACTCCAGTACTTCCCATTACAAACAAATACTATATCGGAATCAAAATTATTTAGTGTGATCGACTTTTTATTTGATTTTCGTTTACAATTACTAAGGGCCTCACTTTTAAAGATCGTCTTAGGCCTTCAAAATCTCAGAGCCGACCCTGCTCCTAACCTAACAACCGAAAGAGGAAGTGAAGAGTTCTTGTGTGATTCAGCCAAAAAAAAAAACATCTGAAAAGAATCCCAAGGGGTTGACCACTTGGCCTGGACTCAAGGATTTGCCGCCTCCAATTCTACTTGTCAATAATTTTTAGGATCACCTCACCCCGTATAAGAGTGTAAAACGGCCGTGGGAATGGGAGGGGCTACAAGAAATCATTCGAGGTTCGATCAAACTGGTCCCGAATACCTTACATTACCAAAACAAAAAAATTCATACCAAGCAGAAAAACTTTACATAAACGTGGGATCTGAATTTACGAGACCAATAAAGGAAGAAAGAAAATAATGAAGGGATTCTTACTGGTTAAACGAACTCGAACACGAAAGAGTGCAGATTCGAAAGCAAAGCTAACGGGGTGGTAAAGAAACAGAGGGATTAAAATGGTCGTTTTTGTGGCCAAAAATTGGGCAGAGCCTACGTTGTCTTTAACGGCTTTTACAAGTGTAGCTTCCACGTGATGACACGTGTTGGCCTGTCGATTTGGAGTTGACACGTATCGGGCTGACGACTCGGGTGGAGTTTCGAGTTTATCGGTTGAGTTGTGGAGTGTAAGGCTTTGGCCTTTGAGATCGGCAAAGAGGTGCTTATAACAATAGACCTATGGGTACACCATTTCGTGTAAATTATTTGTACACTGTATTTCGGGATTTCACACAAATGATCGGACTTCGGAGTTTCTTTATTTGGTCAAAACACTTTTATAAAGATTGTTGTAAAAAATTAGTTCAATTGGATATCAATAAAGGTTTGGTCGATTTTATGTCCAATTTGCTAACTAAAATTTGAGCAAAGAGTTGATCGAGCCCGTACCGATACCTAATTGAACTGATTTTTTTATAGGGATCCTCAAAAAATAGTATGAAAAAATTGAACGGCTCCGATTATTTGTGTGAAATCCCAAAGTGGGTCCCAAAAAATGCAGTGTACATTTGGTGTGCACCAAATAATGTGCCCATAGCAATTAGCACGGCTCGTCACATAATCCTTCGAATGCCCTCCACTCCCACTCAAATTTTTTTATTAGACTCTTAATTTCTCGCTCTCTCAAATTTTAGTAGTTTGAAATTTTTTCAAAAATGCTTTCATGCGCACTTTGCACGGACCCGGGGACCCTGCCGAGCGGCACCCCTGCCGAGCGGGTGCCGAGCGGCCAATCCGGCCGTTCATCTCGGAATCAACGGCCCGAATCGAAACATCTTTTTCCTTTTCTTTTTCTTTTTTTTTAAATCCGTTCGGTACCTTTACATCTGGACCATCCAAAACACTTTTGGACCGCCGAGATGCGCTCGGCACCGCTGCCAAGCACCTCTGCTTGGCAGCATCTCCCAATCCCACTTGCACACAGATTATGTGAATAAGAAGGGGTGTGCTTATTTTTTGGTGCTAAGTTCAAAACAACAAGCATTTACCCAAAAAATAAAAAAAGTTCAAACAAAATGGAATCCATATTTCCGAATTCAATGGACTTGGTGTACCTTTATTTGGATGTGTTTTTTTCCAGTCAAAAATTTATCCGACAGTTTTGAATACAAGAACAATTTGGAGACATGATCTTGTGATTAAAAAATGAGCCAAAACAAAAATACACCAAGAGCCCGTCACAAAGTACACTTGATTAAAAAAAAAAAAAAAAGGGCCTAAAAAACTGAATTTTTGGATATTGTGTGAAAGTCATTACTTTTCGTTTTTCTGATTTCTCTTGTCGAGTTAAACAAATACCACTAATACATAAGAGTTTGGCCAAAAATTAGCAAATGAGAAAAAAATTTGAATAAGAACAAAACCACAACTTTTTAATTAGCGAAAACAGGACATAAATGGCGTAGCCATGATTTTGGTTGAGTGGGTTCACCCTTAATCTTTACTATATGCTAATCTTTATATTTGAAAAGCACTCAAATAGTCAATTCAATTTGAAAGGAAAATATATTCCCCAGACAGAGAATATTATTAGCATAGTTTTCTTTTCATTTTTATATTTTACAGGCCGAATTAACAGGTCTATTCGTAACAAAAAAGTCCTTGGCCTCAATAGTACCCCGTGAGTGATCGAAGGTTTCAGGTATGCTGCTCCGGAGACAATTTATAAGCATTTCCGATGGTAAGGAGTGTTCAGAACGACTTACGCGTATCTCAACTGATTCTCTCTCCGGTCGATTAAAGACAGATCATCCACGCCAGGGCCAAGGAATTCACAATAAATTACTTTCTTGCGGTTCGATCCCATAAATCAAACCTGATCAATAGTGTGGAAAACAAACTCACTAACCAACCGAACTAATGCTTGGGGCCATCCGGTATCCTATTAGTCATCATGGTTGTTTAACAAGCCAAGATGGTAAGACAATTCAAGTGTTTGGTCCAACAATTTCCAACTAATCTTTCCTACCAAAAAATTCCTCTTTCTCCGTTTCATTTCAAACATTCTGTAAGCAACAGAATCAGAGTCTCTCTCTCTTTTTGGCAACACCATAACCTCTCAGACCCCCTGTGATCCCACTCACCATTCATTTTCCAGTTCATGGTTTTGGGTACTCTGTATCTCTCTGTATTAGCATTTGCCTATTTGGCAACAAAAGTAAGCCAAAAACTCTGATCTAATTGGACAATGAAATCTGCAATTCCAAGTGTTTCGGAGTTCTCAAGGTTGCTCATCGTTGTCTAGGCGGCTTAACATCAATAACAAAAATGGCAAAGGTAATCAATCTCCTCTTCTCCCTCGTCTCTTCTCTTAGGCCTCCCAATTTTGGATTTTCTTGAGAGTAAAGATGGCAAAGGTCTCTGAAGTATTCAGTATGTGTCTATCTTGGTCCATATACGAAGGTCTCTGGGCCGAGCCTGACGTTAACGAACTAAACGAGCTGAGCTCAAGCGTTAACGAGCCAAGCTCGCGAGCTGCTCGATTCATTTGTAGCCCTAGTCTCACCATGAAGTGCACTCCGAGTAGTTTAAAACTACCCATGACTTCACCAATTTATCACTGCCGTGATTCCACGGGGACAAACCAAACACATATACTTTGAACCCACGTTTCACATTTCTGGAGAACAATTAACAGCCATTTTGGAATAGGAAAAATTCATGTGCTTTGCTCCCTTTTTGTCACCAAGTACCCGCAGCGCAATGTGGCTCGTTTTTATTGGACCGTCATTTTTGGGTACAACAGCTCCTACAAATTAAAAAGTGGAGAATGTTTTATATTCCTCCTCATCAAGCATTACTTCCATTTTCTCAGACCGAATTGGCCTGAAATTCGCTCCAGCACTGAATTTGGGCACCTTCACTCTTTTTCTCGCGCAGAGAAAGAGCAAAAAGAAACAGAGTTCGACTCAAGACCAAGCAGAGAATTTACAAGAGCAGATAAACGAAGGAACAAACGAAGAAAGCAACAAAAAGCAAAATCCTTACGGAGTGATTGTGTTGGGAGTCTATATGCATTGCCAAGGATGCGCAGATACAATTACGAAGTACCTCAGAGGCTCTGACGGTATTGTTTTCGATCAAATCATCGTTTAGCAACGAAATACGTGTGTATAGATCGATAAATTTGGTTGAATGATTGTAAACTCGAGTAGATTGTTAACGCGCAAATTTTTTGGGTTGTTTTTTTTGACGATGTTTCAGGTGTTGAGCAAATCGAGATTGACTTGAAGAATCATAAGGTAACCGTGAAGGGTAAAGATGTTGATCCGGAGAATGTAGTGGAGAGGCTTCGAAAAAAATCCAACAAGCACATCAGTCTTATCTCTCCCATTTTGGAAGGGAGAAAAGAAGAGGGGAAGGAAGAGAAAAAAGAAGAGGTACATCGCGATTTCATACTATATGTTGTACTGCATTCATTAGTACGCACATGAATATGAAAATAGTCCGATAATGGACCGAGAGACAGATGAACTCCCGACGACCTCTATTCAAAATTTTAAGAATTTACTTGGTAATTGCAGTCTAATGTGGTAGAAGCAGTGCTCAAGATTTACATGCATTGTGAAAGTTGTGCAGCCGATATCAAATATAGCATTCACAAGATGCAAGGTATATCTCATGTTAGATGAAGTTTCGAAATAAGCCAATTAATTCCTTCTGTCGTGTATCTTCGATTAATGGAGCCTCATATGCTGTATACTTCATCGGTAAACTGTTAGGGGTGCTCGCTGTGGAGACAGATATGAAAAACTCGCAAGTGATTGTGAAGGGAGCGTTTGATCCGAAAAAACTTGTGGATTTCATCAACAGAAGGGCGGGGAAGAATGCAGTGGTTGTCAAGCAAACGCCGGATAAGAAGGAAGACGTGAAGGGGAAGAAAGGAAAGAAAACCGAAGGCGAAGGGGATCAGATATACCCACCAGGACTTGTTTATGCCCCTCAGATTTTCAGCGAAGAGAATCCTAATGCTTGCTCTGTGATGTAGAATCCAGAATTGCCCATGTAAATATCAGGTGCAATTCGAGGTTTGAGAAATTGGATCCTTGGCAGGGAGCTCTGTCAAAACCTCCAGCAAAATAGAGTCCACTAGACACCTTAAAATAAATTATGGTCTACGTAAACTAGTCCGACAACCAATTGTAAAAGCAAAAACCTTGAGATAGCGGAAATGTTTCTGATCGAAAGGTTTCATGTCGTTTCTTTTGGTTCAGCGATTAGGAGTGTCCTGGTCAGCTTATATACAGCTAGACTGATCCGTTGCCATATCCAATCAAAAATAGATCATCTACGTCGGAAGTGCTTTTTTACTGATTGATTCCAAAAAATCTAATTTTGATCAAAAGTAAACACACAAACGAACTGGACTAGCTTTTGGGTACCAACACTACATCTAATTTTCCCCACTTTTTTGTGTAGAACTCCACATGGGATGTGGACGTGTAGGTCCAATAATGACATCCAAAAAGTCTACGTCTACCTTTCTTTTTTATCGCTCATTCTATTGCACTCAATTTCATCGTTCAAAATATTTTAAATGGTCTAAATTTTAAAAAACTATTCCAAGAAAGAATTAAATTCTTTTCCGAACGAGTTTGTTTAAAATCTGAATCATTGATTGTAGAAACAGATATCGAGATTAAGAGAACGTTGAAACCGCAGGGTGGACGTAACACCGCTGTAATTACATGTGTGTTTTGACCTGGTCAACATTATTAGGGGAGTGCCATTAAACAAATCCTAGGCCTCTGTGACCAGCAAGTTGCAGGACCATTCTTGGGACCCCCACCACAATAAGAGTATGTACTATATAGTGTCATCACTGTCATGGGTGGATTTAAAAAAAAAGTGTGAATATAAATTTCCCTTTTTATTGTATTAAAAATTGATTTTCGCGCTTTATTTTTTATTGATAGCGCTTCAATTTTAATCATGAACAAAGTGAAGTGACATCAATAAAAAATAAAGCACGAATACCAATTTCCTATTGAATTTTGTGTTTTGTTAAATTGCCAAACGAGCCCAGCCCTTGGGGTTTTCCAATTCAACAGCTAAACCTCACCTCTCCATTACAGGTGATCTGAACCCGTCCCGCCATTTTCTGAAAAACAGACTCCTCGTAAACCACCCAGAACGTTACACTACGTCACCCGTACGAAAATTTATATAATGACGTTGGGCCATCTATATGGTATCCCGAGACTCTTCTCCATCACACATTGTAATTAACGCAAAGAGAAAATGTATGGATCCAAACAAAATGTGTGATGAAAAAGGTCTTAGGACTCCAAGTGGCCGTGTCTCAAAAACATTGAATAATTACTTCGCTTGAACATCACCTAAGTGTCCATCGACATATCGAAAATTTATTCGGTGGTTTGGGGCACTGCCAAGTACCCTAGATCATTATCCATCACGCATTTCTGTACTCAACCGTTCTGTTTTACCGTTACACTCAATCAAATCATCCATTTTCGAGAATCAATGGTCTAAACTCAAGAGCGATGGAATTGACTTTTTGATATCTGGCTCTCAGGTTCTCTACCCACCCAGCTTACATTAGTTTCCGCACGTGTCTACTCTCTCCCGCGTGCAGGATCTATCCGTTGATCTCCAAGCAATCTCGCTCTCTCTCTCTCTCTCTCTCTACTGCAACTCCTCCATTTCATTGCGACATAAAAATGAAAAAGAGAAATCAAGAAACAAAAATTTCCCAATAAAAAATGAAAAATGGGAAAACTGAAATGCGATTCGACGACTTTCCTCGCCGGTACTAGATCCCATGGCGGGACGCGACGTCATCTCCCTAGCCAATCGACGACATTGACCAGTCAACCGCCGCATGGAAAAACGTGTCCAATTTAGAAGACCGGCAGAAGCTGCATTAGATAATGGAAAATGCTAATCCCGTCTGCGTAGAATAATAGATAAAAAATATATCGATATCGAAAAAAAAGTGTGTTAATATTCGTGAAATGTGTATTAACATCCGAACTTATTTGTCATTATATACTTATTATTCTCCACTTAATAAGCAGAGGTTACCAAAACTGTTACACAATACACGAGATGTGCATCGGAATGTGTGGAACATCTTTCGGAGCCACACAAATGAGTGGAGACATTAAATTTGTTTAAATAAAAATGTTTTTAAAGATCTCAAAAAGTGAGTGGCTCAATCGGTTATTGGTAATAATTATTTTATTCAGGTTTTGGTCATGGAATTCATGGATAAAAAATTAAGCGAGCTTTACCGATATTTAATTGAGCTGAAAATCAGAATCCTTGAAAAAAGTAACTTAAACAATGTAGGACAGATTTAGTGTACAAATGGGGTACTCATAACCAAAGTTGTTACCTCTTGGTACTCCCACAAGGGAGGTCTGGGTTCGACCATCCGTAGAGACGTTTGGGGTGCAAGACTATGGACAAATTCTGGATCCCCCGGTGGACTAATTAGCTAACTCCTCTGCATTATTTAGTAAACTGTGTGAGGTCTCAACTTTTACAAGTGTGTGGGGTCTCAACTTTTGCAAGTGTGCGAAAGTAGATGTGACGTTACATTTATTTCTATGAAAACAACAATTATTCTATAATCACCACCATTTTACGCACATAATTACGCAGGCACACAAATAAAGATAATCCATGCCCCTTCGCCACCCTAAAGTGTGTGGATTTTGGGCATTCAAAAATTAAGTATTTTGATCCATCCATCAAGGATTGTGTAAACTCCACCCACACCTTTAAATTAAGCGTGTGAATTCCACATGATTTGTGTTTTCTTTAAATTAGATAAATTACAGACTAATGATAATAATTAAATTATTTCGATCTAAATACGTAGTAGCATTTTTTTTATTTTTTTTTGAATTGAGACGAAGGACTTTTCGAAAAATTCATGTTTTAAGCAATTACTACTGTCCCCATTCGAAAACCAACCAGAACGTTACAATCTGTACCAAACCGTTTCTCGCCACGTGGCCAACGACATAGCTGGCTATCTCATCAAAGAGGTCCCCCACCCACCCAGCTTACGTTAGCCTCCACACGTGTCTATACTCTCCCGCGTGCTGGATCTATCCGTTAAGCCCTAATCTCTCTCTCTTCCTCTGTTCCACAACTCCATTGATTGAAACCAAAAACAAGAGAAAAAAAAATTCAAGAACCAAGCTTTCCCCAATAAACCAAAAAAAACCCAAATGGGAAAACTGATATACGATTCGACTGCGTCGTCGCCGGTAATCCCCTGGCGCGACCCCACCTCCTCTCCCTCCCCCATCCCCGCCGTTGACCAGTCAACCGCCTCCACCTGGGACAACGTCTCCGGTCTAGAAGACCAACAGAAACGCCACCTCACCAGACTCCACCACAAGGGCGTCCTCTGGAAGCCCCCCGGTTACAACAATAGCAACGCTAACGGAGATGGTAACGGCGATGATGACGTGGAGGGGGTGGTGTTCAGGCTGAGCCACGGGGGGGACGTGGAGGCGGACGGGAACTGCCTGTTCACGGCGTCGCAGAGGGCGATGGGGCTGAGCAAGGGGAAGGTGGACGGGAGGGAGCTGCGGCGGAGGACGGTGAGGAGGTTCTTGGAGGAGAGAGAGGGTTCTGTTGGTGAGGAGGAGAGAGAGGCGATTGATGCGGCTATAAAGCATATGTATTATCCGGATCTGAGGTGCGGGTGGGGGGTCCACGTGGTGCAGGAGGTGAAGATGTTGGCGAGGAAGGAGGACAGGGAGGGGCTGGATAAGGCCATTGAGGAGCTCGTTGATCTTGGAATGCAACGGTGAGTTTCTTGATTTTCTAGATCTGTTTTTTGGTCAAATGGGTATTTCAGATCTTGCATCCGTTATTGTGTTTGCTTAATCTGGGAATGCAAAGGTAAATTTCTTAGATTTTTGTGTGTGTGGATCTGTTTGGTCAAGTGGGTATTTCAGATCTTGAATTTGTTGTTGTGTTTGTTAATCTTGGAATGCAACGGTAAATTTCTTAGAGTTTTTTTCCGTGTGTGGATTGGTCAAATGGGTATTTCAGATCTTGAATTATTTTGATTGTTTTCTGTTTCTTTCGATTTGTTAATCTTGGAATGCAACGGTAAATTTCTTGATTCTAGATCTGTTTTCTTTTATGAACATTTCCAGCCCCTTTTGGCTGAGCGATTTGATACGAAAAAAAGAAAGGATTAGATTTTGTTGCTGAATCACTCGTTTGGATTGAGGACTTTGGTGAGGAATGGGGAAAAAAGTACGAAAATGATATTTTTGATCCTTCTCTCTTCTCTCCAAATCTCACCAGTTCTTGATTCTAGATCTGTTTTCTCCAATGGGCATTTCAGCTCATGAATTGATTGATTTGTTTGGTTGATACGAAAATAATGGCCTGTTTGGAACTTGTGGAAAATCTTGTGTATTTTGTAAACTTCCTCCTGTTTTCCTTCTCAATCCAAACAAGGGAAGAGAATTTTTTTAAGTATAACTCCATTCTTGGAACGCCGAGGTTAATGTCTTGCCAATGTAGCAATGCAGATCTGTTTGCTCCACTGAACATGTCTTTGTGTTGTTTGATTGAGTTCTGTTTCTTTCTCTTCTTCTTTCGATCCTTATGGTTGATGCGAAAATAGAAGAAAATCTTTTGCTATTGAGGTGTTTCATTATTCGTCATTCCTGTCAGAATGTAGAGGTTGATTTCTTGCCTGTGTAGATCTGATCGCTCGAATGACTGTTTCAGGACATGAATTATTCAATTCCAAATGTGTTCCTTTGTTTCCCCTTCTTAGATCTGTTTGGTTGATGCGAAAATGATAGGACTATGGGAAGAATGTGTTTAAATATTGAGGTGATTCATTACTCATAAGATGGAAACAGAAATCTTTCCAGCTGATGGTTTTCAGTACAACTATGCAGCTTATTTTTGTTAAAGAATCGACTAGCTTTATTGTCTGCCTCTGTTTTTATCATTTTCTCGGAGGAACTGCACAACTAAATTGGCAGAATATGTGTTTATTTGTTGTTATCTTGTTATATAGCTCATTAATTTGTTGTGATCTTGAAATTTCTACTCACAGCTTCACAAGCACTCTACAGTTTAACTTCGGGATGTTGTTGATTGTTGTTATGCATGATACTATTTGTTTATTAGTGGATTCTAATTATTACTTTTAATATTGAAGAGAATTGGCGGCAGAGTCTATCTACAAAGAGAGATGTATTGCAGTGGATGACGGCCTGAGTTGGGCCAAGTACATGTCAATCTCTGGTTCACCTGATGATGAACATGATATCATCACTTTGCAATATACCGAGGAAGGTTTATTAACCATAGATGAGAATAGAGAAGGTCATGCTGCTGCATTCGGAGATGACATAGCAATAGAGTGTCTTGCAACAGAGTTCAAAAGAGAGATCTATGTGGTAAGAAGAATATTGAATCCCTTCCATTGAATCTGTTGTTTCCTCTTGTGTTTTGGGTTCACCTTTGGTAGTTTTGAGTTTCTTGACTCTTAAACGGAAAATGCTGGAATGCATAGAAAAAGGCAGTGCGATGCCATCATTTCAATTGAGATGGACTGTTTACAAGTTCCTGTATGTGATTGTGACCAGTCTGGTTAGGAATGTGTCTCATAATCCTTGGGCTGAATCTGTGCGGGGAACGTACCATTATGGGTGGCTTATGAGTAAATGTCTTTTTTGAAGGCTAGTCCTCATTATGTTAGGTCATGCATACTTCCACTTGAGTGTTGTTACTTTAGTAGTGTTTTCCACCGAATCTGGAATACTGGGGAAGGACTACCAACTGTTCGGGGTTTCCTTTAGGAAAATCCCTTTGGGCACTTTCTTACCCGTGCATGTAATATAACCAATTAATAAGATCTTGAAGAGTGGTAATCTTGAAATCTTTTGTGGCTGAAGTGTCACAGTATCCATGTATTAAAGCAAGGGACAATGTAAATTTTGCGGTTGCTGTAAATTTTGCGGTTGTTGATGCTCCTAGTACTATGTGGTTTCTCCCAAGTGCCGAATGCATAAGTGCTGTTCTACGCTTGAGAGTCTCGCCCATCCCCTTCACAAAGGCCAATTGTATCTCTTTGAAGCATTATCGTGATTGTTCTACACTATCTGGCACCATATTCTGTTGGTTCCGTCAGTCATCAATAATACCATATAGTAGTTGCAGATGTGCTTACCAATACTTCTAACACAAAATAGACTTTGTTTTTGTTGATTGTTGAAATGTAAAATTAAAAAGTGAATGTTATCTGAGATCAACTAGGTTGTGGTGAGAAACTTATGGGTACGGAGTTTCCTTATGAATTTCTTTTTCCTTTACATGTCCAATGCTCTACTATGTTACTTTTATTGCGATACCAAAGGTTCTTTCCTAAGTAAATGCTACTGTTGCCTTCTGCATAGTTTATATTTTCATGTGAGACAGGAGTTTTTGTCTTGGAAGAACTTTTCAGTCACTTAGAATTCATATTAAACTCTCTTGTTTTGATCCATCATTCTCAGGTGCAAGCACACGGATCAGATGCAATGGTGGATGAAGAAAATTGTGTTTTCTTCCTTCCGCATCGTCCAAGGTGTCAAATTTGTGATCCTCCCTTCTTCCTCTTCATGAAAGGAACAGGTAATAGCACCTTTCCTCAGTAGTCTACGTACCCATGTGTTGATGTGTGATGGTTATCTATCCTGATCTATCTTCGTTTTGTTTAACCAACCACCTTCTTACTTACAGGTTGGTGTGGGGCCGGAGGAGATCATTACGAGCCCCTTATTGCTCATCCTTCATCACTTCTTAACCAGGAGAAGGTTGCGCTGGTACTCTAAGGTCGTCGTTAGCCTGGCAGTTTTGTTGGCTTTTAGAGGTTGAATAGAAGTAGTCATCATTTTTTTTCCCCAGATTTAATCCTGAACTCCTTATTCATTCCTAGGCGCAAGGAGAATTTCATGGCATTACACAATTTTTCGTACCCCATTTTTTTGTAGGCTCAGTCAGTTTGGACTCTAAATTGCAGGTTTCCCTGCCTGCCTTTGAGCAACCCTTTAGTGTGCCGTAGTTGTAGTGGTTTCACCGGCTTCTGTTGTTGTTGTCGAGTTTTCCTTCAGGTTTTACCGTCTTTTTGTTGTATCTGACATTCAGGATTCTTACCAATTCAATGATGGCAAAAGTTGAGGTTGTTTCAGCAAAAGTTGGGTTTCTGCTTCATCTAGGTTCTGTAATGGCTATATTTTCTGTATCTCCACCTGTTCTGGATCGGAAGGCTAGTGAGGCCAGACTTGATGTTGCTTCATTCCATGACCCTATGAAATTGGGTCATTTTGCTTAGAGTTGAGCTAGTCCAAAGCCCAAAAAAAGGGTCTTTCTAGGCTATGAATACCCTATGAAATTGGATCATTTTGCTTAGAGTTGAGCTAGTCCAAAGCCCCCAAAAAGGGTCTTTCTAGGTTATGAATATCCTTGCAATTCTTAATTCCAAAGTTGCAAGATTTTGTCACCTAATTATTCATTTTTCATTAACAAATATATATATTCATTTTATACCCATCCATATATGTGGTCTGGATGCTCAAATCTCAATCATGTGTAGATTCATCCTTGCATTGTGAAGGTCAGTATGAGAAAGGGTAGTTATTCAGTTCTGTGGTTCCGCAGAAATGATGACACGCTAATTTGACCAAACAGTAGTGTCGGATCTGACCATTTTATAGGATTATACGTCATATTTTCTGGGATTATATATCATTTCACTATTAATCCCGTTAAACAAATTGTGATAATGTTTTGCCTCTCGCTTTACTAGTCTCTCACAATTAACTTATTTGTCAAGTGTTTAATACCAAAATACATAGCTTTTTCTAGATCACCCTCTCCTTTGGAACCGTTCTAGGAAAGCTTCTTTCACCCCTCTGTGCAAAATCAAGCACCACTCTTTTCTTCTTTTTCATGTGCAATTGATAATTTTTTGTCCCAACTTTGTGTCCCACTAAAAGTTGTCTTCATGGAGGATTCTTTCTTTCTAGGAGGTTTAATTACCCACTCCCCAAAAGCAAAAGTGCCAAATCGTTGAATCTTTTGCATTCAAATTATAATTATAATAATAAAAAAAAAGTGTACCAATAATATGGGTGTGTGGGAAGTGGGAGGAATTAAAGGAGAGGTTGCAATTAAAGTGGAGGTAGAAATTTTTAGTCTAAAGGGGGTTCATAACAACGAATGATCTAATTATGCTTTATTTGGGCGGTAAGCTTATGCCCTTGTAACCTTGTTCATGATTCTAGATTTGGGGATGTTGCCGAGCAGTTTCCTGTGGAGCGGATGTAGAGCGGCCGATTTAATTGTTCATTTTAGTACGGACGGCTCAGATCAAATCTAAGCGCATAAAAATATAAACCGTCCATTGCTTGGTTAAAATCTGAGTCGTCGATTATTGAGATGATTTAACAAGTGTGCACTGCTTTGCAGGGTGTTGCTTGGCAGCATCCCCTTCGTCTTATTCCATAATCTCTTTTCCATGCTTCTTTTCCCCATTCACCACACGTGCTGCCTTTACTGCAATTACGTAGGTATAAGGGAAAGCAGCAGATGCTATCCTACAATGGAACGCACGAATATCCTAAAGCATAATGCTGTACAAACCTAAGATTCTCAGAAAACCAACATCTTGAATTGTTCTAGGTCCATACCAAAAAAAAACCCATCGACTGCAACGAATTTTTATGGTGCAGTCCATCCTCAAAAATGGACAAGAATTCTCCTAAATGTTACACTCTCCGTCTCCAATTGTTTATCTTTATTACAAATGTAGCGAATCCACGAATTTTATAACATGAACGGTTCAAATCATCGTGATGAGATCTCTATAGAATCTACCGAGATGCATTGCACTATCATTGTGCATTGGCGCAATGCAGCCATTGTCCAAATTTTACTAAGACTCCATTCCGCTAAGAAAAATAACTATTTAAAAAATAAAAATCTCAGCGAAACGAGACCTAAGACTATCATTCAAAACCATGAACAATAATAGTGGAAAGCAAAAGGAGGCGAGAAACAACCCAAAATCAAATAAAGGCATTTTAAGCTTGCCATGGCTTTTCAAAAGGCAAAGCCCTCTCCACAAAATAATCATAAAACAACCAACATGTGTGAATTGAAATCCACAAAAATACCACCCCTTTTCCCTTTCCCCGCCACTATATAAGCTTCCATTTTCATTGCTCTACGTTCAGTCCTATGGGAATCTTCACAGCTCTCTAGCATATTCCCCCAAAACTCCCTCTTACACAATCCCGAAATCCTCTCTCAACCTCTTCAGAAAACTTCAACAATTTGAAAATCCTTTGATACCCAATTCAGAAATGGATTCAATCAATACAGAGAAGCTTCAATCCATGAAGAAGAACAAGAAATTACAAGTTCTCAACTCTCTGTTTCTCCACTCCGTTTTAGCTTTACTTTGTACTCTGTTTTGTTCCTGCCCTTTTTGGTTTCCACACCTCTGTTCTTCTATGAACCACTTGGCTTTTGTTTCTCTCCCAAATTTTAATATTCCTTTCTTCTCCAACCCCAAATTCTTGTTCATTGTGGGCAATGCCATCATCGTCTTCCTCGTCGGGGAATCAAAGCTTTCAAATCCACCTCCATCTCCGGCGACGGAGTTATACAATGAAGGGCCCTACAATGAATATGTTGGAAAAAGTCAAAAAAATTGCGAATTCTCAAGTCAGATGGAGAAGAAAGGAGAAGGGAAGTTGGGGATAAAGTTTTTAACAGAGGAGAGTGTGAAGAATATTGAAAAACAGGCAGAGGAGAGAGAGGAAGAAGAGGAGGGTGGTTTGGAAACAGAGGAGTTGACCAAAAGAGTTGAGGATTTTATTGCAAGGGTTAATAGACAGAGGTTGGTTGAAGCTAGATTTGAAGATTGTGGAAGGGGATGAGAGAGAAGAGGTTGGATTGAAGAGTAGGAGAGAGAATAATTATAGACATGGTTTCCAAATTTTGCGTTCACCATATTGGAGGTTTGTTCGTTAGTATTCGATCTCGGGATTAGTGAGAGGGTGCGCAGACTCGTCCGAACACCCGATTACAAAAAAGAAAAAAGAAAAAGGATAACTAGCTTAATTAGATTGCTTTTTTAGTTTTTTTGCCAAAACCGATAACGGATGATATTATTAATACTCAAGTATGGATACATTAAGAGGACATTTCATCCCTAGACAAGAGATCGAGAAGCCAACCGGAAGCAGACTCTGTCTAAAAACTATATCTCGTCCCAAATAAACCCTTATTTGCCAAAGTGTGTCGTACATTGCTAGAAAATCTTCGAATGAAAGAAAATCTTCGGTCTGCACTTCCATCTCCAACAATTAATGATCGATTTTTTAGTTTAATTGGTATTATCCCAAAGAGCAGATTTTTATTGTATGTGTACTTGGGAAAGACTATGAAGAGATTCGTGCAACAATATCTTAATTCCAATTAAATTTCATATTTAGGAAGAAAGAATTAAGGCATACGCTGCAAAGCTATAGTTAAGGTACACGCGATATTACCATCTGATAGGAACCTAACGAAGGTATGCTGCTGGGCAAGGCCCGATTGCGAGAGATACAACGGGATGGCAAAAGGACTTGTCATTCTTAGATGTTATCTCCCACCAAAACATTAATCGTAAAAAAAAATTAAAAAGTCTCTCTCATTGTCTCACACCACATCAAATTTACACGATTACTATCACAAAACAGGTTCGAATTTAAGATCGCTTGAGATGAGTAATGAACAAATACTATGTGACTGTCAATGGGGATTGATGCAGAGATGGATGTGTTTAAAAATGCAAGAATTTCTGTAAGAGACATTTAAAATGGGATAGAGCAATAGTTTATGGTTTACACAACCTGGAAAATTATGAGGTGCAATTCACTTTCCCAAAGTTGGAATCTTGAGCCGAAATTCGTGCATTCCTAGAACACTGAATAAATTTTCCTACGCAACCTAACAAGAAGCTGCCAATATCAAGTTTGGCCTCTGTCACATCATGAAAAGGAGTCAGAATATCAGATCCTCTGTGATAGAATAGTATCGTTTCAGCCCCGATGCCTAATCTGGTTGGTTGGTGCGCTTATTTCCCACTCGATTGACCATGGTTCCATTGTTGGGGGCAGACAACAGAAAGTGATTTTTTTGTGAAATCTTCAATCCCGATTTGGATAGCCTCTCTTTGACTTAACTGGGAACGAAATTAATTGAGGTTTGCGAAAATTGACCTAAATTCCTTTGACTATTGGAAAAAAATACCCTTATCTCATACTAAGGGGCTGTTTGATAAAACTGAAAACTGAAACTGAAAGCTGAAAAATTAAGTACTGGAAACTGAATGCTGAAATTTTTAAGCTGAAAAGCTGTTTGATAAATATATTAAGTACTGAATTAAAAAAATGGTGAATTAATTTTGTTCCAATTCTATCTTAATTTACTAACGGTCACAATATACTTTTGGTAATGGTGGTGGAGTGGTGGTGGGGGAGTGGTGGAGGTAGTAGGAGTGCTGGTAATGGTGGTGGTGGAGTGGTGGTGGTGGTGGTGTAGTGATGGTACTGGTGGTGGAGTGGTGGAGGTGGTGGTAGGAGCGGTGGTGTGTGGTGGTGTAATGATGGTAGTGGTGGAGTGGTGGTGGTGGTGGTGGAGTGGTGGAAGTGGTGGTGGTGGTAGTGGAGGAAGTGGTGGTGGTGGTGAAATGGTGGTGATGGTGTAGTGATGGTAGTGGTGGGGGAGTGGCGGTGGTGGTGATGGTGGTGGAGTGGTGGAGCGATGGTGATGGTGGTAGGAGCGGTGGTGGTGGTGGTGTAGTGATGGTGGTGGTTGTGGTGGAGTTATGGTAGTGGTGGAGTGGTGGAGCTGATGGTGGTGGTGGTGGTGGTGGAGCTGCTGGTGGTGGTGGTAGTGGTGGAAATGGTGGTGGTGGTGGTGGTGGTAGTGGAGGGAGTGGTGGTGGTGGTGATGTGGTGGAGGAGGAGTGGTGGTAGTGGAGGTGGTGGTGGTGGAGTGGTGGAGGTGGTGGTAATGGTGGTGGTGGTGGAGTGGTGGAGGTGTTGGTGGAAGTGGTTGTGGTGGTGGTATGACGGTTGAATGTAAGTACACAAAAATTCAGCCAGAATTAAGTAGCTCAAAGCTACTTAATTTTTTTTAACTTTTTAGCCTATATTTTAAGTGGTACTTAATTTGTTAAGTAATATGAAATGTGATTATCAAACCTACTGAATCACTTATTACTTAATTGATTCAGTATTAAGTGCTGAATTTAGGTTATCAAACAAGCCCTAAGTGTTAGAATAAATGGATATAATAAATAATATCGTAATCATATTGTGATACTGAGATTGAAATTTGATTGTAATTAAGATGATTTTCTTTCATAGTTAATTGATATGATTTCCTTCCTTAATTAGGCTCCCTGTAACGCTCCGATTTTTCAAGGAATTTCGGGCGCATTATTCTTAAAATATGCTGAATTTTACAAATTTCTAGACCCCTATTTATCCTTATACAATTTCAAAATAATACAAAAATCTATATACATTTATTTAACAAAAGCAACTCCAGAGCAACTCTAGTTTTGACACAAATTTCAAGTAACATTGGCCCAGACTCCGTTTCAGAGGTCCCACCTGTATCAACTGCTCTACTATAGAATCTTGCACGCTTTGGCAAATTGATCGCCGAAAGAAACGACTTGTCAAGATACAAATGTATGCGTGAGTGATAAATCACTTAATAGATAAACCTACTCTTCTATCCCCTTACTTTACAGCAAGCAAGCAACATGATATTGATGCCAAATAATAACAACATAATAACACATAATCCGTTTCTTACTATCCTTTAACTTGATGTGAGATCTAAGATCTTCGCCACAAAATCTTTTCGTCCCCAACCATTAGCCATGTCATGTCTCATGAGGTCACTTCATTTTTGCTATTGTGGATTACACCTAAGTTAAATACTAAGTGTGCATCCCTCTCACTACAAACAAAAGGGATAGCTTATCGCCTTATCATGCCATGGCATAACTAGGGTTCGCCTATATCACTTCATATTCATTACTGGACTCTCGCCAGTTTCAAATCATCACTGGACTTCCCGCCAGTTTGGAGACTGAGCCCCTGTGAGCGCCCATCTCAAAGTCCAGGCCCCGGTTAGCACCTGTCTCAAATCACATCACCACTTGACATCCGCCTGCAGGCAACCTTTATTCCTGAAACTTTCCAATTTATCATTTACCTAATAACGTCTAGGTGATTTCTAGTGTATACCAACCCATGTCGCTAAATCCGATCTATCACGTAAGTTCATGAATCGAACAATAATCAATAAGATGCGAAATATTGAAATAACAACATAATAGTTTTGAACAATAAATCACATAACATTTTATGAATGAGCCGTTGCCCTTAATCTTATATGGAAACAAATATCAAGTTTTACAAGTTTGATTATAAAAGAATAATAAGGCAATTATAATATTAATTATCAAGTTGTGAAAACAATAATGTAAAATCATTAGTTAGAAAAATAAACTTATTGTTACTATAAAATATTAATATTTTATGAAAATTTCATTTTTTATAAGTTTCAAATATTATTCTTAATTAAATACTTACAAATTACTCGTAATACTTAATATGTTGATCGCTTGTTATGATTAATATATAGTATCTAGAAATTATATATTTCGCTATTAGTTCCAAAAATCATATCATTTCAATTTTCACGCCTAAATTTTTTTATTAATACCTTATCTCATCCAAAAATCATATCCTTCGTTTATCAACTTATATTTTCTAACTATTATTGCATTTCCTCAATTTTGTTATTTAATACTTAAAAATAATATTTATTGTGTTAAAAGTAGTTTAAATACGGAATTTTAAAAGCATAGTGGTTAAAACAATACCACCTAAGTTTATGTACTTAAAAGTAGGAATTTCTTCCTTAATGCCTATTATTTTTAATTATTGCCAAGTACAAACTTTTAGGAGGGAAATTGGAATCATATAACATTAGGTCTAGTTTTCATATAATATCATACCTAAATTTTTAATTGCTATATTTCGTACTTTAAAATAACTCTTAAGTTATACTTAGCTTATACTACTCGTAAACATTAGGTTTTTTTTTTTCTAATTTCTCGCGAGTACCTTTAAAATCACGTTCTGAACACATTGAGCGGCTCGGATCATCGCAAATTTGTCGGTAAAGGGACGTCCTTACCGTAATACGGTAGGGGCGCTCTTATTAGAAGTTTTGTGTGTGTGTGTGTGTGTGCGTGTGTGTATACATACATACAGTCAGGTTCCGGTGAGGGATCCCGTATTTTATTAAAATGCGGGACTTCCCTTCCCGATTGAATTTCAATGATCCGAGCTGCTCAAAGTGATCAGAACGTGATTTTAAGGATCCCCGCGAGAAATCAGCAAAGAAAATGACCAGGAAGGGCTTCATCCGAGCAGTTTTCATTGAACGGTTCAAAAAAAATTGTTCGGATGAAGCCCTTCTTGGTCATTTTTTTTGCTGATTTCTCGCGAGGACTCTTAAAATCACGTTCTGTACACATTGAATGGTTCGGATTTTCAAAATTTGATCGGAAAATGAAAGTCCCGCATTTTAACAAAGTGAGGGATCCCTCACTTGATCTGTGGTGTGTGTGTGTGTATATATATTATCACTAATTCCCATTCTTTGGGTTTTTTTTTTTATAAATAAAATAGATGATTAACAGTATATATTTTTCTTTTTACAAATTTCCTTATTCTCTGATCTTGAAATTCAATAACACCAAATCACATCATAACATTAATTTCTCACAATAATCAATCAATTTACGAACAATATCATTTTCAAGCAGCCTTACCACCGATTTTATTCCACAAAACAGGGCTAAATATTAATAAAAATAGGACTAAGCAATAATTAAGAATTTAAGAACAAGTCATCATCTTCATCCAAAAAGTTTTGGTCCTATTTCAATTAAAATGGAGATTAAGGTTTCGGGTTTCCGGAAAACTACATCAAACGTGATTCTAAACTAGGGTAAATGTTGTACGGGTCCGTAGATCGCTGTGGTGGTTTCGAAATCTCGAGACGGCGTCCAGCGGCACTCCGTCGGGGCCCCCGGCGCGGCTCGCCCACGAAACTCACGGCACACACACCCAAGGCCACAATTCTCTCTCTCATAGCTCGTGGTGGGGTACGGCAGTCCGGTGGTGGCGGGTACGGGCCGGAGGTGATGGGTTCGGTAGTGGGTGGTCCCGGTGGTGCCGTGGTGGAGTTCGGTGGTGTGGGGAGGTGGCTACCGAGGAGGGGCCGAGACGGAGGAGGTGAGGTGATCTCGGTGTCGAGGTGGTGGTACACGGGTAAGGTGGCGGTAGGAGGTGGTGCTGATTGGTGGAGGGTCGGAGGAGGAGGAGGAGGTGGAGGTGCCGAGAGGGAGGTGGGTATATATGGGCGTCGAACCGGGCCGCGATTCGCCGAAACAAGGGCTGGCCGTCTTTCTTAATGGCCAAGTTGGCCTTTCAGTCATGGAAGGGCCGAGAGAGGGAGAGAGAGAGTAACTGGAAAGGGAGACGAAGGGGCAGCGGCCGTTATGGCGAAGTTTTGGCCCTTCGGTTATGAGAAAGGTGGAAAGAGAGAGAGATACGGCAGAGAGGGAAAGGGGGAGTTTACTGTGAGGGAGGGAGGATAATTGGGTGTGGAAGGGTGTAGGAATTAGTACATGTATGTGCGGAAATGTGCCTCACGGTGTTTGATAGTCCGGATTTCGATTTCGAAAAATTACGAAATTAATACCGTAGTTTAAATAAAATATTTTGAGACTAACCACGGTCTCGATTTACGAAAATAAAATCTCGTTGATCAAAAATAGATTTTTATGAATACGAATACACCCTATTCAATTTAATTCAACGAATTAGCTAGTTAATCAATCTAATTAAATAAAACAAATTATTAACAAAGGAAATAATTTTTGAAAATAATATCACGAAATTTTTATTTAATAAAATTTTTGGGATATTACACTCCCTCTCCTCTATAAATAGAGGAGCTCATTGTATAGTAATATCGAAGTCAATAAAATATTTCTTCTCATATTTTAAGATTTAGGCTCCATGGATAGCAACCTAAGCCTCGTTGCTGTCTGCCGGACACTTAGAATAAATGGATATAATAAATAATATCGTGAATCTGGGCTGCATGCGAGGGGAAGTGTTAGACCTTGTCCCACATCGATCATCTAAGCCACCAAGCTTGGTGAATATATTCTAGAGACCACTTCAGCTATTGCCAATTGATTTTAGGTCGTGACCCTCAAAAAAAATCTAACACTAAGAATGACTAGTCTTTTTTTATTTTTTTTTTTGGGTGGGAGGCTTATATGAGTCAAAATATCTAGTCTTATTCTGCACATTAATTTATTTGTCCAATTTTAGATATTTAAATATCTCCAAATGTTTATTCATTTGACTTTTGGATGAACAGAATATTCTTTTTGCACTTTCAACTATTCAAAATAAAAATTTTAGGGGTAAATGTTTCAAATTAAACTTTTGAAGTGTAATCGTTATGTTTTTCTTAAAAAGGTAAAGTTTTGATGTTATGGATTGAGTAGTATATAGGGTATAATTATGATTTATACCTAAAGTTAATTCTAAGAATCTCATATAAATTCATTAAAACTTAATGGAAATTAAGTTTAAATACATCTGTGGTCTATTTGAAATATCTTTTTTCATATTGAAAAACAAAATAATGGCAAGTGCAATTACCTACCAAATTATTATTCAGTACAAGAAAATATAATTAAGTTCTCTTCTGAGTCTCTACAACCAATCCCTTCCTCTGCGTACAATTACCAATCAGTTTTATCTTCAATTGTTGCTTTCACGTCTCTATCTATCTCCTCCGCTCATTGTCTCAAAAATCTAACTCAAAATCCAAACAAAACAAAGCGGTCTTTGTTTATTTTTATTCTTCGTTACATTGATTATTCCCGTGCTTTCGGAGCGCCATCACACAGTATTCACGGAATCACGGGTCTTTTTTATCGCATACATTTTTGCACATTTCACGCTGCTGGTAGATCCACACAAATGTGTGGTGGAGACGATCTGTGAAGTACCGCACGTGGTGCTCCAAGAGCAAGTAATAAGTTTCCAATCAGTATTTAACCTAATTTCATACTCCTAACACGTCACCCTCGTGGAGTTGCCGTGAGTTTTTTTAACAAAACAACAGCAGAGAAAAACTCCAACAGAACCTTTCGGAGATTTCGATGGTCTAATTCCAACTCCTCGATCTATCCGTGGTTCTCTTTGACCCATCTTTCTCTCTCAGAACTTCTCTGTAAATAAACCTCCACAGAAAACCCCACTTTTGAGAGAGAGAGAGAGAAAGAGTGTTGGGAAAGCAGAAAAATTGGAGAGAGAAAGATATGTCGACCCTTTCGCATTGCCGTTCATATTGTTCTTCTTCCAATTATGGGCATCACCCAGTAGCCGTTTCTTCGAATTCTCCGAAAAGATTCGTACCCTGTAAAGTTTCGGTTCAATCGAACCGGAAATCAAAGTCCAACGTGGTCTGCATGCAAGATGGTTAGCTAATTCTGCCTTTTGTGTTAGACTTGTTCTTAATTTCCTTTTTTTTGGGAATTTATCTTCTACTTTTTTTTGGACAATGAATTGATGATAGATGAATTGGCAATCGGAGTTTCTGTTTATGTCTGTTAGTGGGTGATGTTTTGTTGAATCTGTTAATTTTTCTTGGTGGGTATACTTCTATCTAGCTAAAAGAGTATTAATTTGTAGGCCTTTTTCCATTAAGATTTAGGCTCCGGTGGATTTCAAGTGAAGGAATTTCATGTTGCAATGAGAGACGAAACAAGAGTTATAGATGACTTGTGATGGACATGATGGATTTCAAATCACTCCTATCACATGGTGATTTTAAGTTATCAAAGATAAAAGCCCCTAAACACGATGTACTTTTTTATCGGTGGAAGTCAGTATTGTTAGAATAGAATAGTTAGGTTAGCACCTTGGAAGAGTAGCTGTACTCATAACCTCCTTTTCTCCCGGCACCTAAGTGCACTCCCGATGCTGTTGGACCAAAGGCCTCTTGGCCTCTGATCTCAATGTATTAATCGATAGGTAAACTAGAAAATGTAATTGAGCTGCTCTGAAAAATTTTTTTTGTTTCCTTTGCTCGGCGAAAGTTGTTATTGTTAGAATAGTTAGATTAGCATCTTAGAGGAGATCAACTTCTGACCTCCTTACTCCTAGCACCAAAGTGCACACCATGATGCTATTGGGCCAAAGGCCTCTTGGCTGCTCTAAGTGATTAAGGGTGTCAAGTACCTTCTTTTAGTGTACATGTATCCAAACAGAACCTCTATTCTTATTTCTCTGGTTTTTTCTATTGCCAAGCACCTGCAAGAGACGAATTTTGCTACTGAAATCTTTGATTAACATCACTTAGAATTTAGAAGTATAAAAGTAGAAACTTTTTTCTCACAACTTAGAAAAATCCAAATATTTTGGTAGAGTTGCAATTATAACTAACCAAAGCAACAACGAGACAGTATGTGGAACTAATTGTCCTTTTGTTTCTTCAACTTTATCCAGAGCCCAAAGGATTATACTGAAAAACGTGAGCTTATTTGGTCAGTTATTTGTAGTTTTCTTCCTTTTCCTGATTGTATGCGGAGCTCAAGACTATAGCTTCGCGTGTTGATTCCCTGGTTTATATTTTGCGGATTTGTATAGGTGCAGTATCCGCAACACTAGCCCCAATTGAAGATAAAAGTCCTCCGAAGAAAATGAAAAATGTATTGTTATCAGAAGATGAGAATATGAAAAAAGGATTGTTGTCAGTTACACCTTCTGAAGAATATGAAGAAGCTGCTGGTTTTGGTATTAATAAAGATGACTCCACTGTCAGTATTACTGTGGTTGGAGCCTCAGGGGACCTTGCGAAGAAGAAGATATTTCCTGCACTTTTTGCACTTTATTATGAGGGTTGCCTCCCTGAGGTTTGTATGAATCGACATTGTTTCTCCTTTCTTTCCTTTCTTCTTGCAACTTTGTATATGCCAACTTGGACCAGCTTCAGAATTGTTGGCCTTTATATGCTAGAATGCACTTTTGTAAAAATCAGGGAATTTTTTTGGTTGCAGCACTTCACCATCTTTGGTTATGCCCGGAGTAAGATGACTGATGCTGAGCTCAGAAACATGGTTAGCAGGACCCTTACTTGCCGGATTGATCAGAGGTGAAACCAACTCTATATTTTTCTCGATTATTTGATTTTTTATTGGTAGATGAAAAGAGCATGTTGCCTGAATTTGTCTCGTGTTCTCAATTTGATTCATGTTCCCGTTGTGGGATTTTCTTTTCTGGATAAATATTGTCATAGGATTACTTGGTGTAATTCGTTTAACTTGCAAATTCCACTGCTTTCTGGCGGCCAATTATGAAGTTTCATTTGGTTTTCCAGGGAGAACTGTGGTGAAAAGATGGACCAATTCCTTAAAAGATGTTTCTACCATTCTGGTCAATACGATTCTCAGGATCATTTTGCTGAGCTTGACAAGAAACTGAAGGAGCATGAGGTAAGGTTTGGTTGGTTTAAACTTTTAAAGCTGGCGTGTGTTAAAGCATCCTTGGCAATGGGTGGAGAGGCTGCCCAGGCTCATATACTAGGTTTGGAGGTTATATTTGACCAATGTGGGACAAGTTCTAACAGCGTGTATCAAGTTATGCACAAGGACCCCAACCTTTTGATGTAGGACAGATTTCGAAAACACAAAGAAAAGTGAATGTTTTGGGACTAAAAGTGGAAAGAGAAGAAGAAGAAGAAGAAGACGGGTTTTAGGAATATAGGTCTTGACATCGCACCTAGAAAACCCAAGGCATCACAACTAGGGGCTCTTAAGCATCACACCAAAGAAAAGATTGCATCACACAATCTAAGAGCTTGAAAGCTACTCAATTTTTATTATCACTCATCATCCCTTCCATAAGGCTTACGATCTTATTTATACCAATTTCAACTTGAGTAAAGAATTTCCCAAAATAAATAAACTTCAACCAACTTTGGACTCTCAAAGACACATTGAACATAGACTCTTTGACTGATTTAACGACATGGGAAAACCGAATGACTCTTGGATAAACTAATTGACTCTTTGGCTACATTTAACTTTAATGAAATGGAAAAATCAAATGACTCTTTGTTCGACTAATTGAATCTAAAGACTTTGACTAGAAATTAAATAGACATTTTGACTTGGCTAGAACCCAAAAGACACTTCTAAGAATCCAGCCCATGTCATCCAACATGTGCCAAATTAAGGCTTGGGCCTTAGAACCATCCAATCCATAAGGCCATAACTTCCAACCATATGAAATTACCAAATACCCGTGATCTCTTTGTATGGACCACATCACCCTTCAATTTAAGCTAACTTGGAATGGTAAATGATCACATTATGTGGAAATGCTTTAGATAATTAGATGTGTACTTTTTTGACGGTTCTATTTATTAAATATTAATGAACCTAACTGATAACATTCATAAATGTTGTTACATTTCGAGTTTGGGAAGAATTGTATTAGACTATTACCATGTGCATTCACCATATCTTCAGTTTTATGGTCTATATTTCTGGCTTGATGGGATATCCACTGCACATTACAGGCTTAAAGGATTGCAGAGGTATCTTATGGCAAGAGAGTCTAACTAAGATTCCTAGTACATTGATCAATTCATTTGTTGATGTGGATCTGTCATTCAGTTAGTTTCTTTTTGGTTGGGAGATAAGTTGATTATGGGAAATATCGAGAAGGGTGACCTGTTGATGGGTGACCTATAATGGCAGTCTTGTTGAGCAGCAACACCATCATGAGCTATGCATCGAATCAGTTTTTTTGCCCAGGAGATTGGGTGATAAAATATTTCTTTCAGGTTTAAACATATGATATTTGGAGGGCATAGCTGGTCAGCATTTCTACCTAGACTTTTAAGACGCCAGAATTATCATTTTCGTTTGAACATCCAGGTTGGTGTCCTGATGTCTTTGGTTGGTTTTTTGAAGATCCATCACATAACATTCTAGTAGGGTGGTTGTTAGAGGGAAAAGCATACGGTCAATGTATGCGATGAAGGACGATTATGGGGAAGATATGGGTACAGTAGTGAGTGGAAACTTTGTATGGGGCTACACTGTAAGAGCTATTTCAAGGTAAAATATATGTAGCTTTTGCTGGCTGAGAAGCTTCAAAATATTGTTAAGTCTAATGTTACGTGTGGTGTCAAAGGTAAGGATTCAGGAACGGAGATAAAAGGTAGAGGCACTGTTTCTGAAGGCTGTGAACATTAGCTAGATTGTGCTTTACTTCTTTTGATGTAATATGGTTATTAGGTTTAATGAAGAACAAAGTACGCTAGTATAACAGGGCTTAAAGGAGTGACATAAAAGCTGGCTAGTTGTGGTTGAGGCTTTAAGGGGTGAAAATTGCAAGAACAGAAAATGAAAAAGAAACTCTAAGTCTGACAGAGATTACTACAACTGTGGTTACAATTGCACCACAACAATTCAAGCAAGAGCTTTGAAGCTTTGTGAAAGCCTCTAGACTATTCATTGCTTTGACAGTGTAACAGTATGCTAATTCACTTTAGTGATCTCCCACAGCAATCAAACTTGTAGCACAATCAGGGAGTTACATCTTTTGACCTCTAAAACCTATCTGAACACAGACAATATGTGCTTTGGTTTTGACTATGCATTGTTCCTATGGGTATTTCCTAAATCTTTTTGCTTCCACGAGTATACTTTGGATTGGTTTAGTATGGCTGTATGGGCATGCAAGAATCTCGTGTAAAACTTATCAGAAAGCAAACAATCTCAGCGGAAATAGAGTGTGCATGTTGATATTTATGACGGCCATTGAGCCTTCAAGTTGATATTTTCTTAGATATCTAAAAAACGATAATCGGAATGAGAAATAGGAAGTGCTGTTATTTTGTCTTGTCTTCAACTGTATTTGAAGATGGAGAGTAACATTATCCATCGTTTACCCTTTTTGTGTGTTTTCTGGAAACTCTTCGAGTTTTGTTTAATTTTGCTGGTTTGAACTTGTAACCTGTTTTTCGGATTAAAAAAAGAAGAACTTGTAACCTGTTTTTTGTTTATCCAAATGGTTTTTGGTATGTCACCTGGAATTATTTAGTGCTTTTCGTCTTTTTAAAGGTCAAGACTCAGGACAGGCTCATTGGTATAGATTTCTTGATTTACTCGTCTACTATGTTGTAGATAATCAATTTTCCTGCAAATGATTCTTATGTTCATCTAGATTGATTGCAACGAACTTCTGTGCAGGGTGGGAGGGTTTCTAATCGCCTTTTTTATTTATCAATCCCACCGAATATATTTGTAGATGCTGTAAAATGCGCAAGCCTCTCTTCGTCATCGACTAATGGCTGGACGAGAGTCATTGTAGAGAAGCCCTTTGGTCGTGATTCTGAATCCTCAGCTGCTTTGACAAAATCCCTCAAGCAGTACTTAGGGGAGGATCAAATTTTCAGGCAAGTCTTTTAGCTGGCGTTGGTTCTTATGAGGAAGTAATGCGCTAAAATCTAATCATGGGGAATTTTTTTAACAGGATAGATCACTATTTGGGGAAGGAGCTAGTGGAGAATTTATCAGTGCTTCGGTTTTCCAACCTCATTTTTGAACCCTTATGGAACAGACAGTATATTAGGAGTGTACAGTTGATTTTTTCTGAAGATTTTGGAACTGAAGGGCGAGGAGGGTATATTTATTTCTCAAACAGGTGTTTAATTAGGCACAATCTATTCTAATACCTAATCTTTGTTTCTTTTATGGTTTGTTACAGATATTTTGACAATTACGGGATAATAAGAGACATAATGCAAAATCATCTTCTTCAGATATTGGCTCTTTTTGCCATGGAAACCCCTGTTAGTTTGGATGCAGAAGACATCAGAAATGAAAAGGTTTTCCTATTTTCCTTCGCAATCACTAGGGAATATCTATCATGTCTTTTTTGTTGTTAGCTAAAGTGGTCTGATGGGTATTAGGTTAAAGTTCTACGTTCAATGAGACCAATACAACTTGAAGATGTGGTCATAGGACAGTATAAGAGCCACACAAGAGGAGGTGTAGTTTACCCTGGCTATACTGATGACAAGACCGTACCCCAAAACAGCCTCACTCCAACATTTGCCGCAGCTGCCCTTTTTATTGATAATGCAAGATGGGACGGGGTGCCTTTTCTAATGAAAGCTGGGAAGGCTTTACATAACAAGAGGTTTGTCAAACTATGAAAAGATCTGAAATTGCGCAGCTTGCACTGATATCATCTTCATCCATTTTTTGATATATGATTACGTAATGTTGCATTTTTCTCTTCAGAGCTGAGATAAGAGTTCAGTTTAGGCATGTGCCTGGTAATTTGTATAACCGGAGTTTTGGGACAGATCTTGATCAAGCAACAAATGAGCTAGTTATCCGTGTTCAACCAGATGAAGCTATCTACTTAAAGATCAATAATAAGGTCCCTGGTTTGGGTATGAGATTGGACCGCAGTAATCTCAATCTTCTCTATGCAGCAAGGTAATACCTAAAACTTCTGGTAGAATATTGAGGCATGCCCTTATGGTGCAATTGTTATATTGAGCGTTGCTGTAGCCAATGTCAATCGAACCTTGTGCATGCTTATCAAACTTAGAAGGTCCTTGTTCTTATCACTTTTTTGTAGTCCTTGATTGGTTTGTTACTCTTCACTTGTCTTTACAACTTCTAGCATCATTGTCTTAAGAGGGGAAACAGATATTGCTTGAAGTTTTGTCTATATGTTGGCATGTTGCAAACCTGTATAACTCGAGTTTTTTTTTTGTTTCTGATAATCACCTGTAACTGGAATTGTATTAGTGATAAATTTGAACTCATGCGGCACCTGAGTGATTGGTATGTGGTTTTGCAAATGAAATCGAGTGTGTATCTTGAATTGCATTAGATAATCACAATAGCTGTGACCGGTTAAAACTGGTAGCACCATTTGGTTTGGAAACCATGCTTACTATTGTCCTTCGTAATGTACCAGCTACATATGGTCTACCCATGTCTATGAAAAGTGATTTAAATTTGGTTTTGACATAATTTAAATTTCGGGTGAATCAAATGAAAATTCTATCTGTAGCTTTTCCAATAGACCAACATTCTTTTCAAACTTGGAGTTATAATTTCCCACTCGAACTAGTGAATCAAAATTTCTAACTTCCTAGAAACACAGCTTCTGACAAATTTTTTTGTGTGTGCATAATCTTGTATGACGAAATTGGGCATGTACCAAGAAAATGTGGTTTTGGAAATCTGGAAACACTTCCCTCATGGATGGTTTCCCCGTGTTTTGTGGTTTCTAGGTACTCAAAGGAGATTCCGGATGCATATGAGAGACTACTTCTTGATGCTATTGAAGGGGAGAGAAGACTGTTTATTCGGAGTGATGAGCTTGACGCTGCTTGGTTGCTCTTCACGCCGGTACTGAAAGAACTAGAAGAGAAGAAGATTATTCCAGAGTATTATCCTTACGGGAGTCGTGGTCCTGTCGGGGCTCACTATCTTGCAGCCAGATACAAAGTCCGATGGGGCGATCTTGGTTTAGAGCAATAACTTCGAAATGCTCCGGTTTAATGGCCATCAGAATCCGTAAAGGAAATCTGCAGTCTTCACGATTTGTGAGTGCTGGTTCATTCATACAATGTCCCGGGTAGTGTTTCTTTGTTATGTCAGATTTGTAGAAGATAATACTAGTTTGTCACTAGGAACTAGTATTTTTGATATATGAGTGGTCTCTCCCTAGTTTTTAGGAAATTTTTTATGGAAGACTAAACGCCCGCGAACCAGTTTGACTGCTTATAAGAGGCTAAAAAGCCCGGCAATCAGTCTATTCATATTTAAGACATTGAAAGAGAGTCATTTTTCCATATGAATATCTGACACTTCCAGTTGCTTTCGCAGCCCCCCCCCCCCCCCATTCTCTCAGCCAGTAAAAGGCGGTGTGGGTTGAATTTGTGCGCAGCCCCCCCCCCCCCGATTCTCTCAGCCAGTAAAAGGCGGTGTGGGTTGAATTTGTGCTCAGCCAGGATGGGTCATGTGACTTTTGGGCTGATTCTGAGGAAAACGGCAGCCATGGCTAGAGATTATAAGCATTTGGGGTCTGAGAATAGCTAATTACAGTGTGGTCAATGGGAACACTCTCCTCTAGGGTTTTAAATTGTGGTACAGGGAATGTAACGGTATCAATTATACAGCCATATGTTGGCCAATATTGGCCAATACTTAAGTAAATACCCGTTACGTAACGGCCATATTTGAAAACTTGCTCTCCTCTCACTAGTTACAGTCCAAGATAATACTTGTAACTTGGTCCAGTTGGTTAGAATCACTTCATCATGTTTTGACAACAATACCTGATTCGATTGGTCAGAATCCTTGTACCTCCTCAGGAAATCGCACGCGGGCTAGTGATGGCATATGTGCCTGATGGAACCTACGACTGCGAGTATCTGCCTTGCTGAAAGATACGAGGATTTCGCCAAGGGAATCCAAATGACCTATCAGAATCTGTTTACTCGGATCTAACATGGAATCATGGCAAATAATGAGCCTCGGCGAAACTAGCTTTTCATATAGATCGGAATTAATTCTTTCTCGTAATAGAAAGATCTTTTGCGGATTAACTTGTATTCCGGCCAACCGTCTTGGCCTTGAACAAAAACCGGTTTTATTTCTTCTTTCAGAACACGACAGTATCGTTTTTGTTTCATACGGACCTCCAAATCTGTTAGCTCGGCTCGGTATGGGATTCTAAAGCTGCTTCCCTCCGTTGAAAATACTTTTGGATAGCTGAGATGATTCCTTACACTCGAAAAAAAACAGGGAAATCTCATTGTTGTGACTCAAACGAAGAATGCCAATCTTAGGAAATGTTATTATTGTGACTCAAACAAGCACATTAAGTTCATGTTTACCAGTTTGTGCATATTTTGAGATTCTTGCTTTTAAGGATTACTTTAGAGTGTTTGCAAAAAAGAATTATAGATAACAGATTCAATAATAGTAGTGCACTCCCCGGGTCCATCTAATGCGGGACAGTAAGTCAATGGTAATTTAATAAGCTCAGCAATTCAACAATAGTTGTGAGCAGGTCCTGTCTAATGTAGGATGGCAAGTCAATGATAATTTAATAAGTTTAGCCATTCGCGGAGCCACTTCTCAGGACTGTGGGACAACAGTCAATGACAATTTAATAAGCTTAGCGATTCGCAGAGCCACTCCTCGGGTCCCATCTAATGTGTCACTTCTCAAGTCCCGTCTAATGTGGGACGACAAGTAAATGGCAATTTAATAAGCTCAACAATTCAATAATGTGTGACTTGCAATTTAATAAGCTTGGACCAATTGGTGTTCAAGAATCCATATTGAAGAGAGTAAAAGGTGAAAGAATTCAGGACTGAGGTTCAAAGTAATAATAATAATAAAATAAAAAAACAGGGCTAGGGACGAGAAGAACGACAACAAACAATGATTGATACATGTTGCTTTTTAGAGAAATTCTCAAAATTACCCAGGTAAAAGAAAGATTTTTCTTTATGACAATCTTTGAATTTAAGTGATTTGGGTGATATGTCAACAACTAGCTTTCAAAAGCTTCCCATTTGTCTCCAAGGTGGGCAACATTATCTCACAAACTTGGCCTCTTCTATAAGTACATTTCACACCTACCAATTGTTGTCCTTTTTTACGATAACCGGATGTCCGTGCCAGCTTTCTCGCACAGCGACTAATTCCGGGGTCCTAAAGTTAACAACCGGACAAACCTTCCAGTGGCCCCAAGGTTTGGTATGTTTGGTTTTCGTGGGATCCAAACATGCGACATCATAGAGAACATGCACGTGTTTGCTTTCTCATGCCCACCTGGCCAAACCCGTTCAGGTTAAATTGGTGTCGCTTTCTTTTCTCCTCAAGGAAAGCAAACTAAAACTAAAACAGAAGAAAGATGTCTGTTGCATTTCTTGTAAAGCCAAGTAAAAAAATATCCAAAGTTGTGTGTATAGCTGGTGCATAACTTGGTAAGGAATGGATATATAAGAAATGCTATACGTTACATAGCAATATATAATTCACTCCTTTTGTATTTTCTCAAAACGATTATTGTGAAACAGAGGATCAATCACGAGCATCCAAGTAAGCAGGAAAAGACGATGACAACGACAACGAGTGGCGGATGCAAAATTTGCATGAACGGTGGTTCCGTAAACAAATTTATTAAGAGTTTTGAGTGGTTAAGGTAAGATTATTACGGGTAAGATAAACACTTTTAAGAATTAATAAAACATTGAAAATCACATGAGATACTTTGTAATCTTTGAAACTAGGAGGTCCGTCCGCCCGTCCGCCCGCCCAGCCCGCCTTTGCCTCCGGCCTCCCCTGATCGGGACAAAATATGTCACACTAGCAAGATAGAGCATCTTCTTCAACAATTAGAGTGCAAAAGATGAAATTAAAGGTTCTAGTTAGGTATCAGTAGGGCCGTAAACGAACTGAATCGAGCCGAACCTTATTTAGTTTGGCTCGGGTTCGTTAAGGTACTAGTCTGGCTCGAGTTCGGCTAAAATTCGATTCGAGCCTGAACAACTTGGCTCGAGTTCGGCTCGTTAAAATTTTTCAAAGCTCTGGTTCGGCTCTATTGGGTTCGTTGAGGTACTAGTATAGCTCGAGTTCGGCTCGTTAAACTCAAATGAACAGAGCCGAGCTGAATCTACGCTCGAATTGAGCTTGTCAAGACTCGGGTTTGGTTCGGCTCGGCTCATTAAACTCAAGCGAACTCAAACTCTCTCATTGATCATATAGAATTTGGGAGAAAATTAAGTATTGAATTAAATAAACAACCTTAAATTTTTTTATATTTACAAATTGACCCCTATTAAATTATTAATTTAATTTAATTATAGGTTCGCGAGCCTAACCGAGCCGAATACCATTAGGCTTAGGTTTGGCTCATTTACGGACAATGGCGTAGCCAGAAAACTTTGTAAGTGGGGGCACCTTTTAAACACATTTCAACAATAAAATTTCGTTTTAAGCAACGTTAAAACATTTGTGCTAGGAATTGAAAAACCTAACATAATTTTTTAATATAGTAAATTACGTAGAATATAAAAACAATCGAATTACTTGAATTGTCTCAGCGGATCAAGTCTAAGAGCAATTCACTACACAATATTTAGCATTATTGCTCCTATTGTTAATAATTGCTAAAGTATAAAACATATAACCTATGGTTTAGGCATTTTTGAATTTTGGACATTGTGCATTAGAGAGTTCCAAATAGTAAGTGGCAGCTATTTTTCACATTAGACATCTCATTTCGCCGGTATAATGACAATGTTCAAATATGTGGAAAAGAAATTGAGAATGAAATGATATTTGACTAGAGAAAATACAATTATGAAATACAATTAACTAGAGAAAATACAAAATATACATTTTAAAATCTTAAATTTAAAAAAAAAGAAAAAAGAAATTGAGTGGGGGCGCGTGCCCCCGCTCATCCTATTCTCCCTCCGCCATTGTTTACGGAACGAGCTTAGAATTGTGGTTCACGTTCAGTTCGTTTAGCAGACGAATCGAATACGAACGAGCTCTTACCGAACCGAGCCTCAAACAGTTTGTGAATGGCTCAGTTTATTTACATCCCTAGGTATCAGCAGAAACAACTCCGCCTTTGCATGAAAAACAGAAAAAGAAGAGGAAAACGAATACATAATTTCGCATTGTTTGTTTTGAAAGGAAAGAGCATACAGAGTACAAGACTACAAGGGAAACGCCTCAAACGGGAGGGGAAAGGATCACCATAATCCGAAAAAACAAACATTTAAATACTAAACCATAATCTGTTACGGTTGAATCTAGATCACTGAAATACTACTGTAATGAAACCATAAGCAAATCAACTGAATCTCGAGCTAGGACGTCCGCATCTCTACTCGATGGAACAAAATCACCATCACGGTTGAATCAAGAGAAGTCGACTAGACGACGTTGCGAAGCGTTACTATCCCCACATGAACTCGACTAGCTGAAGGATTCGCGTTATGTCTAAATCTTTTTGCTACTGATTGAGCATGCTTCAACATACCATGCATGATTAAGCGTGTGGTTCGTGATCATAAATTATACTAAGCAACTCTCTCTCTCTCTCTCTCTCTCTCTCTCTCTCTCTCTCTCTTGTGAACTAACGATTCTTCTTCTTCTTTTTCCCAGTGAAGGGCAAACGAATAGTTTCTCCACATTCGTGTGAATGCACCAGGAAATCAACTCTTTTTCACATTCATTGTCAAAAAGCATTTATAGCAAATGAGGCTACCGACCAAAGCAAAACTCAAATTGAGAATCTAATTTAAATGAACATCTTTGTTATGGGAACCCCAAGGGTTCGGTCAACTGGGCTTGGGAAAGCTAATAAGTGCTTAACTTCCATGAGGTTGCGTGTTCAAAATTCATAGAGGCCAAACATTCCAAACCTTCGGGCCACTAGAGGATTTTCCCAGTTCTTAACTTCAGGGTTCCGAAATCAGTCGAGGAGTACATTCATCAGTTCAATTGCTCACAATAAAATCCTAACTCCATTCGCATATCGTAGGACCTTAACTTAGGTCTCGACATAGATGCGCTGGGATTTCCTACAGATGGTAATATGGTGTGACGAGCAATATTCCCCGACGGAATTGACGGAGTATCATACCTACACATTGACAAGTTTGTCATTGTAGAATACAGCTGCACAGCTTTCTCTCTCAATCCACATAGTAATATTTAATGAAATACACAACCAACTTTGGTTATGAAGAAGATGGGATGCCCATATAAGTGCCCATGTTTGTTGATTGCCTGTCCATTTTGAAAAGAACATGGACACACTCTACTTGACCCATGAACCTGAATTGTGATGAGAAACTCATCTGTCTAGGGTCCCACTTACTATAATACTAATATGAAACTTCTAAACAAGCAAGTTCAAATTTAAATTCTACGAAAGTCAAACATTTCGAACTTCGGAGTCACTGAAGGATTAGTCTGGTTATTAACTTCAGGGCTCCAGAATTAGTTAAGATACACACAAGCTGACTCGGACATTCGGTCATATATACTTGCTACTTTTCAATTGGGCTAATGCAAGAGATAAGTTTCAATTGGGCTAGATTAATTTTTGCGACTTTGCTTTTAGTATTTTAGTTTTATACCTTGTCTTTGCTTTAGGTTTTTTTCTTCCTAAAAAAAAATAGTGCCAATTCCACCTAGGTTTCTCAAATTTGAGTTGGAGAGGCTTAAATTTGAAAATTATACAAAGGAATTCCTTCAAGTTCTAACCACTCCAATCCTGGAAACACTCAACATATGTGTCAACCCTAAAAGATAAATTTGAGATATTCAATACTTTTCATAGACTTTAAACTATGAAAAGTCTCCTAAATATGGTTTTCATTGAAATATTCATTACTTTCTTTTTCCTTTTCCTTTTCCTTTTCCTTTTCTTTTTATTTTCCCCCCTTCCTTTTGATTTTTCCTTTTTGGGTGGTGGACTTGACTTGTTCAAAAAAGCAAGGCTTTTGCTTTGAGAAAATAATGCAACATATTGATGTTACATAAAATCGACTAGTGTGTGCACCTATCAAGTTGGACTATTCAAATCAAGAATTTGCACACCATAAATGATTTTTCTTTCTTTCTTATCGATATAGCGAAAGTATACTAATTTTACGCTTAAGTTATACCAAACTGAACAATCATCTATTTAATGAACTCGAACAACATTGGTCCAAAATTATAAAAGTCTGACTCAACGACTACGAATATGAAAAAAAAAAAAACCAACAAAAAATCTTAAAATTGAAGAGAACTAGTCGATTCTTGCACGCTAACCTCCTAAGAGCATCTCGAACATCTCCAGATCTTCAGTTTGGAGAACTAAAACTCCATTTCTCCCTCCAAATGGATAACCATCTCCAATTCTCCTTTTTTCCAAAATCACCATTTTACCTTTCTTTTTCTTTTAATATGAAATTGTAACGCCAACAATATCCTTCTTGTTTTGTTAAATATTTGTAAAAATGTTTAACTCTAATGTTATAGATCCAATTCTTAAAAAATTGGTACTATTGAGAAGATACCGACAATACCTTTAAAATGAGTCTAACATTGAAGATATTTAAATAATATTAATAACTTAAGGAATTGGAAGAAACTTTGGGAGAGAAGTTTTAAAGATGAAAATGAAGAATTGTGGATTGGAGTCGGTATGAATAGTTGTATTCTCTAAGTCTACCTTTTGGATGTAATATACTCCGTACTATTTTGAGTCGCCAAAACGAAGATCGTGCAAAAGGTGGGTTGAAGATGTTCTAAATGGAGTCGGTCAAGGTTGGCCAAATGAGACCCAGTTGGTTAATTTATTGAGTAACACACACTAAACTTTAGATAAAAGAACTGAAATTTCTAAATGGAGTCGGTCAAGGTTGGCCAAATGAAACCCAGTTGGTTAATTTATTGAGTAACACACACTAAAGTTTAAATAAAAGAACTGAAATTTATAGTGATGGATTGCCAGAAAGGATAAGAAAGTGAGCAAAATCATGAGCTACTCCTATGTTTAGCCCAAAGAAAATCTTGCAGCAAGGTTCCCCTTTTCTCTTCCCTCTTTTTCTAACCTTTTTTTTTTCTTTCCCACAGTACAAACAATCAACTAAATTGAAAAATTGAATAAAAGGGTGTTATATTCCTTGATAATCACAGTCCACAGGGCCATGAAATTCTAGGCTCTTTCACATCATCCTCATTCATCGAATCAAAGAGGTCCCATTTTTCTTCCTTCCTCTCCCCACCAAAGAGGTGCCCACCACCACCTTTCATGGCAGAAAAAAGGCCAAATGAAACCAAAAGCTTCCAAATCATCCCCACAAACATTGAAGATGATAGTAGTAAAAAGAAATTGGCACCCAAGAGAAGTTCAACCAAAGACAGGCACAAGAAGGTGGATGGGAGGGGGAGAAGAATACGTATGCCGGCGCTTTGCGCGGCTCGGATTTTCCAATTGACGAGGGAACTGGGCCACAAATCAGATGGAGAGACAATCCAGTGGCTTTTGAATCAGTCCGAGTCGTCGATTATCGCTGCCACGGGCACGGGGACGGTTCCTGCTTCATCACTTGCAGTTTCAGGGCACTCTGTTTTGGAACAGGGGAACTCTGTTTCCATTGGTTTGGAAAACAGGACTCATTGGAATATGTTGAATAATGGTAACTTGAGTAGACCAACACACACAGCAGCTGGGTTTTGGCCATCTGTACCTGGGTTTGGAATTCCTGCACCAAATTCGGTGAGCGAAAGTCCAAATTTGGTATCGAAATTCGGGTTTCATGGATTCGAATTTGCGAATATGAATTCAGGACCAATCGGGTTCTCGACGATTTTGAGTGGGAATTACCAAAGCCTTCCTGGGTTGGAGCTGGGACTTTCTCAAGAGGGTGATCATATTGGGGCCATGAATAATTCTCAAGCATTGAACCACCAGTTTTACCAGCAGATGGGGCACGGCCGAGGTGGCGGTCTGGTGAACCGGCAGCAGCGTAATCATGATGAGGATGATGAATCAGAAGGATCAAAGTAGTAGGATTTTAGACTATGGAACTTCCTACGAAAATTTGATTTGAGGATTTTATCTGCACCTTTGTTTGTTGGATAGTTCAATCCAAGCCTGGAGATCAGGTACTACAATTAGTAATTATGCATACGAATTTCGGTTTTTCAATAGCTGATCATGCCAGTATCCTTTTGGGTTGCTTGATTGCAGTTTGAACTGCAAAGAAACAATTTGGGTTGATGATTGATTCTATTTCCTCTTAAGTACATCAGAATTTTTAAGGTTTGTTATTGTATGCACTGTACCATTGAAGGCAAAATCAGTTGCTTTTTCTTACTACTTTTGAACAACAGCTGGGTGTGAAGTTCTACCAATTTGGTCGTTAATTGGCTTAATTTCTGGGACGAGATATACTTATTTACGGAGCCACTACGGCTCTTTACGGAGTTGAGTGATCTGAGCAGTCCGTTTCGGCATTAGACGGCCGGGATTGAAAATAATCTCTTTAACGGTAATAGATAAACTATTTATCTATTACCGTTAGAGATATTATTTTCAATCTGAATCGTCCAAAACACTTTTGAACGGCCGAGATTGAGCTCCGTAAACACTTGTTTATGGCTGCCCTATAAACAAGATTTTCTCTTCTGGGACATCTTCAACTGAGTTGTCAAAGTTATTTCTAAGTCTTGTATGGCAATTTGGCTTTGTTGACATCTCTAGAACCTCCAACTCCAATAGATGGGCCACATTTACTTCTTTTATTATATTATATATATTTCCTCTAGACCGCCACATTTACTTCTTTTATTATATTATATTTCCTCTAGACCCCGGCTACTCAGCAGTTGGACTGCAGAGAAGACTTTGCGATGTTTGCGTTTGCATCTCGGTCATCCATCTCAGCAATCGATGGAACAAATGAGAACATAAATTCTACTATTTGAAACACTTTAGACGGTCGAGATTTCACAGATTGCTCTTGCTTCCACTGCAGAAAAGCCTAATTCATTTCCTTCTCACTTTTCTAGCCCCTTTTATCATCTCAACTTGTTGGACAAGATTATGGAAGCCACCAAGTAAAAAAGTCATCCAAGGAAGAGGCATGTTGTTTTTCCATCTGCTAGACATATTGAAATGGGGGGGGAGCCACACAAGGCAAAGGAGCAAACTCAGTGCACGAAGCTTCCCCTATTGTGAGGTCTGGGAAAGGGTTGATGTGGCAATTCAGTTGGGACTTGTTTGAAATGCCAACCCCATTCATTTGGTAAATTTGCAAATCAGGTGGACATGACCTTATGGGATTCACCAATAGCAGCAATTTTGCTACTTGATACGAGCAAGTTAGCAGTTTGGATGAAAGGTGCATCAATAATAAGATGTTTGCAACCCAACTATAGACATGGTTGACACCAAACAGTTGACTCAGTGCCGTCTGGGTGAGTCTCTACCGTGTAGTTGAATGAGTTTTTAGTGAACCAAACACGAGTCAGCCTAGAGTAGCTCAATCACCTTAGAGTGTATTCAGTCAAACCCTTGTCCACCAGCGCAGTCTATTTGATAAACAAAAACAATACACCCGTGATAAACAAAAACAATACACCCATGCAGTGCTCGTGCCCGATCATACCCATGCCATGTGCCCCAAAACAACAGCCGAGCCCGGCGCACTAAGTATTGGCGGCCATACCATGCCGTGGCAGCTTCTAAATGTGAAGTGCCCGCACCAGCTGGCCCAATCTGCTGATCTGCACCTCTAGCTACATTAAGCTTCGCTACCAAAGTCTGATAAAGGATGTGGATGAGCTCAACATACAGCTAAACATAGCTAAAGTTAAAACAACCAAAACGATTTCTTAAAGACACTCGTTACAGTCATTTTAATCCCTAATTCATTGCTGATTATTGCGCCACAATCTAAAACTTGGTTCCAGAAATGGCATATTATCATGGCATTATCCCCAAAACACATCCTCTTATCCACTGGTATAGAATGATTTGAAAGCACCGTGGGACGAACTTTTCAATCTCTCTAACCTCAACAACATATAGTAATACAAAAATGAAACAAGATGCTTGGGAGGTTTACTGGACAATATAGCCTCATTAAAAAGCTCTCTTAGTTGGAAAGGTCCGACCCTAGAAAACTAAGGGAAAGAAAATAACGAAACTCCACCTCAGACCACTGGAAGCTCGCCGCATTCACTGATAACCACCTTCTTCCTGGGACGATCGCCTCTGTCCGTCTCTTGCGACTCAATCAACTTAACAATGTCCATGCCTTCCAAAACTTGCCCAAACACTACATGCCTTTGATCCAGCCATGGTGTCTGTCATTCACCAAACATAAACACAATACATCAAGCACTTGTCAAGTCAAATGCCAGAGAACAAAATTTTTATTCCCCAAGAAGATCGTGAAAGAGGACCTATTAGAGTTTGGATGCATTTAAGCAGCATCTCGAAAGTGATTTTTTTGTACAGGTACTGTTAGAGAGCCGATCTCCAACTTGAGTCTCCAGCAGTTTACGTACCAATAGTGATACATCAACCAGTCTATTGAATGATGACAGCAATAGGAAGATATAAAATGGTTACCTTGACGGTGCAGATAAAAAATTGACTCCCATTGGTGTTTGGGCCTGCATTTGCCATGCTAACAACTCCAGGTCCTACATGAACCACTGCAATGATCCAAAATTTTCAGATTTCAGCTTACAATTGTATTGCCAGAAAATCTTAGGAAAGAAATAAAGTTAAATATGTCTACAAGACAATAGGAAATAAGCATATTTAATTTAAAAGCAGTTAAGAGTCCTCAACGTGTAAGAAGGTGCTTCAAATCTTTTTCAACTTTCCCCCCAATTTTCCTTTGTTTAAGGAATACTAAAGAGGTTGCTAGGACCATAGGCCATGGTCTCTCAGTGTTAGCAAATCTCACGACAAAACACACATTAAATTGTATCCCCGTTTATTGAGTTGTAATTTATTTTTTTATTTCTTGAGTCTCTGTTTAGGGGGTGGAAGGAAATCAATATTGTGTAATTGAGAGAGTGAGTTTTTAGCTGGAAGAAAATCAAAGGAAGATCAAGGCAATCAAGGGGTTCAACATAAAGCAACTTCGAAAGGAAAAGAAATCAAGAAAATCACGTTTTTTTTATATGGAACGTTTTTCAAAAGATGCTTGAGCAACTCAGACAGTCTTCAGAAGGATTTCAAATATTCCTCAAGCAACATGCCAGTTTACTGCAGCCTATACATATATATGCGTCTCTTTCAGGTTTCACACTCACCGAACTTATGAGAGCCGCCCCCAAGCACATCCAAACCTAAGAATATATTCAAGGGGGTCCTGGCTTTGTTTCTTGAAGTAAACACGTGATCATATGATCATCGAGCAACAAGATTAACTTCATGAAGTTTCAACTATCTGAGTTCTTCCGGTGGATTTATGGAAGTATCTCAAAAGGCTTGTGGATTCAAGGCAGCGGCAGTCAAGCACTAGGTGTGGTAAACATGGATTCGGGAAGTAGATCTTAGGGCGATTTGTGAGGATTCAGAATCGTATGGTAAGATTACTTGTAACCGCAAAATGTGTTATAGTGTTTGATTCCTTCCCTTGATTTTTACCCTTTCAGGGGTTTTCCATGTATATCGTTGCATTCGTTGTTCGGTTGCTTCCGTTTGTGTGATTGGTTGAATTATTTATCTGTTAGTCAGATCTTTATACCTAGGCGAAAGGTGAATCTATTGTAATGGGTATATTGTCCTGCAAGTTTCTGGAGTAAGTAGAGAGGTTTAGCTTACACTTGAAATTCTCATCTTTAAATGTACGGCCGTATATACTTTTACCGCCAGTCCCCTGCAAAAGATATACAAGGATGGAAGATTACTTCACAGATCACAAAGAAGACTACAGGTGTTTTTCATTTTTAGCTGTAGGCCCATGCAATGAAACAAAGCCAAAATTCTCAAACATCCTTATGCATGAATCCCTTCCAAAATAAAACATGGTGACTGATACTCCAACACAGATTCTCTCTACAGTGTATACTCTAGATAGAAAGAAGAAGAATAACCGAAAAAGTGAAATTTTACCTTTTTGTCAAGAAATTCAATACGGCGATGACCATATGATGCCATTGGCGGGTGATAGATTTTCTTTTAAACACGTTGGCCGGGCAAAATAATACAATTGCAACATTTTTAAGACAAAAACTATTATGATTCTAAAGAAAATTTGAAACTTGGTAGGGCGGTTGCCCGGTCTCATCTGCCCCTCGGTCCGTCATTGCTACAAGCCGAATATAAGCTTTAAGAAGCATGGGCTCCATCTCACTCAAATGCATGCCACAATTGCAGATATGCTTGATTGTATCGTGCACAGAACACGAGAAACCTTTTTCCCAATTAGGTAAACTTTAGAGTTCAGGTTTCTTCAGTTCTGGATATTGTGGTCAAACTTCACCAAATCATGAATCAAAGAATCTCTACTTGGCATCTTATTTGTCTTATTTTATGTAACATGCACTCTTCCCTAAACCACTCTTGCTAACATTCACACAAAATCCCAGCTTCAAACAAGAATACTGAGATTGAATTTCTACTTTAGTATCTACCATGTTGCTTAATTTTGGCATGCAAAAAGATCCTACATATAGGAATTTCAACTGTAACCTATGTTACCTCATATGCATGCTCCTAAACTACCTATCCACTTTGTGATGTGTACTTCCCACCCAATGCAGTTGTTCATCAGAAGGAATCCAAAACCTATACAAGCAAACAATTTAATTTCCTCACCGTAAAAAAAAATTAATTTCCTTTATCTAGATCATTATTCATACATGTAAGAGTGAGCTGTATATGTACAGAGGAAATGCACTTGTAAACCAACAAAACCCAAAAACCGTATATAGTGCAGATACTCTCCCACAGATTCAATTTCAAGTCCATGAGTTCATAATAAACAAGCAATGCGACAGATCTTCTCAAGAACATTGCGCTATTATATCAAATCATGAACATTACAAGCAAACTACTAACACAGTATTCTGGTTGCACTTATCCATGGCAGAGAATAGGAAGCGCCATACAAAGGATAGGCTGGTTCACTTGAAGATTATCTTTTCTATGATCAGATTCGAATCGTGTCGTACATGAGTAGGCTCCGTAAGATCCAGTCGAATAAGTGAAATAGAGAAACCTTTCTCTATTTCACTTATTTAATTTAAGATTCAAAAAAATGATTACGTACCCAATCTATTATGAATTGTAACAATTTCATAAACAAAATCATGAAGAAAACGTGACCAATTAAAAACCAAGTCCAGTGATCAGATTTAGTAATTTGTAACGCTGCACCTACAACTAAAACACAATGAAAGCAATACACATTCTTGTAATGGACAACTTGAAAGACAAAGTAGGGTCGCAAATAAATGAAAAAATATATCAAAACGTGAGTGTGGAGCATGAAATCAATGGAAAAGCAAAGAGCACCTACATTTCCCTTGTCGAAGTCTCCTCCTTGGATCATGAAATCCTTGATGACACGATGAAATGCCGAACCTTTGTAGCCAAAGCCCTTCTCTCCTAATCAAGATTAAATAAAATCAAAATACATTCAGAAGCATGCAAAGATAAACGAATACAGTTTAATTGCACAAAATGCAACCTGTGCAAAGAGCACGGAAATTCTCTGCAGTTTGGGGTACATCATCTCCATATAGACCAATAACAACCCTGCCAACAAGCTTCCCCACTGGATTTCCAATGCTCACATCAAAATACACTCTGTTGGTCACTTTTGATTGTGGTTCTGCTACCTAGAAATGGATGAGCATATGTCAAAGATAACCTCAGGTCTTCTAAAAGTTAGATTATCTTCTGTGAAAGAAAAAATTGTACAAGTTCAAAGAACAGAATTAAGAAGACTTTAATTGCAAGAAACAAATTGTTAGTTTGCAATGGTGTTCAATTGCCATATTGCAAATTCGACAAGTGTGGTAGAATGATTGCCATATTGAACAAACTAATCCCAGAAGTGTGGTAGTTTGTTTGCAAAAATTGCTTTGCTACTTGTAATCTTTCCTAAAGGGTCAATGTTTATCAGGTACTCTCACTGGTGTTGGATTGCATAAAAAGCTTATCTAGCAATGACCTCTACTCAAAACACGAATCGATAAGATAGATGTGGATTCAAAAAAGAATTGTTAGATAAATAATATAAGAGGTTTAGCAACAGGCTACTTCTAAACATAGAGTCAAACTCTAGCATTAATGTTCCAACAGATTTTTATTGCTTGGAAACAGTCCTCTACTCCTCTCAAGTCTGTCGTGATAAAGCTCCCAAATTCAATGTCGTAACTCCGTATTCAAAGTAACAAGTCAAAATGCTTCGTATTCTCATTTTGCATTCTCTAATCACCTCCAAACTAAAATACTCCACTAATTTACCACTTGCATTCCATAAACAAATTGCACATGCATCTTACGAAAGGGCAAGACGGTCAACAAACACATCATAATCTTTCAAACAATTTCACATATTCATAATCTATATTCTGCACGTATCATCCAAACAATTTCACATATTCATAATCTATTAACAGGAAAATACTGACCTCAGCAGAGGCACGAATCGGGCTAAGAACCCCGGTTTTCCTGCCCAAAGAAGTGTTTGACGAACACTTAAATAAGCTTGACGACAAGAACGATGTATCCGAGGGTAAAACCGACTTCCGAACATTTACGAAACTACATGGGGAGCTCCGAAGCCCCGTCTGAGACAGGCTCCGCGGGCCCGAGATTGGGCCGACGCTCGACTGCGGAGAGGAATTCGTCAGTTAGTTAATCAGCAAACGCAAGGAGAAAAGAATTGTGAGAAGAGAAACAGATGTCTATATATGCATGTGCTGCTGTATGTTTAGTTTTGATAAGTTCCGACCCGTTTACGCGCATCTCGACTAATCAACCAATCCCACCGCGGTCCTGCCCCAAATTAAACCTAGAGCAAAACTAGTGTGTGTATAGTTGTGGGATGAAATTAGGGATTGCAGTTACCAGAGTTGCGAATGGAACAGCAGCCATTGACTGTATCTGTTGAGCTTCTCTCTCTAACTTGGTGGTAGTTGAGGCTTTTTCTGGGCAGATGATTGGACTGAGAAGCTGAGAGGGGGGAAGGAGTTGTGACGGAGATAACGAGTGTGGATGGGCGGCGTAGGGGTGTTTCCGTAATTGACAAATTTCATTTCTGTGGAAAAAGGAGCAAAAAGTCGAAGCTTCTTTGGCGTCGCCCGGGTTTGAACGGGAGACCTTCAGTGTGTTAGACTGACGTGATAACCAACTACACCACGACACCTTGGGACCCGAACCCGATGCATATAAGAAGTCTAAATTATAAATTATATACTCATTTTGTCTCAAATTGGATGTCAATTTTTAATATTCGTGCCAATTTCAATTCCTTATATCTTTCAATATGAATTTCAAAAAATATACAATATAAATCTTATTTTATAGTTCTCGATTAGTTCTATTATACAAAGTTTTCAAACTCATAAAAAATACTATTATAGATTCAAGGGGAAATTACATATCAGTGGAGAAATGGGTAAATAATGCCCAAGTGATGGAGAGGTTTTTTCAAAATTCCATAAATATGGAACGGAGGAAAAATAATTCCCCATACATGAAACGGAGGAAAAATAATTCCCCATACATGGAGTCCGAATCTGGATCTCCTAAGTTGCTCTTTCCATGAATTTAAGTTGCCCTTTTTATGTACCTAAGTTGCCCCTTCTATGAACCTAAGTTGCTCCTTCTATGAATTTTCTGGGTATTCAATTTCTTGAGTATTTCTTCCATTTCTTTACCATTTCTATTATTTTTTGAGAAATTTGGGATCTGGGTTACTTACAGATTTGCATGAAACGGACCAATTGAAATTCTCCATACATGAAACAGAGGAAAACAAATTCCCAAAACATGAATTAGGTTTGTAGTGAAATCTGAGTTTGAACCTAAGTTGCCCCTTCTATGAATTTAAGTTGCTCGTTATATGGACCTAAGTTGTCCCTTCTATGAACTTCTTAAATATTCAATTTTTTGAGCATTTCTTCAATCTCGTTACCATTTCTATTATTTTCTGAGAAATTTGAGATCTGGGTTACTTGTAGATTTGAGTTTTTAAAGTATTTTGAGATTAGTGTATTTTGGCTAATTTTTAGAAAGAGAAATGATAGAAAAAATAAGATATATGTTTTCTAGCATCCACTTTATACTTTTGCTTTTAGATTTTAGGAATTGCCACTTAAAATTTCTCGTTTGGTTTTACTTGAAAATGTGAAGAAGTTATGCTACTAGCTAATTAAGGGGCAACTTAGTTCATAGAAAGGGCAACTTAGGTGTATAGAAGGGGCAATTTAAATTCATAGAAGGGGCAACTTAGGTTCAAACTCAGATTTGACTACAAACCGACTTCTTGTTTTTGGAATTTTTTTCCTCCGTTTCATGCATAGAGAATTTCAGTTGGTCCATTTCATGCAAATCTACAAGTAGCCCAGATTTCAAATTTCTCAAAAAATAATAGAAATGGTAAGAAAATGGAAGAAATACTTACGAAATTGAATACCCAGGAAATTCATAGAAGGAGCAACTTAGGTTCATAGAAGGGGCAACTTAGGTACATAAAAGGGGCAACTTAAATTCATGGAAAGGGCAACTTAGGAGATCCAGATTCGGACTCCATGTATGGGGAATTATTTTTCCTCCGTTTCATGTATGGGGAATTATTTTTCCTCCGTTCCATATTTATGGAATTTTGAAAAAACCTCTCCATCACTTGGGCATTATTTACCCCTTTCTCCACTGATATGTAATTTCCCCTAGATTCAAAGATATAAGTGATGAAAAATGACACGAGTTTCAAAAATTGTCATCCTTTTCGGGACGGAGGGAGCAACACTTAGACCTTGTTCGTTTTGGAATTTTAGATTTGGATTTGTATAGGTAATAAGTGTAGAGAGAAATAGAATAATGATTGAAAATAAAGTAATGATTGCGGAGAGATAAAGAGAAAAATGAAAGTAATGATTGGAGATAGGAATAATGAGTGGAGAAAAAAATAGGATAGTAATTAGAACCCAAAATCAAAAGCCTTGGGTATCACGTGGTACTCGACGAGCACATCCGGACCGTCTAAAAATACAACCAACAGTCCTGATTGAAAGATACCAAACATATTTTTTTTTAAAAGAAAAGAAAAAATATGTTCCAATCTGGACTGTCAGTCAGCTTGAATGTGCGCGTCGGGCGCCACGTCAGCAGTACCCTATTTGCAACCATTGGGCTTTGTAATTCCGGACATTTATTCGTGTTCAATTACAAGAGCGACTCTAGACTTGGTTATGCTAAGGAGATAAATGTGCAACTTATGTTGGTATTTGCTCATGAACCTGTTTTTACTGACTAATTTTATTCACCTACCAAACGAGTGGCTGAACATTATTCTCTATTGAATGATTGAAATTTAGTGCTTTTAAATACGAGCCACCCACAAAATGAGATTCTCCCTGTAAGAAATCATATTTGAGGGAGGGTAATGTTTAATAATTTCCACTCAATGAGCTAGTGGTTACTCCAGTGCAAGTGCAAGTTCAGTCTTACTTTGGGGGTGCATGTAGTGCAGAGTTGTACTACAGGAGTATGCCCGATAAAGCACCATCCGAGCCCGAGCCGTTCATTTCGACAACCAAAGCTTTACATTTGACCTTGGCAATGGACAGTTCATGTAGTGCACTACGGGGACCCTGGTCCCGTCGCTATCTACCTATTTACGATGATCGTTTGCCCAGAGAGAATTTAGATACGTAAACTACTAGCACAGAAGACTCACATCCATGAAAGTATCAAAAACATCTGAGAACAACTTCTTATGCACATGATTCTATTAGCTTTTATGGGAAATTGTCTATACAAAAATACTTTAACCTAAACCACTCTATACCAGGCTTTGCCATCACCCCAACATCACCACAACTGGGATGCAAATGGGGGAAATCAAATAATCAAAGAATATCCAACGCTGCTTTACAGAAAATTACATCCTCTAACAGCTTTTACCAACAGGAATTGCGTACAACACAGACTAGTTAATCATCAACCCGTTGTATCTCACCCATCATGATGCGATTGCTCGTCACCTTGAACCCGAGAAGAGCGGGATCAATTTGCTTCCCTTTCTTCCCCTTCTTTTTCCCGCTACGGGCCGCTTGTGATCCGTCCAATGACTCAGTAGATTCTGGCTGTGCTGGCTTCTTGGCATTACTTTTAAGCATGTCAATGAACGATGGCTCTGAGACATCAGTATCGTCACTGCCAGATGAGATTCGCCGAAAATGTACATCTTTCTTGCCAGGTGTCTGATTGTCGGAACTTTGGTTTGCTAGATGTCCCCCGGGTTCCCGTCTTGCCCCTACCGAATTCAACATCAAAAAGTAATTATTGTCGGATAAAGACCACCAGTAGGAGGAATGTAAGTAAAACCCTAACTTAAGCTCTTGAGCCTTAAAAAAGTTTTAATCTTTAAATAATCTCCTTTTAACAATTTAGAACAGGGAGGATGATATCAATATGCAACAAAATCCAACAGTTAATGTTATTTCCTCAGAGATACCAACCACCATTCAATCCAGTTTCTCCACCATTATGCTTTCATTATATTTTACCATCCTAACCTTTATGTTCTATTTATTCATTATTTCTATACATGCACATACATTTGTATACAGCTATGGGTATTAATATTTAGCAACATATACCGCAAATTGACATACCTTCCGAAGCAACAGAAGATGGAAGATGTTTGCCTCGGATGACTGTATCAGAGGCCAGCTCAGCCAATGCTTCTTGAGAAGAATTTTGTGAGGAAGGTGGACGTTTCAGTAAAAAATGGTCCGACCCTCTTGATGTAAGGGATGGTAGCCTGCCAAAAAAGTTAATAAGGAAATTAAAGTTATATAATACGGAGTATAATCAACAATACTGCAAGCTTATAATTGCTCATAGCCCCATTCCCGTTCCGAGATGGAGAGAATTATTTTGAATCACTGGTATATAATGCTAACAAGCCTTTTATCTTAGAACAAAATTCCAGAAACAGGTGCTCATATGGTAAGAAAGGGGAAAAAAAGAGACCAGTTTAATCAACTTAAAAAGTAGGATGACACAACTTAAACATGTAGGAACATTTTTAATAAATTCATTGGTCAACCTTCCAAAGGAAAAGAGAAGAGGGAAAACAAACAAAATGGCGCTTCAAGTATCCTAGAACGCAGAACAAGCATTTATATCACCAGTAATTACTGACGAATGGCCAAGTTGAAAACTATTGACTTATCAGTGGCCTGGTCCCACCAACTCATATGACAATCCTTGGAAAAACCCAACTAAAAGCTTAAAGCTACCAAGGTTTTTCCTTTGATATATTAGAAGCAATAGTACAATACCGCAAAAAGAATCCTTACCAGCCCCTAGAAACCTCTTCAGCAAAAGAATCAGAAAGTGCAACTTTGTCATTGTAGGAGGCTGTATTCCCACCTGGAATCAATTCTACACATCATTGCTCACATCAACAAAACAGAAGCCTATCGCGGCAAAATAATGTTTTTAACGGAATTACCAGCAAAGCCAAGTGAATTATGCCTGCCCATAATATTAATGGCCGTTTCTCCATGGTCTATAGCAGTAAAGCTTTCCTGGTCGATCCTATCTTCTTGAATCTCCAAAGCTGGCCCCTTCATCATCCGAACCTCACTTTTGAATCCTTGCCTTTTCCGGTCCACATCTAAGAACTCTCGTTCCATAGACTTGTTAGTAGTCGTGTTGGAATTTGCAAAAATTACTTGAGAAGTTTCATCAAAACCCGAAAAAAATTGGTCTCTCTCACTTAATACTTCAGACTTGAATCTAAGGGGGAGCCTTCCACTGCTTTCCACAGCGCCAGCCTTCTCATCAACTAACTGAACTGGCGGTGTTCCACCAGAATTAGAACCATAAGGCCCTAAGGCAAATGGGTGATTTACACCCGCTTGTTGACCAGACAACATGCTGAAGGATTGATTAGAAGAGCTTGTTTCAGAATAGCGACCTGAAGGCGCCGTTCTCTCATAAGATTCTTTACTAGTATCAAATGAATCGGCAGTTTGAGGGACTGGTTTTTTATGAAGCAATTCCATGAGCAAACGCTTTGAATTGTCATTGCTTGTTCCAGTTGACATCCATAAATTTGGATCTTCCGAAGCCATTTTAACATCCGACTCCCGATTCTGCAGTTCGGCATTGAGATGCAACTGTCGTAACCGAGATTCCATCCAATCGTTTGGTAGCTGAGCATTGGTCTCAGACCAGTGGGTCTCAATCGCATCAGAGGGTGAAGTGTGAAATTGATTGGAAATCGGAGGCTGTTGAGAGTGGATACCAGAGGAGAATCCACCTACTTGACCAGTAGAGTGCATTCGAGCTCTTGGTTCCTGCATATCTAAACCTTGACCATGAGCCAAGGCATTTACAACATCCAGGCTCATTCCTGAAGCGCCACCAGACATAGAAATCTGTCGCTCCAATGGCGATAAACCGGGATCATAAAGGCCTCGCTGTAATCGCTCTTGTAGGGAAAGATTCCGGTCAAGGTGACCCAGCTGCTCCTTAGAGGATGGTTTCTGTTGTTGCTGATAAAAATCTAATCCAAACCCAGCAGAGTGAGCTCTGTGTGCAGCGGCAGGACTTCTAAGGAACTGATTGGTTTCATCACCAGGCCAGTTAGAGCCGCCATGCCTCTCCTCTTCCATTTCCACCTGTTGCCTCAACCCCATTGGCAACTGTCTTCCGTAAAGTTGTTCTTGCTGAAGAATCTGATTTTCCAAAGTGTGCATCTGTCCTCGCTTTGAACGTGATACAAGCTCCAACAGGTCACTTTGATGCCCTTGATGTTGCATTGGACCAAATTTAGCTTGGATAAGATGGTCAAGGGATGGATCAGCGTGCCTCAGAGGATGATGGGAACGTTGTTGTAGTTCATGCAAAATTTGCTGCCTCAACAAAACTTGATCAAGAGCGTTGTTTGTTCTAATAGCATCAACATGTGACATGCCACGGCCAGAGTCATGCATTTGACTCTGCAGCAGCAATTGCTCACGAAGCAGTTGTCGAGCTTGAGACTGCTGCTGTTGCTCCTGCAACAGAATCTGATGCTGGTGTAACTGCTGTTTTTGCTGCAACTGATGATGTTGCTGCTGAAGCTGCTGACGCAGCCTTTGCTGTTGTAGTTGCTGCTGCTGCTGCTGTAGTGCCAAAAGGTGGTCCAGATGTGGCCCTGTTTGATTGCTGTAATGCTGACTAGGCAATTGTTCCATCACTGACTCATTCAGGTGGGGATGAGTCAACAGATTGCGCTGCTGGAGCTGTTGTTGGTATTGTTGCGACAAAAGCTTCTCTGACGCATGGTAGCGGATAGATTCTTGATCCATATGTGAGACCCTGTGAGCATCCATGGATTCTTGGTACAAGTTGGAACCAGGAACTGTATTCCTCCCATAAACATCTGACCATGTCTCCACAGCATTAGTTGAATCAGCAAGTGCACCAAACGAGCCACCTCTTTCCATTATAGGGTTGAAAAGATGATCCTGAGCACCACTGTTTGATGATTCATTACGCCTTGAATAGTTGCCTTCAAGCTCAGACCACGACAGCCCAAAAGGATGCAACTTATTGTGACTCTGACTATGGACACCAGGTCCCGTAAATTCATCTGGAAGAGAAGGGTTGCTCAAGGGAATCACAGGAGGATTGTTCATGCCCATAGAAGTTACTCCTAACAGATTGCCACCAATTCCAGGTCTTCCTGGGAATAAAATATCTGCAAAAACAGACACGTGCTACTTTATGACCAAATACATGCTCTCCCTCAAAGGAGTAGTGCAATTAAGAACCACAAACAAAATAAATAAAGTTACCTTCATCTTGACCAACAAAATCATGAAAGCTTTGACCCTCTGTATTTGCGAGTTGCAGCGGATGTTCATGCTGACTTGGTACACCATCAAACCTAGACAATTGCCAGCTATGATCATTTAATGCAGACATTTGAGTCATTTCAGGAACAGGGGAAGAAGCCAATAAACCAGGGCCCATTTTCTCTTCCATAGCTCCAGGTTCTTCTCCATTAGAGCTCATATCAACTATAAAGCCATGTCCATCTGTAACTCTTAGATGCGGCATGACCTCACTCAACTCTCGGAAAGGTGTTCCCTCTGGAGCATCTTCTGAACGGACTGGCAGATCGGTCCCAAAAAACCCTTGCTCAAACCAGGAAATGATGTCAACCCCAAGAAATGGTCCTTGGATCTCTCCTTGAGGATCCCGGTAATACAAACTCATCTCCTCTGGCGGGATACCCCCTTCTGATCGATATTCGTTGTGGCTGCCCTCAAAGTGCTGCATATTGCCACTCCAATTCTCCTTGGAAGACATGGGAAAAAATTGAGAAGTGGAATTATCCGGAAGCTTGGTACTGATATCAAAAGCAGCCGCAGAACCAATATCATTGAGATAAGGATGTTTCATGAATGAAGAATCTGCCACTTTTTTGAGCTGAGAAACGTCATCAAGGTGAGCACCATTAATGTCTTGCACACTGAAGAAATCTGTACTACTTGAAATTGCTTGCGCCAATTCATCAGCATTCGTCCCTGTAGTAGCTGCAGAAACTTTCCTTTCCACTTCGTGATCATCATCTATTTCTGAAAACAAAACAAACGTAGTTCCACTTAGAAAATGTCAAAAATCATAAACAAAAAGCATGTGCCGTAATAATGGTTTAGTAACTGAGTAGGATGGCAGGGTCTTTTACTAACCATCTTTCAATTTCCTTTTAGGATCAACGTTGTTCAAGGAGCTAGAAACAGTAGCCCAATGGGTATTATTATTCACAGCCCGTCCAAAGGCATCAACAACCTCATCAGACATAACAGATGGAAGGATGCCATGTTTCCCATTGGTGGGTTCCAAGTCTCCGACATCTGGCAAGAAATAATATTTTCATGAGACACCAAACGACAGCAAGGACAAAAATATGTATGAAACACAATCGTAAAAGTACGTAGACCGTTGGATGTTAAATTCCCATACAAATAAGGTGATTGCCTTCCTATATTAATCACCTGTAATGTTGTCAGTTGATCTTCCTTTTCCATATGAATTGTATGACACACCACTACTGGTGATTTTGCCCTTCCCAAGATCACCAAGGATAGCCTGAAAACATATGGCAAACACATTTAAACCTTTTGTGAAAACCACAGAAGTACAAGTACAAGTTAATTCATCGTAGGGGCCAATTTAATGAGCTTACAGCCTCTTCTGCGTCAGGACTGACAAAGGCCAATGGCTCAACGACAGTAACTTGAGTTATAGAAGGTACTTCCTCCATCTGCTCCGGCATCGCAGCAAAAGAAGTATCCAAATTTTGCATGCGGTAAATGTCCAGAAGCTTCCCCCTTGGGTAGCAAAAAGTATCAGCTGAGGAGCTTGGTTTCCCAGGAACATTTGCAGTCCTGTCCAATAGACCACCACCATGTGAACCAGCAGATGGAGGTCTCACAACCGAAACGCTAGATCTTCCACGTCCTAATGTAAATCCCACATTAGAACCCTCTGCCTTTCCTCTCTCAAGTCCAAACCCAGGTGCAGCACGGTAGGAACCTGGCCCACTAGAATTTCCCTCCATCCTATGGCGTGGTCTCCACTTATCACGGGAATCTGTGTCCCGCTCAGGAACTGCACGGGGATTGCTAACCGAAAGTGGTTGACTATCGCTGTGAGCATCTTCCTTCTCTGCGTCTGTCCTTTTTTCCATTCGGGATTCCTTATCTTTGTCTTCCGGACCCCACCTAGAGGACCACTTGTTATCGCGTCGTGTATCAAGGCCGGAACTTCGATTATTAACATCCTGCCACTTGTCATTAGCTAAAACTCTAGAATCAGAGTTTTCTCTAACCAAGGGGTTGTCAACACGTCGATCCGTCTTCCTACGATCTCTTCTACCAAGCAAGCCAGTTTCCCTTTCTTCTTCTCGCCAGCGGCGACCAGTCTCAGTCTCGGATGCAATTCTCCTCCGATCTTTTTTGTCCTCTGGGACATCTGCACGCCCACCCTCCTTCTGATTGGGATCAGCAGGATTTCCAAGAGAAAGAGAACTTGGTGCACGTGCTTCCTGTCATATACATAAAACAGTAGCAAAAACAAGACTTCTGTTATGTAACTTGATCACATAAAGAGTGCAGACAGAGAAATCTCGTAGACCCTATTTCAATGAATTTCTCAGAGCATTTATAGACTTGTTGAAACCACTGGTGACTGCGAGTGCAGATTTTATATTTACATTTTTATGTTTGATCAAACAAGAAACTGGAGATTTCTATTTTCTACAATAAGCTTGGCCTCTATCTTCCATTGAAGAGAGAGGATATAGGATCTATAGTACGAAATCGAATTCCCACACTTCAATGGACTCCAAAGTATTACGATGGTGGCATTTGCTAGAAATACAACATCTCAAATTTCAACGCAATTGATAAGCTCCATGTATAGAAAACATACACACAGTGTTCACTCATACCATGCAACGGTGTCGGTCTCCGTGTCGGTGCATCATAGATGCAACCTAATAGGCTACCGTAACTTAGAAAATCAATACAATCCAAATATCATTGCCATGCAGAAACAGAGCTACAGTTGCCTAATCATTCTCTGTTAACTTTGATTGGGAACTCCCGATCTTCGTCTCACATTTAACCATTAAGGAAGAGAACACAAACAGAGAGAGGGAATCAACACATGCTGCTTAAGTTCGTAACCAAACAAGTTAATGCTCTTTAGTACATCAGTCCAATCATAATATCACAGTTATGTTAGAAAGAGAGCTGCAATCCCATAATCATTCTCTTTAATGTTAATAAAGAACTCACCATCTTTGTCTCACTCGTTTTAGCATAAAGCCACTGGGGAGACAAAGGAATGTTGCTTTCTAATGCTGCTTGATCTGAAGCACCTGACAAGTGACAATGAACATGTCCAAGTTCATGAGCACAGGAAAATGCAGAACAAATTGACAGAAAGCGAAACAGATGAGACCAAGTTGTTCTATTGATTGATAGAAGATCGGATACTTCAAGATTGCAGAACCAAAACCCAACCTTTCGGATCATCATGTATCCCTATCAAACTTTCATCCTCATTCCCTCCTGAAGCTTTCACTGTAGTGGCATCAACAAAGTAAGGGTAAGGGTTAATTTGTAATTCGATTCAGAACTACAATCAAAATATGATAAAATTAATAACTAATCAGCATTAAGAAAACAACCTAAAGCCTAAACCAAACAAAAGTGCCAAACAACACTTCGAATTGTTACAATTGGCATAAAATTACCTGCAGAATCATATTTGATAGTAACTGACAACAGGAATAAGTGATAGATGCAATAAAGTAAACTAAACAAAACTCAAAAAATAGGCCTACGAAATTGAAAAAATCAAACAACAATACAGTGTAGGTATAAGCAGAGATGTATTGTCCATACAGATATGCTGAAGAGAGAGACTTAATCAGAACACAAAGCAAATGCAACCACTTAAGTACTATTAACCCTTCTTGAGAACCAAGGAAAAAAAGTACCAGGAAACAAAATCCCTAAAGGGTTAATTTGAAAAGGATTCCTGAAGACCAATTTCCATGAATTAAACAAAAATTAGCATGAGAGAAAGTTTGAATTGAAGCCTGCTTTTGCTAAACTAGATGGAGCACAAGGTAATAATGCGTTAGCAATTTAAAATTCTGACAGCCCATAAAAGTACTAAGCTAAGTTAAAAAGAAAATGTTGTCAGGCATCCTCATAGGCCAGGATTCTCCAAAATCATGAACCTTAGTATGCATATCAAGTGAAGAGTCGGCAATAAAAAGAAAAATGACCGCCACTAATCAAGCAACCTAAACAATTGCAGCTCAAACATTGAGACGTTTAAAGTACATGTTGGACAACAAATTTCATAGGCATTTCCGACATAATCAACAGACTCAGCACCAAGAGACATCATACACAACACAAGTGGCACTAACTCATAGACATGACAATTTAACAAAAAGAGAGCAAAACATGATCAACGGTACACACCCTACTTATTGTAAGAAAGTAATGAGATCTTGTCAGGATGTGGTTCGACGGGATGTATAGTTAGCAAGGTTTTAGTTACGAGATTTTGTGGTTATGTTGTGAAATTCTCCCAAAGTTATGGATATTGGCAGCGGCTGACCCCGGCATAACTCCAAACATTCCAACTAATCATACCAGTGTTTTCACCTTAGTTTGCAGAAGTTCCGTAAAGATTGACCCCGGCAAGTCCCTTGGGCAGAAAAAACCCCTAAAATTCCTATGAGTCGGGAAAAAAAAAACCTAATGTGTCAGCATATATATACACAATCAAACTGGGGAATTAATTTACTGGAGTATTAGCTTTTCCAATACACGTCTTAACATATAAGGCTGAAATTCTATTATCAATGGGTCAATACATGTGATTCAAGCCCCTACTAATTACAAATCCTGCGTCCGCCACTGAATATTGAGGTTCAAAAAGTTATGTTTGTAGCAAAATCTGCAGGTGTATATTGGATCCAAGCAACAGTAGCAGAGCCCTGCAGAGAGGCAAATGCCAGAGTTTCTTTTCTATCACAAGCATCTCCGGCGAAATCAGTATCAACTCGAATTTAAGAAGTTTGTTACAAAAACTGTTCGAGGTGTTACTTACGAATCATTGTGGTATGTTAAATGGCATCACCTCTAATTTAAGAAGTTTGTTACAAAAATTGTTCGAGGTGTTACTTACGAATCGTTGTAGTATGGTTAAATGGCATCACCCTTTAAGTTAAGAAGTTTGTAGCATGACTTGATCGAGGTTTTACTTACGAATCATTGTGTTATGGTTAAACGAGAGGTGCATGTCGTAGTCCCCCTAACAAAATGAAGACCAAAAATGGTCGATAAAATGATAAGTTTTCTACCTTTTAATCCGACTTCCAGCCAAAACAAACCAAACAGAGCCTTAAGTCCCAAACAATTGTGGTCAGCTACAAGAATCCGTTTTTTTGAAAGAAACCCTGAATTCTTTCTGACTGACACCCCCAACCGTAACCATATCACTCATCCTGACTATACCATCGGTTGATCTACTATAAAGGACCACCTTAATCTATTTCCTCCCATCTTCTACCCCTAGTATTCCGCAAATATTCTAGTTTCTAATCCTATCTTGCAAAGTCTTACCACACACACACCCCAACATTCTCATTCCAGATACACTCATCTTAAGCCATACTGCCCAATACTCGATACCGTATAACATGACGGGCCTTAATAAAACAACATATATAAACTACACCGTAGAGTTGACAACACAAAATCGTCAAACAACTAATCATTAATAAAACTTCACAGCAACTAATCACGAAATGCTGCGTATCACTAAGATTCCACCTTATAAATTTAAGCTTTAGCAAACATTCATATCCATCAGATCAATGATACCAATCGGAATAGTAACTACAGAACGATCAAACAAGTTGAAGTAAGACTAAAACCTAATTAAATTTGGGGAAAGGTTATGGAGAAGAGTGACGGAGTACCGTTGGCAATTGAAGCGAGATCGGACGGCTTGGATGAGAGGAGATCGTCGGGGAGATCAAGCTTGCGCTGAGCCATCGGATTGAGGATAAGTCGGGAATTTGGGAAAGAAGATCGAGAGAGAGAGAGAGAGAGATTGTATCGATGAGTGAATGAGATTCAGGATTTTAGAGATTGTTAGGGTTTCGAAAGGTTTGCAAGGCACTTGCAGAGAGAGAGAGAGAGACAGAGAGATTGTGGAGAAGAGTGAATGAGATTGAGGATTGTAGAGATTATTAGGGTTTCGAAAGCTTTGAGGGGCACTTGCAGAGAGAGAGGGAGAGGGAGAGGGTGAGGGTTTGGGTGACTCAGAACACGGCCAAATCCAACTTCTGTAGGTAGAGAGGGTTTGTTTGGATACGAGGGAAGAGAAAGGGAAAAAATAAAAATAAAAATGGAAAAGAGACAGAGAAAAAATTTCTTCCCTTGTTTGTTTGGAAAAAAAAAAAGGAAAAGAAATAAGAAAAAACAAAAATAAAAAAAATTTCTATCATTTGGGGGGAAAAAAAAAAAAAAAGGCTTTGTAACTACAATGATCTCGGATCCTACACGGATGAAATTTTAGATTTCTTTCTTCCATGTGTTCATGGTTATTGGGTGTTCGAATCAACTAAATTAAAGTATTTTTTTTTCCTGATACCAAGCAAGATCTATAATAACAATTTTTTTAGAAACGGCCAAAGCAAGCATATACGAGATTCACAGTGATGTCCTTCATGCTGTTCAAAAAAAAAAAAAAATTGATCTCTTTCACCTAATTCAAACATCACGTTTGATGCACATGCTGCCGAAGACTGATCTCTCTCTCCACAACATACAAGCCTCAAAAAGATCAGGCATTTAATGATATCCAATTAAGCTGATTTTATGCATAGTTATTCATTCTACTCGACGAGCTCTACAAAGTGAACGCTTCCGATCATCGGAGTGAGACCGGAGTGGGCCCGAAAATCGAGGACAGCAGCACGCAGCCCCCCACCTCCTAGCCAAAGGCAAAACTCAACAAATTACCTAGACGAAAGGATGTTCAAAATCAAGAGAATAAATTCTTTATACCATCGGTGTAAACATTTATTTCCTCCAAATTAATTGTATTGCGCCACGTTTTATTAATTGGGACCACTGTTTTAAGTGTCGCGATGCAATTGATTTAAAATAAACAAATATTTACACCGGTGATGTAAAGAATTTATTCTCCAAAATCAAATACGAGCACGTCAATGCATTCTGTTTTCTGCAGACTCTGACCGCTCAGGCCATCATCACGAGTTGTCTTTGCCAAAGGCATCGCATTTTGGTAAAAGCATTGTTTCCACTAACATCATTGTGGAGGAACGACCTTAAAGAGTTGTTCTACAATTCATGTACCCCTTTTAGTCTTTATCTACAAGAATTTAGTATCATGCCCTTTATCCAACATAATTTCTCACACATCCAAGGGCAAGAGATTGTAAATTTATGTGCATAAAAACGAAAAGGGAGCATGAATTATAAAAGGGGGAGTGTGAAAATTATTTCCCTTAATTTATTCAAAACCATCTGAGAACAACTTTGTATGTACATGATGATGATTCTATTAGCTTTCCCATGAGAAACTATCTATACAACAGTAGTTTCCCTAACCACTCTATCATCCTACATCACTGAACTTCCTAAGACTGTACCAGGCTTTGCCATCACCCCTACACATCACTGCAACTGAGGATGCAAATGGGGAATCAAAAATCAAAGAATATCCAAAACACGAAATGCTTCACAGAAAATTACATCCTGTACAGCTCTTAAATACACGAATGGCATACAACACAGACTTGTAGTTAATCATCCGCCCGTTGTATTTCACCCATCATGATGCGATTGCTTGTCACCTTGAACCCAAGAAGGGCAGGATCAATTTGCTTCCCCTTCTTCCCTTTCTTTTTCGCGCTGCGGGCTGCCTGTGAACCGTCCGACGACTCGGATGCTCCTGCTCCTGCAGATTCTGTCTGTGGTGGCTTCTTGGCATTACTCTTAAGCATGTCAATGAACGATGGCTCTGAGATATCGGTATCATCACTGCCAGATGAGATTTGTCGAAAATGTAAATCTTTCTTGCCAGGTATCTGAATATCAGAACTTTGGTTCGCTAGATGTCCCCCGGATTCCCGTCTTGCCCCTACAGAATTCAAAATCCATTATTACGAGATGACGGACACCAGTAAGAGGAATGTCAGAGAAAACCAAACGTAAGCTCTTAAACCAAAACACAGTTTTAATCCTTAAATAATGGTCTCCTTTTAACAATTTAGAACAGGGAAGATGATATACCAATATCCTGTAAAATCCAACAGTTAATTTTATTTCCCGAGACACCAACCACCATTCAATTCGGGTACTCCACCCTTACACTTTCACATTTGTTTTATCATTCTCAAACATATGTTGATATTTTATTTATCTGTTGTTTCTATAGAGGCATACAATTTTGTGATATATACATACACACATATATATATATATGTATGTATGTATATATGTATGTATGTATACACTTGTCAATATCTTCATCAATAAGAGATATACCACAAATTGACATACCTTCCGAAGGAACAGAAGATGAAAGGTGTTTGCCTCGCAAGACTGTATCAGAGGCCAGCTCAGCCAATCCTTCTTGAGATGAATTTTGTGAGACAGGTGGACGCTTCAGCAAAAAACTGTCCGACCCTTTTGATGCAAGGGATGGTAGACTGCCAAAAAAAAAAAATGTAAGCTATATAATCAAAACTACTGCAGCACACAATTGCTTTTACACCCATCCCCCTTCCAAGATGAGAATTATTTTGAATCACCGGCATCAAATATCTGACGAGCCTTTTATCTCAGAATGAAATTCAAAGAAACAGATGCTCATATGGTAAGAGAGGACAAAAAAGGGACCCGTTTAATCAACTTAAAAAGTAGGATGACGCCACTTACAAGGGTAGGAACATTTGTTACCACTCCATAGATCCAACTTCCATAGGAACAAAGAAGAGGGAAAAGAAACAAAATGGCATTTCAAGTATCCTAGTACAGAGAACATGCATTTGTATCAACACTAAGGACTGATGAATGGCCAAATTGTAGATCACGGGCTGCCTCTCTCTCCCTTTTCTACGGTGGCCAGGTCCCATCAACTCCTATGATGGTCCTTGGAAAGTACCCAACTAAAGCTTAAAGCTACTTAGGCTTTCCTTGAAACATCAGAAGCAATAGTGCAATACAGCAAAAAGAATCCTTACCGGCCCTTCGAAACATCTTCCACGAAAGAATCAGAAAGCGCAACTTTGTCATTGAAGGAGGCAATGTTCCCACCTGGAAACAATTCTACACATCATCACTCACATCAACAAATATGGAAGCCTACTAGTAAAAAAATTGTTTTCTGGGGGGAATTACCAGCAAAGCCAAGTGAATTATGCCTACTAATTATATTAATGGGTGTTTCGCCACAGTTTATAGCAGCAAAGCTTTCCTGGTCAGTCCTATCTTCTTGAATCTCCGAAGATGGTCCCTTCATCATATGAACCTCAGTTTTGAATCCTTGCTTTTTCCGGTCCACATCTAAGAACTCTCGTTCCATAGACTTCTTACTAATCATGTTGGGATTTGAGAAAATTGCTTGAGAAGTTTCATCAAAACCCGAAAGAAATTGATCTCTATCACTTAATACTTCAGACTTGGATCTAAGGGGGAGTCTTCCACTGCTTTCCACAGCACTAGCATTCTCATCCGTCAACTGAACTGACGGTGTTCCACCTGAATTAGAACCATAAGGTCCTAAGGCAAACTGGTGATTTATACCAGCTTGTTGACCAGATAAGAAGCTGAAGGAATGATTAGAAGAGCTTGTTTCAGAATAGCGACCTGAAGGTGCCCTTCTCTCATAAGATGCTTCATTACTTGTATCTAATGAATCGGCAGTTTGAGAGACTGATTTTTTATGAAGCAATTCCATAAGCAAACGCTTTGAATTGTCATTGCTTGTTCCAGTTGACATCCATAAATTTGGATCTTCGGAAGCCATTTTAACTTCTGACTCCCTATTCTGCAGCTCCGCATTGAGATGCAATTGCCGTATTCGAGATTTCATCCAATCATTTGGTAGCTGACCATTGGTCTCAGACCAGTGGGTCTCGATCGAATCAGAGGGTGAAGCATGAAACTGATTGGAAATCGAAGGGTGGTGAGAGTGGATACCAGAGGAGAATCCACCCACTTGACCAGCAGAGTGCATTCGGGCTCTTGGTTCCTGGATATCTAAACCTTGACCGTGAGTCAAGGCATTCACCGCATCCAGACTCATTCCTGGAGCGCCACCTGACATAGACATTTGTCGCTCCAATGGCGATAAACCGGGGTCATAAAGGCCTCGCTGTAATCGGTCTTGTAGGGAAAAATTGCGGTCAACTTGAACTAGCTGCTCCTTAGAGGATGGTCTCTGTTGCTGAAAAAAATCTAATGGTCCAAACCCAGCAGAGTGAGCTCTATGTGCAGCAGCAGGACTTCTAAGGAACTGATTGGTTTCATCAACAGGCCAGTTAGAGCCCCCATGCCTCTCTTCTTCCATTTCCACCTGCTGCCTCAACCCCATTGGCAACTGTCTTCCATAAAGTTGTTCTTGCTGAAGAATCTGACTTTCCAAAGTGTGCATCTGTCCTCGCTTTGAACGTGATACAAGCTCCAACAGGTCACTTTGATGCTGCGTTTGACCAAATTTCGCTTGGATAAGATGGTCAAGGGATGGATCAGCATGCCTTGGAGGATGAAGGGAACGCTGTTGTAGTTCATGCAAAATTTGCTGCTTCAACAAAACTTGTTCAAGAGCATTGGTTGTTCTAACAGCATCAACGTGAGACATTCCACGGCCAGAATCTTGCATTTGACTCTGCAGCAGCAACTGCTCACGAAGCAGTTGTCGAGCTTGAGACTGCTGTTGTTGCTCCTGCAACAGAATTAGATGTTGTTGATGTAACTGCTGCTTTTGCTGCAACTGGTGATGCTGCTGCCGAAGCCATTGCTGCTGCTGCTGCTGCTGCTGCTGTAGTGCCAAAAGGTGGTCCAGATGTGGCCCTGTTTGATTGCTGTAATGCTGACTTGGCACTTGTTCCAGCACTGATTCATTCAGGTGGGGATGAGTCAACAGATTGCGCTGCTGGAGCTGTTGTTGGTATTGTTGCAACAAAAGCTTCTCTGTGGCACGAAAGCGGATAGATTCTTGATCCATATGTGAGGCCCTGTGAGCATCCATGGCTCCTTGATACACGTTGGGGCCAGGAACTGTATTTCTCCCATGAACATCAGACCATGTCTCTACAGCATTAGTTGAATCAGCAAGTGCACCAAAAGAGCCAATTCTTCCCATGCTAGGGTTGAAAAGCTGATCCTGAGCACTACCGTTTGATGTTTCGTTATGGCTTGTATAGTTGCCTTCAAGCTCTGACCACGAAAGCCCAAAAGGATGCAACTTATTGTTACTCGGACTAGGGACACCGGGCTCTGTAAATTCAACCGGATGAGACGGATTGCTCATGGGATTAGCAGAAGGATTGTTGATGCCCAAAGAAGTTGCTCCGAGCGGATTGCCACCTATTTCAGATCTTCCCGGGAATAAAACATCTGCAAAAACAGAGACGCGTTTACTTTAGGACCAAATACATGCTCTCCCTCAAAGGAGTAGTGCAACTAAGAACCACAAACAAGATAAGTAACTAACCTTCATCTTGACCAACAAAATCACGAAAGCCTTGACCCTCTGTATGTGCGAGTTGCCGCGAATGTTCATGCTGATTTGGTATACCATCAAACCTAGACGATTGCCAGCTATGGTCATTTAATGCAGACAATTGAGTCATTTCAGGAACAGGGGCAGAAGCCATTAAACTAGGGCCCATTTTCTCTTCTATAGCTCCATGTTCTTCTACATTAGAATTCATATCAACGCTAAAGGCATGTCCATCTGTAACTCTTAGATGCGGGATGACCTCACCCAACTCTCGGAAAGGCGTTCCCTCTGGGGCATCTTCCAAACGGACCAGCAAATCGGTCCCAAAAAACCCTTGCTCTAACCATGAAATGATGTCAACCCCAAGAAATGGTCCTTGGATCTCTCCCTGGGGATCTAGGTAATACAAACTCATCTCCTCAGGCAGGATACCCCCTTCTGATCGATATTCGTTGTGGCTGCCCTGAAAGTGCTGCATATTGCCACTCCAATTCTCCTCGGAAGACTGAGGAAAAAATAGAGAAGTGGAATCATCCAGAAGCTTGGTACTGATATCAAAAGCAGCAGCAGAACGAAGATCGTTGAGAGAAGGATGTTTTGTGAACACAGAATCTGCCCCTTTGAGCTGAGAAGCATCATCAAAGTGAGCACCATTACTGTCTTTCACACTGAAGAAATCCATACTCCTTGAAATTGCTTGCATCAATTCATCAGCATTTGTCCCTGAAGTAGCTGCAGAAACTTTCCTTTCTCCCTCACGATCGGTATCTATTTTTGAAAACAAAACAAATGTAGTTCCATTAAGAGATTGCCAAAAATCAAAAACAAAAATCATATGCCGTAATAATGGTTGAGTTACTGAATAGGATGGCAGGGTCTTTTACTAACCATCTTTCAACTTCGTTTTAGGATCCTCGTTGTCTAAGGAGCTAGAAACACTAGCCCAGCGGGTATCATTATTCACAGCTCGTCCAAAGGCATCAACAACCTCATCAGACATAACTGAGGGAAGCATACCATGTTTCCCATTGGTCAGTTCCAAGTCTCCGACATCTGGCAATAAATAATATTGTCATACACCACCAAAAGACAGCAAGGACCAAAGTATGTATAAAACATAGTCGAATAAGTACATAGACTGTTAGATGTTAAATGGCCGTACAATAAGGTTATTGCCTGTCTAAATTAATCACCTGTAATGTTATCAGTTGATCTTCCTTTTCTAAATGGACTGTATGACACCCCACTACTGGTGATTTTACCCTTCCCTAGATCACCGAGGATAGCCTGAAAACATATGGCAAACACATTTAAAACTTTTGTGAAAACCACAAAAGTACAAGTACAAGTTAAGTCATCGTAGGGGCCAATTTAATGAACTTACAGCCTCTTCTGCGTCAGGAGTGACAAAGGCCAATGGCTCAATGACATTAACTTGTGTTATAGCAGGTACTTCCTCCATCTGGTCAAGCATCATAGCAAAAGATGTATCCAGTTTTTGCTTGCGGTAAATGTCAAGAAGCTTCCCCCTTGGGTAGCAAAAAGTATCAGCTGAGGAGCTTGGTTTCCCAGGAACATTAACAGTCCTGTCAAATAGAGCAGCACCAAGTGAACCAGCAGATGGAGGTCTCACAACTGAAACGCTAGATCTTCCTCGTCCTAATGTAAACCCCACATTAGAACCCTCTGGCTTTCCTCTCTCAAGTCCAAACCCAGGTGCAGCACGGTAGGAACCTGGCCCGCTAGAACTTCCCTCCATCCTATGGCGTGGCCTCCACTTATCGCGAGAATCTGTGTCCCGCTCAGGAACTGCACGGGGATTGCTAACCGAAAGTGGTTGACAATCGCTGTGAGCATCTTCCTTCTCTGCGTCTGTCTTTTTTTCAATTCGGGATTCCTTCTCTTTGTCTTCCGGACCCCACCTAGACGACCACTTGTTATCACGTCGTGTATCATGTCCAGAACTTCGATTATTAACATCCTGCCACTTGTCATTTGCTAAAACTCTAGAATCAGAGTTTTCTCTAACCGAGGTGTTGTCAACACGTCGATCCGTCTTCCTACGATCTTTTCTACCAAGCAAGCCAGTTTCCCTTTCTTCTTCTCGCCAGCGGCGACCAGTCTCAGTCTCGGATGCAATTCTTCTCCGATCTATTTTGTCATCAGGAACATCTGCACGCCAACTCTCCTTCTGATTGGGATCAGCAGGACTTCCCAGAGAAAGAGAACTTGGTGCACGTGCTTCCTGTTATACAGAAAACAGTAGCAAAAACAAGACTTCTATTATGTGACTTGATCGCACAAGGAGTACATCAAATAGAAGTTTAAGGGAAACACTTTGACAAGGAAATCTCGCAGACTCTGTTTCAAAGAATCTCTCAGAACATTCCAAAAATATAGCCTTGCTGGAACCACCGGTGACTACAAGAAAGTGCAGATTTTATACTTCATGTTTGATCCTACAAGAAGTGCAGATTTCTACAATGAGCTTAACCTCTTTTTTTATTTTTTTGATAAGTAGCTTAACCTCTATCTTCCATCTAAGAAAAGAGGATATAGGATCTATAATACGCAAATAGCTAAATGATCAAATTACCACCCTTCTTTCTATTTGGAGGTCAAAAATACTACGATGGTTGCTGGTTGCATTGCTAGAAATACAACATCTACGATTTAAACCTAATTGATAAGCTGCATTTAGAGATTGTCAAGTTAATGCACTTTAGTAAATCAGCCTAATCAAATATAATAGTAATGGTAAAAAGAGAGCTGCAATCGCCTAATCGTTTTCTTTGATTTTGATAAAGAACTCACCATCTTCGTCTCACTAGGTTTAACATAAAGCCACTGGGGAGACAAAGGAATGTTGCTTTCTAATGCTGCTTGATCTGAAGTACCTGCCAATAAACATGTCCAAGTTCATGAGCACAGGAAAATGAAGAACAAATTGACAGAAAGTCAAACATATAAGGTCAAGTTGTTTTATTAATTGATCGAAGACCAGATACTTCAAGATTGAAAAACCAAAACCAAACCTTTCTGATCATCAAGTATCCCTATCAAGCCCTTCTCATCCTCATTCCCTCCTGAAGCTTTCACTGTGGTGGCATCAACAAAACAAAGTAAAGGGTTAATTTGTAATTCCATCCAGAACTTCAATCAGAATACAATAAATTAAGGATTAATCTGGCATTGAAAGCTACCTAAGGTCTAAACCAAACAAATGCGCCGAACGATACTTGGAATTGTTACAATTGAGTTGAAAAAAAACAATAGATGTGATATTATAAAACTAAACAAAACTCAACAAATATAGGCCTGTGAAACTGCAAAAATCAAACAACAATACCCTATGTACTGTCCATACATATCTGCCACAGAGAGAGAATTGATCAGACCCAAACGCCAATGCAACCACTTAAGTACTATTGCCCCTTCTTGAGAAGCAATCATAAAGTTCCAGGAAACAAAATTCCTGAAGGGGTAATTTAAAAGGGTTCATTGAAGACCAATTTCCATGAATTAAAAAAAAAGAAGAAGAGTGAAATGAAGTCTGAATTGAAGCCTACTTTGGCTAAACTAGATGGAGCACAAGGAATTAATGCGGGGAAAAAAAAATTCCCATAGCCAGTTACGGACTAAGTGAACTTACAAAGAAAATGTTGTCAAACATCCTCACATAGTCACAGGTGATTAATCACCAAAATCAACCTTAGTATACATATCAAGTGAGAGTCTGCAATAACAATAAAAATGACTGCCACTAATCAAGCAACCTGAACTAATTGTAGCTCAAAACCTCGAACATTGCGACCTTCAAAGTACTGTTGGACAACAAATTTCCAAGGCATTTCTGAAATAATCGACGGACTCAGCACCAAGATACATCATTGCCCAGGGCAAGTGGCACTAATTCATAAACACGCCCATTTTGAAAAACAATGAGCAAACCATGATCTACGATACACACCCTACTTGTCATAAGTCATATATCTTGACAAGATGCGGTTACGACAGGAGGTACAGTAAGAAAAGTTCTGTTAAGAGAGCTTGTAGTTACGTTAAGAAATTCTACCAAAGTTATGAATATTGACAACGGTTGACACAAGGGGGTGCGAGAGTGCCCTAGCCCCAGCATAACTACAAATATTGCCACCAGTTATACAGTTATACTAGTGTTTCACCTTAATTTGCAGAAGTTCCATGAGATTGGCCCTTGCTAGTCCCTTGGGAAGAAAAAGCCCCTATATTCCTATGTGTCGAAAAAATTCCCTAAAAATACCATATCAGTGATTTCTAGGTCACACAAATAAAATCAAACGACGCCATCATATATGTACGCAATCTCGTCTCTCTCCAAACCTAGCAAGTATTATCATTTACTTGTGGAACCTATTTTCTATTATCTTTTCGAGAATTCTTTTATCAATGCGGGAATACATGTGGTTCAAGCCCCGCTAATTCCAAATCCTACATCCGCACTAAATGAGGTGAGAAAAGTCAAGAAGTTCATAACAAAATTATCCGTGGTGTTAGCTACGAATCATTGTGGTATAGGTAAACGGCATGCACCTTTCGGAGGTGATACCGTAGCCCCCTAACAAAATGTAGACTCAGGGACGGATTCAGAAATGTTGTTAAGTGGGGGCACCTTGTTAATCGTGGTGAAAAATTATTTTTCTAGTTAACCACAATAAGATCGTACACAATTAAGGCATGCATTACAAAATACAAAAATATATAACACATACTTTCACTTAAATTATGTAAAAATGAGTACAAAATTTGAGAGTATGTTTCACATGAACATCGACAAGTTTTAGAATGATTGATATAGTTTTATTAATGATATTATTTTAAAATATTGCTCTTAGACGATTAAAAATAAGTACAATTAAGAAAGAATCGATGACAAATAGTTCGGAAACCAAAAAGTATAAATGCACCATATAACAAAATTGAAACATAAAACTAATTCTATATGTATATTTTCGAGATATATGCAAGTATGTATGTGTAGTAGCACACTTAATTTCATAATTATGCTGAATATACGTAAATATAACAAAATTATTTTAGTGCGTGCCCCCTTTTCCCTCTGCCCCTGTGTAGACTGTAAAAACTAAAAAGTCAAACAAATGACAAGATTTCTTCCTTTTTCTCCAACTTCCTGTCGCGCAACCCAAGCAGATAACCTCTGCATTCGAAAGGAAATTGACGAACAACTAATCATAGATACAAATCTAGAGACCAAAACAATAAGGCGACTGATCTGAAACACCAAAAAGTAACAATTCACACAATGTTGCCCGTGCGCGAGCCTGTTCCAGAAACATCTCAAACTAAGCCCTGCAATAAATCTAAGCTTTAGCAAAATCCCAAATACATTGAAATCAATAATCCCAAGTCACATAATGCCCGTGAGCGAGGGTCGTCCAGAAACATCTCAAACTGCTAAAATTCACGAGACTAAGATCCCGATAGTTACACTAACTACATAACGATCAAAATCTGTTGAAATAAAACTAAAACCTAGTTAAAATCAGGGAAAGGTTATAGAGAAGGGTAAGGGAGAACCGTTGGCAATTGAAGAGAGATCGGACGGCTTGGATGAGAGGAGATCATCGGGGAGATCAAGCTTGCGTTGAGCCATCGGATTGAGGATAAGTCGCGAAATTTGGGTGAGAAGATCGAGAGGAAGAGAGAGAGTGATTAGCGATCGAAAGAGCGCAGAGAGAGAGAGAGAGAGAGAGAGAGAGAGCGTTAGGGTGTCGAAACTCGAAAGATTTGTAGGGCACTTGCAGTTGCAGCTGCAGAGAGAGAGCGAGAGAGAGAGAGAGAGAGAGATGATTGGGGGGATGCAAAGGGCAACGGGTGAGGGTTTGGGTGACTCTCATAACAGCCAAAACAACTCTTGTTTTAAAAAAAAAAAACTGGACATTAAAATGAATATATATTTTCTTCTTTGAAATTTTGAATATATATCAAATCAGGTCAAAAAAAATACGAAAAGGTCAAAAAAAAAAAAAGGGGGTTAAAGTACATCTTTTTATTATAAAAAAAAAGTACATCTTTTTAAATTCCACTAAGCACTTAAAGTACCTTTAGGACTTTTTTATTTTTGTCTTTATTTGAATTTTTTTCTCGTTAGTTAGTTTTGCGTCAAATTTTTTTGACTCTTTGATTCGTCTCAACGAGACAAATCGAAAAAGTAATTTTTTTTACTTTTACCCAAATATTTTGAAAAATAACCACTTTTAAATAGAAAAAAGTAGGCTTTTTATTTAAAAGTGAATATTTCTCAAAATATTTGGGTAAAAGTAAAAATATTTTACTTTTTTGACGAATCAAAAAGTCAAAAAAATTTGCATCAAACAGACAAACAAGAAAAAAATTAAAGAAGAACAAAAAATACTAGAAGAATAAGTTCTTAGCGGAACACAAACCCCTCCATACACTATGGCCCGTTTCCTACTGTACATAAACTCAAACATTTAATCCCCTTACTACTTGTTTGGCGAATGGATAAGATTTTTGGGATAAGAAAAACCGGTCTGTTTGTCGACCAAGGGCAAACATGTACATCAAAAGAATTTATATTATGTGTTTGTCACCCCAATATAGACGGTAGATATAATAACTACTCCTTCTCCCTGTCTGTATTATAATCACTCTTATATCTGACCTTCTAATAACAAAAATGCCATATCTCTTTCTAATTTTAATTTCTATATTCACTTACTCATATCCATTCCCAAAAAACAAGCATATACATATGTCTTATTCTAAATTACTCGATTTTAACCATCTACAACATACATACATACATACATACATACATATATATATATATATCCACCTTTTTATCATATATACCCTCATAGTATATCCACCGAAAAATAATCCGATCGGCAAATGGCCTAGAATAGTGAATAGGTCATAAGGAGAATTAGTTAAGAAAGAGGGATTAACTACGAAGGGACTTATGTGGAAGTTAAAATAAATGGATAAAAATAGGTGGATTAGAAATAATGTGATGGTTTACTTCGTTACCCCTTATAACGAGAGTACATAAAAGGTTTGGAGAGGTTCAAGGGGCATACCAATAACTACACCAAGCCAACTAAGCTTATCGTTGGGGGTTGGGTGGGTTTCACTAAAAGAGCTGCAAGGGCCTTAGCTTATATGCTCAACAAGTAGTTCGGGTACAAAGGGGAGGTACCAACCATTGGATATGAGTGGGCCCGAACTAGCTTATATTCTCAAGACCCTTCCTCCTCCAATTTCCACCCGCCAAATGGGTCGTTAATGTAATCAGGTTTTGACACTTATCAGCTTCTGTCACAACTTTGTTAGGATATTGGATGAAAAAAAGTCCATGTCATAAGCACATGAAATAGTTTACGAAATTTAACGACAAAACTATCCTTCTTCTTTTAAGCTTCCACTACGAAAGCATAATACACACAAGTATAGGTAGCAATTTAATCTGCACACATGATTTCTCTCCTTGTGATACACCCAAATTGGGGGCCACTACTAGCAACTATTTTGCCAATAGCCAATCCATCATCACCTCCGCAAAAAAACGCTTCCATCAATCTCCATGAATTAGCCCATCGCTATAGTTGTGTCGTGTGTGTGAGAGAGAGATAAATTTGGGAGTGTTAAATGAACATAGTCACAAAGGAAGTGAAGGGTAGGAATGTATTTTCAATATGTTTTTGTTAATATCGTTAGTTCGCTTTACATATTCAAGTACTTGAAGGGGCTTAAATGTTGAGATTTAAACATAAGGGAGGTATAAAGCAAAAATGAACCTTATTAGATGAGAGATGGGAGTATTGTGTAATTTATCCAAAAACGCACTGCAACAATTCCCTGAGTTACTGTACAAAAATAACATTTTTTAAAAAAGGCAAGGGAAGTAGAGAGACTATTAAGAGCATCTCCTAAACTATACCGTTTTTTCCTACTTTTTCCTCAAACTATGAAAACAACCCATCAAATATGCAGAGATATATGAAAATTTGACAAATGGGCTTGATGTGAAGTGATGAAGATTGAAAAGTCCAGTTGAGAGGTAAAATGGCAGTTTTGCCATCAGATGGGTGTGAAAGAAGGCATGTGCAAGTCATGTGAGCCTTTTTTTGTCCAATTCTGTGACTACCGTTATCACTAGGACTAAATGGGATGCAATCGGCTAGTTGAGGGACGAACTAGATTGTTTTCATAGTTTGAGGACAAAGTAGAAAAAAGTTGTATAGTTTAGGGAATAAAAACAAAAAAAAACTCTCTGTTTGATAAAACTGAAAATTAAATGCTGAAATCTGAATGCTAATTTTGTTAAGCTGAGAGCTGTTTGATATATACTGAATCTTAAGCACTGAATTAAACAAGTTGTTTGATCTGTAGAAGGAACTAAAGTCTTAAAATCACTATTTTTCCGACTTTGCCCTTCAAACCAATACTCCTATTGTGCTTTTCATTATAGATTTGAAGAACGCATATTATGATAGTATTCAAATCAAGAAATATATTCATTGTTGCAATTTGTCTCTTTTTTCTTCTTTTTTGAAACCAACCAGTAAGACAGAAACCACCGTCCCAACCGTCATCAAATGAATAGAAGGTTTCAAGACAAATGTACATACGCAATCAGAAACACACACCATCAAATGAATTAATTAAGGTTCGATTTCTTGAGGTTAGATTGCAAGAAAAGGATTTTTTGTGAATTCTCTAATTCCGGCGTGAATGGTATGCTTTGAACTGAATCGAGGAGAGGATTAGTTGAGATGCGCATCATTCGAATTAAGGAAAAAAAAAGAAAAGAAAAGAGAAAGAAAACACATACCACACGAGTCATGACCCTTTTTTGAAAAATAATAATATAACCCTTTAGTTCTAAATTTTGGGAAAATAATATGCTTGCAAACAATTACATTTTTTTTTATCTGAAACAATTACCTAAAGAACCAGTCTACTGACACAGCAAATCTGTACACAGATTTTTATGTGGAGCCCACTACGGGTCTCACACAAATGATCCAAGCCGTTCATTATGTTTAAAACATTTTTTCAAGGGCTTCCGCGAAAAATCAGCTCAATCCGATACCTATAAGTGCTTAATTTAATCAACTAACTTTTCATTCAAGTTTTTAGAGAATGAAAAGTTAGACGATTAGATCAAGTACTTATAGGTATCGGATTGAGCTGATTTTTCGCGGGAGCCCTTGAAAAAATATTTTAAACATAATGAACGGTTCGGATCACTTGTGTGGAATCTTTAGCGGACCCCACATAAAAATCTGTGCACAATCTGTGCACATATTTGCTGTGCCAATAGACTTTCTGTTACCTAAAGCCATTTGTTTATACAGCAGAGCATGAATTGGGGGTAGGTAATCAAATGGGTTTGAACATCCAAATCCATAAAGATGCATGAATCCAGTGAATCCAATCTCGAAATTCCGACAGCACTACTCCATGTTTCTCAATTGCAATTGAGAGAGAGAGAGAGATGGGTCTTATTAGTTGGGAAAGTTTGACAGTTTTGATCAACCTGGCAATTGGCCAGAGGCGAGGGTATGGAAGAGACAAGGGCAAAGAAAAAGCGAGAAAAAAAAGGAACCGTGTTGCACTAAGCATGTTCAGTGATATGTAATAAGTAGGGGGGGAGCTAAATTTTTTACTCTTTGCTTTTGCCGTGCTTTGAACATATTCAGCACACACTATTTCGGTTATCAAACTAACTTTATTTGATTTTTACTTAATTTATTCAGTTTTAAGTGTTGAATTAAGTTATCAAACAAACTCACTCTAAAGTAGAGAATGAATGTAACATATTAAGGAGAAATTTTGTAATTTAACCCTCTATCAAAATAAATTTTTGCAAATACCACTTAGATTTTTATTTTTATTTTTATTTTTGAATTTTCCTCAACCACAAGTGTTTGATTTAAAGTAACTAAATAAGAGCCCATTCCAGTTTCTTGAAAAAAAAACTTTTAGAAAAGGAAGGTAATTTCCAGTTAAAAAATCATGCATTTACGTAAATAATTTTTCTACCAATATGGATCAACGGTGTAAAAAAAATTAAAATATTATTTTTTATTGTCGTTATATTTGAGTTTGAAATTACCTTCTTTTAAAAAAAAAAGTTTAGAAAGAAAGTGGATCGGGGCTTAAGTTAGTAATGATTCCAAAAAAGAAAAGAAAAGAAAAAGGAAACCTTTACATTTTATCTTTGTTTCTATTTTAACATCATAACTATAGTTATTATTCTTGTTTCAACCAATATGAAAGTAGGTAATTGGACTCTCGTAAAATTATCCTCACTCACCAGCTCTAGAACTTGAGCTGTTTTGTACGCAAGATTTTGTCAATGAAATTGGACATTTGGAATACCCCTCACCAATGAGCATAACTCTGAAGGCTCTGTTTGGATGATAAGTATCTTAGAGAGAAATAAGAATGTGATTTCGAAACTTTAACATTTCTATATTTGTGGAGAGTGAAAATGAGACTACTCATCTTCCAATTTAGGAGGAATCACATTGCTGAGATAGGAGGAATCCGATCCCTCTCACCCCCATAAGAATATTGGATTCCTGACTCGATCCATATAGAAAAAGGAAACCTTTGACTTTAGGATATTTCCAAAATAAATGATTCTCAGAGAAGATTACTTAATTAATCCAAAAGTCGGATGAGCCTAAGGACTCAGAGTTTCCAATTATCGAAAAAAATAAGTCATTTGGCTTATTAGGCCAAAATAAACCCCAGCATCAAAATTGTAAAATCTTAACGAAAGTTGATGGAAATTTGTCAATCTGAGTTAAGCCATGAAAAGAAATGGAATCACTGGGAGCATTCGCAAAACAACAATATCCAAGTAAAATCTCTTTGCTAGAGTACAATTTTCGAAGACACCTCACCCCACGCATATAGACTTTTCAAATGGAGTAGTTCAAAACTCGTGTAAGCTGGTCCAAAACAACTTCCGAAGAAAAAGTGGATTGAAACCATGGAAACACAACTCTTTTCAATGACTGTATATGTAGAACACAAATCTCAAGCAATTCAGTTGCAACTAACCGTACTCAAGCATCAAAGATCTCTTAATAAACACCAGTACTCCAAAAACCTGATTCTTTACAGTCAAAGAGGCATTATCACAAGGAGTTTGCAATCATCTTTTTCAAAAATTCTTCCAATCATGAAAACACAACTGAATTATAGAGGAAAAACACAAACCTATCGACTTTCGTTCGGTTTCAGCAGCTACCCAAAACCAAAAACACATCAAAGACACTAATTAATCCAAAACCCAAAACTCTTTACAGTCAACAATGCTCCAGAGCTGGTAATTTGGACAAAACATCATCATCTCTTTCCGCATTTCTTTTGATCTGGGATCGACTCCGAACAATCCACCGTTCCAGCCGCATGCATCTTCTTCTTCTTCCTCAGCCTCTCGCAAATCAAAGCCCTCTCCAATTGTTCGACTCGCTGACTCAACGAGCTCAGCATCCGAGTCTGCGCCTCGTTCTTCTCGTACAGCTGCGTCATCAGACTCATCATCTTCTTGTTCTCCTCCATCATCCTCTCCAAAAGCTCCGTGTCGCGAGTCCGACCGTCTCCCTCACCCCTTACGCTATCCTTATCAACAATTCCATTAGAAGCATGAGAATCTGTTTCCTCGCGTTCTTCCACAAGTTCACTTGTCGGCAATTGATCTTCGACAACTTGCTTCACTATACAACCTTCTTCATCCTCCTTCGCCTCGGAACCCACTCCGCTTCGAAAATCATCCATAGTTTCGAAAATCGCCTCTGCTTCACCAGGACAATGAACCTCTCCGCTTTCATCAACCGTTTTCCCCGTGAAATCACCGTCATTTAATCCATCAGCTTCTTCTTTACCATCTGTTTCTCCAACCTCAAGTGAAGGCGCTTGATTCGCAGAATGATCAGATTCACCAAAATTTTCAACCGACTGTTCGATTCCAGGTGCATGACTAGGATCAACCAAATCAATATCCATTTTCCGATCGTCCATAGTTTCGGAAATCGCCTCTTCTTCATCGGAACAATGCACCTCTCCGCTTTCATCACCAGTTCCCCTCGATAAATCACGGCTATTTACAACATCAGCTTCTTCGTTATCATCTGGTTCTCCCACTCCTAGTGAAGGAGTTCGATCCACCAAATTACCTGAATCAACAAATTCTTCAGTTAAATCTTCAATTGTTTGGCGCTCAGGCAAATCTTCAATTTCTAGGGTTTGATTTCCAGCAGCTATGGAATCAACTTGTATTTCTTTTCTTTTTTTTGTGTGTGTGTGACTATTTTTTGTTTCGTTTTGGGGGTGAAGGCCGTGGAGACGAACGTTCAATCCAAAATCAACTCGAATCTAAAAAACTTAAAAACGACCAAAATAAACCGAAACAAATCTATTTCGATTCGATTCCAGAATTTTTACCTTCACTTTCCACGTTCTGACACTCAACCAAATCTTGACTTTCTTCCAGGGTTTTATCTCCGGCGGCAATGGCGTCAACTCTCTCCTGCAACGCGATCGCCTTCCTAATCACCGCCTTCCTCAACTCCCTAACTCCGCTATCAACACCTCGAACCGAATCCAACTTGAACAGCAAAGCCATTAACGTCTCATTCAACCTCAACCGCTCCTTGTTCTCCCTCCGAATCAACTCGACGGCGTCGTTTCGCAAAATCCTCCGTTCGATCCCCTCGACTTCGCGTCGTATCGAGGCAATCTTGTTCACGCTCTTTCGGACGAGGAAGCCCCTGAAGACCTTCTGGATCTTGACGGCGGACGAGGATCTGGTAGTGGGTTTCTTTTCCGAGTTGACGAAGTGGACCGGGATCGAGACGACCTTGGGCTTGCGCTGAGCCGGTTCTACCGGTACTCCCCTGAAGTTTCTGAAGAACGGTGTTTCCATTGTATCGTCCGACGCTAGCGGTTTTCCGATTGCAATCTGAGAAAGATTCGATGACGAATTGTGAGATTTCCTTCTGTGTGGGATTCGACTGTTGCTTATGTTATGCGTGAGAGAGATGATTGTGGGGGTTGAGATATTTATGGGAGGAGATCAGATGGGATGGATTGGGAGTGGGCATGGAAAGCTCCAGAAGTTTCTGGTTGCGATTTTTTTTTTTCTGAAGAGAATCTAGATAGTTGTGGATTCTTCTGAAACGATCTAGAGAGAGAGGAGGGGTGAACGTTTGCTCTTACTTGGGCAATGACGCAGCTGATGGTCGTCAATTTCGACATAATATTGGAAAAATGATTTTAACCTTCTTTTTTTTTAGGCTGCCTTTTTTTAAATTTATCTTAAAATAAGTTGGTTTGTCATTATTTAAATTTTTTTTTGCATTTTTTAATTTTGTGGATTATTGATTCGTCTCGATGACAGGAATTGAAAAAATAAATTTTTTTTTTACTTTTACTGAAATATTTTGAAAAATAAACATTTTTTAAAGTGAATAAGTTAATCTGTTTTGAGAAATAAGTGGTTATCCCAAAATATTTGGGTAAAAGTAATTTTTTTTACTTTTCCGATTCCTCTCGTCAAGACAAATCAATAATTCACAAAAAAAAATTGGCGCAAAACTAACAAATACGAACAAAAATTTAAATAATGACAAACAAACTTATTTTAAGATAAGTTTAAAAGAACGCAACCTTGATATCTTCATTCATGAGAAAACTACATTCAGGGGAAGAAGTGACTTATGCATTCTTTTCCAAATTTATGCATTCTTTTCCAAATTTAAGAACACATTTGAATTTTTTTTTTTTTAAAGATTAAGAGAGTGGTGGATTTGTGATATAGGCTATAGGGATAGGAAGAAAAAAAATAGGTGTTGTTTTGATAGATAACTCTAAGAAGAACACCATATATTCGATATATTTTTGCCCAAAAAAAACACGTAATGGAAGGAAGTGAATGACGGGAAACAAAAGGGGAGAGAGAGATTGTGTGAAATTGTAATGGACCCCTTAGTTTGGTTATGGACTTGAAGTGACCATTGTGAACCTCAACATTGTTAAGCTTAGCAATCTTTTAAGTGAATAATCAAAAGCTGATGTGTCAACTTTTAATTATTCATTTTTGATTATACCACTATGGATGGCCTTAGTGGGGACTACTTGCCAAAGTTTTAGTTTTCCCTGCAGTTCCTTTTTATCTTAAGAGAGAATAGTTCATCAGTTAAAGGTTTGTATAGTAGTTTTCAATCTGTGCTTTATCTCACCCGCTCCTTTTATTTGTCTTCATTCTGACACTGTTCATCTGTGGTGACTATTTCATTAATATTTAATTGAAAAACGAGTGAGATTAAAGAGTTTGATGCAGTAGATATTTTAAAAATAAATTGCTAAAGTAATAAAATCATTTTTTAAGATGTAAATTGGTCTAAAATGTAAAAAGTATAATGCGGATGCTCTAAGTGGGAAGGTACTCATTGGCCTTGATAAAAGGGCTTCATTGGTTCTAAGCGGGAAGGTACTCATTGGCCTTGATAAAAGGGCTTCATTGGTTCGAATCCAAATCCCGAGATAAGATAAAGATAAAAGTGGAGTTCTCATTTCACTAGATGTTGATTTCTCTGTCGGAAGTAATTGAAAAATTTATAGAAATGGTCCTCCTGATTTTACATGAGTCTCATTTTCATCCTCTAAGTATCAATTGCAACTTTTTTGACCTTTAAGTTTGATTTTCGTACAAAGTTGGTCCAATTGATAATGTCTGTTAGCCAAACTGGACAGAAAAAATCAGATTGAGTGCAGACGACATCAATTGGACCAACTTGATACGAACTGCAACGTCTAAATTGTCATCAATTTGATTTTTTTCGTCCAGTTTGACTAACAGAAATTATCAATTGAACCAATTTGATACGAAAATCAAACTTGAAAGCCAAAAGAGTCGTAATTGATACTTAGAGGACGAAAATGAGACTCAAATAAAACTAAGAGGACCATTTATATAAATTTCCTCCAATAATTTGAACCTGCCTTCCCTGCCTTACTAGTGTGATTACCGAGCATAGGAAAAGATCAACTATGGTAGTCTGTCACATCAACGAGGTAATATTGCCCCATCACACCAAGTGATAATAAATTGACAAATTGGAATAGAGAAAAACACTCTGCAACTTAGTAGTACAATGTAAAGTGAAGTTAGTTTTTTTTTTTTTTAAAGGAAAATAATGTATTAACATGTAGTAATAAGGAATTGTCAAGGCAACACTAATTTTCATGTCAAGTCTTGTTTTTCCTGTAACCCAAAAGTTGTATAGGTCAGATGGGAAACATTTCTCACATTAGTCACAAGTAATGTCACAACATCTACAATGGGAGAAGCCACTAGGATTGTGCTATAATGGCAAGTGTTCCCAGTTCACTAAACAACTACTTATTTTCTTTCACCCCGCATGAACTTGTATCGGTTCCCTGTTCACTATGCCAGTTGTCTTCCTTGGGAACTTCTAATCCATGATTTGCAGCAGAAAATCCAGACAGTTCATTATGAACTTCTCTAGATGGCATATGCTAATCAGATCTTTTCAGTGGCCGTATTATTCTGAGACATCCATGTGTGTGAAACTTAAATGAAATTCATTCTGCTTGGAATCTGGATGCCTGCTTTCTTCAAAAGTTGGCTAGAAGCATGCTTTGCCATTGAAATCACTTCTCCCTGCAAATTAACAATTTGCATCCACTTGAATCCTCTGAAAATCTTCACTAGAAAGAAAGGGTAAAAGCAACTAATTCAACCTAGTATATGCATCTTCCCCTGTGACTACATCATGATTTGGAAACAATTATATCAGACACATCATAAAAACAAGCTGTTTGACAAATTTGTATTAAAAGTTTTGGCAAACTGAAAATATTGGACAAACATAGGTAGTAGCCATGCCGAGGGAACTTTTCTGAGACCGCGTGAATAAATATTCCCCTAGCCACATCCTTGAGATCGAAATTGTAGACCCACCACAAATACAATACTGCATGAAAACAAGATGTGGGACTCCACTTTTTTACCCGTACACTAGACTACGATACATGAATTAGCGCACTATTCCAGACTAATTACCATTGTATCATAGCATTGAGTTGCCTTGTGCGGCTTCTTAGGTTTATTCCCCGTGAACAAAGGCTACAGGTGGTTTAAGCTCAATTCAGCAAAATATCATGTCCATAGCTTGACAGTTACTTCCATTTTGCTAGATACGTTGCACTTTCTACGTGACTTGTTTAGATTTGGCATTTAGCGTTATGTAAGTGAAAATATTTCCACAAAACACAAATGAAGCAAGTACGTTGGGCTCCTTGAAAGGTGAAGGAACTGTCTTCAATTTTTTAACAGTTCATATAATAGGTTTATTGGCTGCCTTTTAAACAACAAAAGAAAAGTGCACGTAGTAAACATGTAACTACAACATTTAGGATAGATCTTCTAACTAAATCCAAACATAGAAAAAACAAAAAGGTAATCGAACCTCATCCAAGCTCAATATTTTACGATCCTTCATTATCCAACGACCATTGCACATAACTGAGTCAATGTTTTCACTTCGCATGCAATATACGAGGCTGGAAATGCTGCATGCCAGTAAAAGAAAACATATTACTCTATCAGATTAATTAATATAGGAGATTGCTAAATCCAAAGCCTATTAGGTGGAATATCTCTCAGGTGGGGCCGCTAAAGTGAGGAGGGAGGGCTGTGGATGTCGAGATCGCCCTTGGCATTTTATGAGACCAAAGAAATTATGCTCTTGCGTGGAGCCACATAACAAAGCAGATGAACTGTGCTGAACAGCTAGTAAATAACCCAGAGAAAATTGTGTAAAGCAGTACTCAAATACAATGGAAAAGTTGCAATGTAGTACTGCATAACATCTCAAGGACAGACTCGTACCTGTCATGCACAGGAATCATAGGCCAAGAGAAAGGATTGACTACAATGACATCAGCCTACCAAACAATGGAAGCAAACAAAATTAGTCCAATTGCCTGGAATAGCATCAAGAAGAGCTAAGAATTAAAAAAACGAAGTCGGGCTTTAATCCATTAGATATTTGTAAAGGAAGTTCATGGAGAAATATACAAGAAAATGATTTCTTGGGTGTGCAGATGCAAGTTTTTCTCCACCTACAGTAACAGTTTTGAAGAAGGAGAGGAATAAAACTAACCTTTTTCCCAATTTCAAGTGAGCCTATTTCATCGTCCCATAATACTGATTTGGCACCATTTATTGTTGCCATTTCGAGAATCGTTTCAGCAGGAAGAGCCATAGGATCAGTTGTTCCCTTCAAATAAACTTCTCGTCCTTTGTTGATCAGAGAAGCTAGGTACATCTCATCAACTGTACAGGGACAAGTACACAGAAATTCACAACAATTGCTATTGGCAGAAGCACTATGGAAACAAGAACACAAAAGTTTGGTCAACAGTTATCTTAGGTTTCATCAACTCTTATATTATTTGGAATATACCTTCCATTCACTTAATCCATACGCCCTTTTAAGCGTAGCTTAACTGTACGAACACAAGAAACATGATGTGAAGGGAATAATATTTTTAACACCAATCCTATGTCCATCCATTGCTGAAGTATCCATGTGCCTGCAACAGAATGTTTTGCAGTTGGTGTCTCTAGAAATAGCCAACATAGGGCTACTCAATCATATATCCAAGACAAAAACTCCACAGTGAACAGTCCACACCACCAAGAATGTCGCGGCCACAAAATGCATCAGAAAGAAGTCTACACAGGCCCTATAGTTTTGTCTCTTCAAAATTTAATTACTTCGGTGGTATAACAGACATTACTTTCAATAGTTGAGAGTGTTGCGGACCAGAAGGGTGCTGATGCAGTTAGCTGGAAATCAGTTATGCTGCATTATTTTAAATTTTTAATTCGTTGAGCTATGGAGTTCAACCTTCGCAAATTATCACCAGTCCTAGTCTAAATATTGGAAGGTTATATATAGAAGGAGAAAAAAGGGGGAAGTTCATATGCAATCTGCTAAAAGCAATAGAATTTGATGTCAGGTAACCTGTTTGACAACGGAGTGCAGTTCAAACAAGTTTCTTTCAGTATTGAACATACCAATGCTCATTCTATTATTGGATGGTGCCCCATCAGTTCCCAAGGACACACAAATGTTAGCACCCAGCATTTCCTTTATGGGTGCAAATCCCAGCATTCTCATTGCAGCAGCAGGACAATGGGATACTTTTACTCCAGCTTTTGAAAGAAAACCAATCTGAAATGAGATGTGAGGTAATATTTTGAGTTCCAAATCAATATTCATAGTCACCAAAACGACGAGGACATTTTCTACTAAGCAAATCTAACCGGCAGCGGCAAGGGATTTATCCTTTGAATGCCAAAAAGTTACGAAATGAGACCACACCAACTAGTTAAGTGGAAGCAAATTGTAGACTCTGGTTATCCCTAGAGAATTGATCTTTTCTTACTAAAAATCTGACACCATCTATGATACAGGCATTCTTCCTTACACAATCTCAGGCAGAACTGACTTGTTTATATACAGTTCGGTTGCCATCCAAGAGATAGTAATGACATAACATTTGACACCATTCAAGATGCAGTGTGTTAGGAACCATGATCACCCAAAAACCAGAATATGGAAAGCAAGCAATATGAGAGAAATTGGAACAAAATCTACCAAGCAAGTAAAGAAATATTAACAGTGCTCCTTGCTGAAACAGACAACAAATCCCTATTTCAAAAACTGCAGAATTTTTTTTATTGCTAGTCAGAAATCAACTAACTCGATTATAACCACTTGTATCGAAGTAAAAAAGCAAATCAAATCAAATCATACACAAAGGTGTATATGTACATTCCGCTTCATGTTGACTTAGTTTCAATAAAATGCAACAGAAAAATGAACAAGGAGACCTTTTTTCTTTGCATGTGGCAGATGACCTGTGGAATAACCATAGAGAATTACCTCTGTATCATTGACCCAAACACTGTGAGCTGCCAGCAAATTGTTTTGTAGGAATTGTATTTTCTCCAGGTATGTAACTGTCCCATGTTCAGCTTCTCGAGTATTCATCACAAAGTGGTTCTCATAAGGTATCTCTGCAACATGCTAGATGTTCAAAAAGTAACAGGAGTCAGAACATCCAACATGAAAAAATACTGCAACATGTTGGGATAAACCTAGATCCCACCTGCAACGGAAGCGCAACAAAAAATAAACTCACACACAAGAGTTACGTGATTTGGCCCCAATGCCTGCTCCACGGCGGAGAGAGAGAGAGAGAGAGAGAGAGAGATATTCCACTATTTGAAAAATAGAAGATTACAATGTGAGATGAAAAACCCTCCTCGAGCTCCCAAAAACCACTTAATAAACAGATTTGAAAAGGCAATAAATCTTTTCCTTTTTTCAATTCCATTTGATGTGGGAAAATCCAACACAACATCCAACATGAAAAAATTCTCCTTCCCTTAGCTTTTCTTTAGTCATGGCTTTGGTAGAATAGAGAGGAGACATAGTTACCCTCCTCCGAGTATGCATTATTACTGCAATCGCAGTCCAAATGAAAATATTGAAAACATTTTGAGAAAGCTTTAATATGTATAAAACCGGGAAAGGGAACTTAAATTTCTCAAAATGCTCTAAACCAGGAAAGGGAACTTAAATTTCTCAAAATGCTCTAATCTATACACACACACACGCACAGGGAGAGAGAGAGAGAGAGAGAGAGAGAGAGACCATATGAATTCCAGTTTTCAGTTCTTTGGCCGCGTCTCTTGTTTCAGTTAGTAAACGATCCGTGGAATTCATAATTTGCCTTATTCCAAGCCATATCCGAATGCGTCCATCTGCTGTATTATGGTGCTTCTTGTAAAGTTGCTTTTGAGACTGGAATCTTGAAGCAAAAACATCCTTTTCAGTCACATTGTCTAAAATGGTAACCTATGATGCACGGATACCGACACGGACACGGGGACACGGACACGGCGGGGGACACGCCACGTGTATATTTATATATATAAATAAATAAATAATTATAGTTTGACACCCAGAAAATTTTAAAAATTTACAATTTGGCCCCATTTTTTTTAAAATTACAGTTTGACCCCCAATTTTTTTTAAAACTACAGTTTGGCCCCTGCCATGTCCCCGTAAAAAAATTAAATTAAATTATGGAACACGCCACATGGCGTGTCCCATACGTGTCCCTGTGTGTCCCTGCCGTGTCCCCGTGTTCGACACTATGATACTTCGACCTCTAGAGGTGTCGGTGCTTCATAGATGGTAACTTAGACAAGGAGAAATCAGAACATACCAATTTTAAAGAAAGCAAACATCAAAGTCATCGATACTTACTTTGATGAGTAATTCAAGCATCGCACGGTCAGAAAATGATGTAAATAGAAGAGAATATATAATGAACATTGATAACTAGCCAATACAGAATCAACATGCATCCACGATCCATGTATTGTACAAGAGCAAATAAGATACGGTCAACCTGAATACAATCATCTGTGGCCCTTATATCCCAAGATGCTGGTAAACCCTCGCCAGAATCCATAATTGACTCAGTTAAACATGCACGCAAGCCCAGCTGCTCCACTGCCCTCGCCATTCCAGACACATGTTGTCCTCCTGCTTCAGCAAAGCACGTTACCTGATTCAACAGGTATGATTAAGCTAATGTAATATATAGGTCCAATACAGTGCAGATAGTGGCAACATATCATTTTTTAAATAGATGTACGCTCCATATAAGACCACATACATCAAATACACAACCAATCTTGACCATATTCCGACTCATATTTCCCTTCCATTTTTGAAACCTATACTACTCTGGTCTATGTGGATTCATCTAGATCATTTCTTGCCGTAAGAGGTGACAGTTCGCGAATGTAATATTATAAACAAATGAAGAGGAGAGGATCCTGATCCTGATCCTGATCCTGATCCCCACAGATCAGATAAACATGCACAAATACATACAGAAAAATTTGACAGCAAAGTTTTTGAATCATCACAAGAAACAAGTTAAAGGAACACGTTGAAACCTATACTACTCTGGTCTATGTGGATTCATCTAGATCATTTCTTGCCGTAAGAGGTGACAGTTCTCACGAATGTAATATTATAAACAAATGTAGAGGAGAGGATCTGATCCCCACAGATCAGATAAACATGCACATATACATACAGAAAAATTTGACAACAAAGTTTTCGAATTATCACAAGAAACAAGTTAAAGGAACAAGTTGAAACTCACACCAGAGTGTATGAGTTCGATTCCGCAGAGTAAAGTGGAGACGTAAGAGTCTTCCTCGGTCATGTTGGACTCGTAAGGCCAAATGCGATCGTGTAACCAAGTGATCAAATCAACGTCATCCGCAATGCCTCTAGCAAGTTGTTGCGAGGTGTGAACATGCGTATTGATGAATCCTACATAAACAACAAGAAGATTACACACAGGTAAGAGAATCTCCAATCCCTATCTCAAATACATACTCAAACTCAAATCTGCGTAAAAACCCACTAAAACTCCCTCCACCCTTGAATTTTACTCAAACACTCGAATCTGTTTGAATCCTGACCATTATTGTGGCTTCCATACCTATAATTTCGACCATTTTTGGGACGAACCAACAATCGACAAAAGTTTGACACAAACTAACTAAAATTTTTTTGAACAAGGAAAAAAAGAAAAAAGAAAAAGTGGAGGCTCTTTTTAAAAAAAAAAAATTCCCCACCCTTGGTTCTTTAAAAAGGAGAGGAAAAATTTTAAATTCTGACGCAACTTTCCTCTCAATTTCTCTTCAATTTTCCCTCTCATTTTCCCCTTCACTATTTTCTTTCCTTTTTCCTTTCTTTCCTTAACTTCCAAATACGGAGAGAGAGAGAGAGAGAGAGAGAGAGAGAGAGAGAGAGAGAGAGAGAGAGAGAGAGACCGGGGAGCAAGAAGTGGCCGTGAAGATCGACGATTTCGTGCGAAACAGCAGAGAAATCACGGAGGATGTCGCAGGACTGACCAAGGGTTGTGATTCGATCGCGGTCGATGACGATTGCTCCGTTGCGGAATACACGCCTCTGGGGGTCCATTGTCACGATCACGCCGTTATGGAGTACGAGAACTGATCTGCTGCTGCTGTTCTCCGCCTCCATCTCTTCGCTTCGCTCTGATCGAGTTTTTCAATTCTACTCTGTACCACACCTTTTGCAGAGAGAACAATGTTGGAGTGGAAGTGTTGACGTAAAAACCTTTCACACTTTTTGCAGAGAACAATGGTGGAAGTGTTGGGGTAAAAACCGAATCTGGTTGCAGTTTGAGTTATCGCAATCGTCAGACAGCGTTTTTAATAGTTCAGATTTGTCTTGAATATTTTATCGCAATAAATTTAAATTTTTAATTGTCAATATGAATGATTCAGGTTAAACTGCATATTTTTATATGCACTTAACTGCTGAGAAGCCGGATCCACTAAAAACCTTTTAAACACTTTTTTGGTTCACTTTTGGACAAGACGTTGTCCTTTGCCATCTCGATCATTCAAAAGTGGGGTTTGACTCATCTTCAATCCTCCAATAATGGGAGGATTCTCTAATTCAAATGCAATGGTTGAAAATCAATTCTCATAGTATCCTCCTTATCTCGCTAACAACCAATAATCTCTCTATCTCTTTTCTGTTCACGGTTTTCACAATCCAAAGCTTCAATTTAAAATCAATCTCTCGTCAATTTATCACAGTTCGAATCTCTCTCCATGACCATGCCAAAATCCCTACCTTCCTATTTTTCGTTGATTCTTTTTTTTTTTTTGCAAAAACTGTCCAACGAAACCACTGTTCTGAAAAATAACCGGTAGAAGGTGAATTAATTAAAAAAAAGTGGGTTCACAACAATTGATTTTTGAATCCACCATTGAAGGTTAAGAGCAATGACCATTATCATTTGATACTTAAATTTTTTATAATAATAACGTAATTTGCAATCTAATTGCATGGTTTGCCATTCAAATTCAAGTGGGTTAAATTTAATTTGAAAAAACTGTTGCCGAAAGTCCAATTTTAACTAAGTACAAAATCGCCAGTGTTCGATATTGGTATGTACTCCCTCCGTTCCAATTTAATTGTCACTTTTGAGAGTTCGTGCCACTTTTCGATTGATTATATCCTGTAATTTATAATGTTTTAGGTAATTTTGAAAACATTGTATTATAGAACAAATCGAGATCTATCAAATAAGATCCATATTGGATATAAAATTCATTACCAATTTAAAGATATAACGAGTTTTTTTATCCGGTTAGAATAAAACTGTGACAAGTAAATTGGAACGGAGGGAGTACAATTTTGTGGAGAATATTTTTGGGGAGGGGAGAGAGAATATTGGAAGAGAGAGAGGAGACCGCCGGAGAAGAGGTGAGTTGGGTGGTCGTGGGTTGCGAGGGTAGGGAGAGAGAGAGAGATAGAGGAAATTATTGAATGTTAGCGGAATAAGAAGAATGTTATAAAGAATTGATTTTCAGCCAGTTGATTGAATTGGAGGATTGGAGAGGGGCCAAATTCCCAAAAGTGCTTTGGATGGTTTAGATTTAAAAAAAAAAACTCTTTCAACAAAGAGTTAAACTCTTTTGTCACTTTCGTGTAAAAAAATCTTATGAAAGTGCCTAAATCGTTAAACCATATAATCGGAAAGTGCATCCTAAAACACTATGAAAGTGCTTAAAACCCTATGGTACCATATGAAAGTGCAACAAGATTGAAAAACACGAAAAAAACATATTTTGTGTTACCCAAACAAAGCCCTTATCTCATTTAAGATAATTTAAATGAAAAAAGACATTTTTTTTGTTAGCCAAATAAAGCGCCCTTGTCTCATTCAAGACAATTTTGTCTTTTCACGGACTCTAGACTCTAAAATATTTTTATTAATAGATTCTACGCATCACAGAAACTAGGCTGAACTAAAATTCCTATAGAATTGTTTCATTTGGACTTTAGATTAATATGCTGAATAAAGGAAGATATTCATATCCTATTTGAACATAGCATTATCTTATGCGTGAGAGATCCACACAGTGCATAGAGATCTCAAGGGGGTGGGAGTCTGGGAGAATGATCATAATGCATAGATGTTTGAGTTTTGCCATTAACACATATTTTATGTTCACAAATTGTGCACAGATTTTAGGAGCTTATAATCTGAATGAAAAATAAGAAATAGGTCAGATCGTTTGTGTGGGACCAATAGTGGCCCCACATCATAATCTGTACACGATATGTGCACAGAAAGTCTGTGTGGACAGACTTTTCGTATATCTTTTCCTTTGTCGTTCTCACACCACGTGTGCATATTTTTCTTTTGATAACTTAGGATTCTCGGTACCATCCTTATCCTATCATTTGTTATATGTGATTAATGAGGGATCTAACTCCGATTACACTGATAACTGATTCGTGCTTATCTTCAAAAGGGAAAAAAAACCCCTAAATATTCTTCATAACTTTTCTAGAATTTGAATTTAGAATTTGAAACAGAATCAATAACTTACAATCTAAAAAAGGCTATCGGAAGCACCCCGCACGATATGTGCACAGAAAGTGTGTGGACACGGATTTTTCGTGTATCATATCTTTTCCTTTTGTTGTTCTCAAACCACGTGTGCATAGTTAAGAAGGTATTTGGTCACTCAGATAAGTTGGTCCTCAACAGTGCTGGGTAGCATCCTTTTTCTTTTGATAACTTAAGGTTCTCATTACCATCTTTATCCTATCATTTGTTGTATGTGATTAATGAGAGATATAACCTCAATTGTAAAGGATTCGTGCTTATCTTGAAAAGAAAAAAAAAAGACTCCTAAAAACTCTTCATAACTTTTCTATAATTTAAATTTAGAATATGAAATTGAATCAACAATCTACGATCTAAAAAAGGCTATCAGAAGCACCTAGCACAATATGTGCACAGAACCTAGCACGATACGTGCACAAAAAGTCTGTTCACGCAGACTTTTCGTATATATTTTCCTTTGTCGTTCTCACACCATGTGTGCATAGTTAAGGAGGTGTTTGGTCACTCGGATAAGTTGGTCGTCAATAGTTCTGTCATTTGTTGTATGTGATTTATGAGAGATCTAACCCCGATTACAAAGGATTCGTGCTTATCTTGAAAAGGGAAAAAAAAGAAGACTCCTGAATACTTTTCATAACTTTTCTAGAATTTAAATTTAGAATCTGAAGCAGAATCAACAACCTACAATCTAAAAAAGACTATCAGAAGCACTCCTTAATTTTTGGTATGCTTACTTTAATTTTTGGTATGCTTACTTCAATGTACTTTGACATGATTACCCTTTTTAAAGTTTGCAATTGAAAATCTTAGTTACATTGGGAATGATTTTTGGCATTGATTAGTAGGTGATTTAGGATTTCATTCTCTCCCGATACACACACTTTCTTTCTTATTTTTTTCCCTTTACAAACAATTCCTCAACCATAACCCTACACTTGATAGTCGCCGCACTCTTCACTTCCATCCCTCAACCATAACCCTAAACCTGATAGCCGCCGCACTCCTCACTTCCTTCCCTCAACCATAACCCTACACCTGATAGCCGCCGCATTCCTCCCTTCCATCCTTCAACCATAACCCTGCACCTGATAGTCGTCGCACTCCTCACTTCCATCCTTACGGCCCCATCTATCCACTGCGATCGACCTCTACAATGTTGATCCCTTAAGACAACGTCGCCCTCCACAAGCATTGATCTCTTTTTGTGTGCGTCTCACTCTTTGCCTGATCTCTCTCCGAAGCTATATCATTCTCTCTGGCTCTCCCCTCCCTCACCTCGACCAGTCAACACGCCCCCTGTTTATCGCTACTCGTCGTTGCTCACACCATCCATAGCCCTCCTTTTTTGCGTGGTTCGATCACTCTCTCTCTATATTGTATAAATGTAAATGTATGTTGGTGTATGCATGTGTGTGTATAAAAGTTTTCATAATTCACTTACCTTTACTTCGAAATCGTAATTGATGTGTCATAATTTTGTATCTTTCTATAGATTGTGTTTTATAATCAATAATTTTTGTAATCTAAAATACTAGCGATTGTCATGCCGGAACAATATTTTTGCATGCTGAATAAATTTCAGGGATGCTCAAGAAAACCATCCAAACCACAAAACTAGTCCGATTATGACCAAACCGTCTTATTTGGTCTGGTTCTGCAATTCATTGGTCAGGTTATAGTTACAAAAAATAAAAATTGTTAATTTTGGTTCGATTATTGATTTTCAATTAAGATCCATGGTTAGATCCGAACAAGACCATTTAGAACTAATATAAAAAAAATTTAAAAAATATACCTACCAATATCTGTTGGAATTGATTTATATATAGGACTCCATAATAAATTATTTTGAAATTTTGGAATATTTTTATGTATTTTTTGTGGGGCTCACTCCGGACCCCACTATCATACAATCCCACTACTATACGGAGGTGGCCTTATGCGGTGACTTTAGACTTTTTGAGTTTTTTTTGTACTTAGGAGAGTGTACGTTGCACAATTGCACAATCACTGAATATCGAATACACGACCTAGATTTCCCCTTGTGCTCGGTAACACGTATGGCAGTTATACGAGCCGTTTTGAATGTGTAGTTGAATTCGAAGAGAAACTCTCTCTCCCTCAAACAGAAACAGGTTCACTCTTTTTTCTCATCTCTCAACGCGGTGACTAGGAAACCAAAAAAGGAAATCACAGTTGTGGAAATTAAGAAGGAAATCCATGATCACAACGAATTGCCGGAGCCAAGTCTATTCCTATTTATACTACTTTATGAAAAGCTCTAGTGCAAAGATATTTTCATACAAGATAAACTTTGAGATAATTCTAGAATTACACATATGATTAATTCTCACAAAAAAACTCTAGATATTTCACAATGATATTTAAGTGCTTCTAGAGTTAGATATTTTAGAATTTCTAAAAATTAGGGGCGTAGCTATGTTGGGGCCCGAGGGGCCCCGACCCAGAGTTTTAAATTTTAAATTTTTTTATATATTTGATTTTGAATATTATCGATAATTATTCATGTATAGGTACTTATAATCATAATAATTTTGGTTGGATTTGATAAAAAATCGGTTATTTTACATTTTTATTTCTCAATTTTTTTTCATAAATAAAAAATAAAAACGTGATTGTTGAAATAACCTAAAGAAAAATGCAAAATTATTGGTATACATTAACTACATTAAGCTAAAATTATTTCAATGTAAAAATTTAATGTGTTGGAAAGCAAACACTTTATGATATAATAAGTATATGTTCCGACAAAAAATACTTCCTCCGTCTCATTTTCATTATCCATTATTCATTTTATCACTTTTGTGTCTATTGTCTATATCTTTTAATCGATAATGTTTTTCATAATTTTGGCAATTTTGTATTATAGAACAAATTGAAATTTATTAAATAAGATCCATACTGCATATTTTTGGAGATTCTCATTGGAAGATATAAGTGATTGAAAACTGACACGAATATAAAAAAAAGACAATAAAAATGGGATAGAGGGAGCATATAACTATTAAGTCGGCCCCTTTAAATCAAAATTCTGACTCCGCTACTGTAGTAAAAACTAAATATTTATAATTTTTGGAGGGGTTGCTAAAGTGGACCTGGGCTACAGCCCAACCCACGATGGGTGTAATTCCGCCCTCGCCGGCGAGCCTGAATACCGCATGCGAGTTGTCCTTGAAGGCTGATGCATTGGTAGTATGTTTTAGGGAAAATGACGGCTCATGACGTGTTTTGATAATTAATATCCATCAAGGATATATTGAGAACATTTATTAATACTGAAAATATTCTTGATGGGTATTAAATATCTAAACACGTCATTGGCCATCATTTTCCCTATGGTTTACCATTGTAAAATGGTCACTAGACTTCCGTACAATTTCCTTTTACCTCCATTTAAAAAAAAAGAATTCCTCTTTACAATAAGTACCAAAATACAGTAGAAAAAAAGGGGGGTATGTTCTTCCTAATTTTTTGCTCAGGTAGTTTTTAAGGGCATGCTTGGATGCAGATATAAAATTGGGGGTAAAAAATATGAAGATAGATAAGATAGTAGGGGGTATTAATTTTGATGGTTTATAGAGGAGAGATAAAATAGTATGTAATTTGGATAGAGTATTAAATGGGGGGGATAAAATTTGACTTTGTTTGGATGGTTTATAGAATGAGAGAATAAGAAGGGGTAGATGATGAGAAAAGCTGTCAAATGACTATTTTGTCCATGCGCAGTGTTAAATTTGATTATGTATTAAAATAAGTATATAAATTCAAAAATTAATATTAAAAAATGTCAATTCTAAAAAATTTATATTAAAAAATATTTTTTTAAATAAGTGCTCCAATTTTCAATTCGGTTGAATTGGTGCGAAGATCTTATTTTTTTGATCATTTTATTCTAAATTGTTGTAATAAATTTTTGGCTCTAAAATCTTTTAAAGAGCACCCTAAGAGAGCTTTGAAACTATATTAAAAAATATAGTTAAAAAAATAAGTATTCCAATTTTCAATCCGTTTGAACCGGTGCAAAGATCTTATTTTTTTGATTATTTTATTTTAAATGATCATAATGGATTTTTGGCTCTAAGGCCTTTAAATAAGCACCCTAAGAAAGCTATGAAACTAAATAAGGAGTCTTTAGGTTGGGGAGAGGGGATAAGCAAGGGTGATTTCATCCAAATTCCTCCCCTCTACAGCCGGATTAAATTTGGGGAGCCCTAGAGGAGCCCAAAAATTCTACCGGAGAAACCTGAAACACGTGAAAAGGAAGAATGGGTGAAAACTAAGACCTCTCCAATTTTGGTTCCCAAACAACGGCAAAACAGTGATTCCCACCCCATTTACCCCCTCTTATATTTTCCCTATTCTTTTACCTACATCCAAACAGGCCCTAAGTATTTTTTACTTTTAGGTCATTATTTTTGGAACGAATCATTTATCCTGACACGAAGAATCTAAAAAGTAGTATAAAAATGTGGATTGAAGTTGAAAAAAGTTAATATTGGACGCAATATTATAAAAATCGCTAGGCACTAATCGGACGGAGAAGGGGTGCCCAGGCGGCCGACTAGGCATCGATTAGTCGGCTGCCTAATCTAGGCGTTTGACTACCGCCAAACGTCTAGGCGGAGACTAGTCAGCCTAAATAGTCGGCTTTTAGAACACTGACCGAACCATACTTTGTTGGTATTTTTATGGTCTTTAGTGAATCTTTATGCTTTTAGTCATTTTTATTTTTTAGACCCTCTCTGTAAGTCGAATGGTCATTTCAAAAAGTTTAATATGAATTTAAAAAAATTCAGAAAAATACGATATCAATACAACAAATAAAAATTTAGGAACCACATACGAGCTAAAGCTCTTTTTGTTTGAATGTAAAATATTTTACCTATTTTCTGGTGTTTGGTTGTGTAAAAAATGAAGAAATATTTTCTATTAATTGGGTGAAAATGACTTACCTTTAAATTTTCCGTAAGTTATTTTCGAAATGAACCCGCTTCCTTCTACTGCAATTCTCACTACTCGGTTTCCAATATTCTCATATCTCTTCACTGTTTAAGCCTCCCCCCTCTCTCTCTCCCTACTCTATTTTGTCGATTTCTGAAAATATTTTTCAAGTGTCAACCAAACACCGAAAAATAAAAGTTTAAAATTTGCTTTTTAAAAAAATATTTTACATGAAAAACATTTTATATTATAAAACATTTTACATCGAAACAAACGGAGCCTAAAGTTAACTGTCTGGAAATTGGATATTTTAAAATTACATTAAAAAAAAGAAATGATTTTGTCACTCTATTTTTTGTTAACGTCACTCTCCTGTAAGTGTATTTTTACACCAAAAATACACTTGTAGGGGGAGTGACATTAACAAAAAATAGAGTGACAAAATCACCGACTTAAAAAAACCATAACTATTTTTTTTGATCAGCCATAAAAAAAACCATAATTGACACGCCGGCAGTTGTAGTGGGCCAGTAGCACGTATGGCGGTTATGCTTCCTCTATAAAAGAAAAATACGCGCGCCGTTTCAAGTCTTCAGTTGAATTCGAAGAGAACCGTCTCCGTCTCTCTCTCTCCAAAACCCTATTTCTACTAACAGCGCCTTTTTCAATTCAATTCAATCTCAAATCTCTCTCTCTCTCTAAAACAGGTTGACTCTGTTTTCTTGACACCATGGACGTGGAAACCAAAGAGCAAATCGCAGCCGTGGAAATCAAGAAGGAAAATACCACCGACGATCACAACGAATTGCCGGAGCCAACCCGAACTTCCACGCCGGCGAGCGTGATTGACATCAGTAGCACAGACTCGGACTCGGACGACTCGGATGACGACTCGGACGTGGAAGAGATTCTGAGGAAGAGGAGGAAACTTTACGGTTTACTGCCTCTTGGATTCCTCGATCCCATTCGGCCGGAAGAACGGATGATTGTTCAAACTACGCCGGCTGGTGCGAATACTAGTACTGTGCAGTCCAATGCGGCAGTGCAGAGTTGTAGGCAGTTTTGGAAAGCAGGAGACTACGAAGGGGACAGCAACAATGCTGCTGATTTCGCTTCGCATTCTGGTAATAACATGACATTTTGGCCTAAATTTCCGTTCATCTTTTCTAAACTTTTGTTAGATTCAGGTTATAGTTTTTGAATTAATCATCCGTCTCTCAACGGGATGATTCTGAAAAGTGAATATTAAGCAAAAAAGTTCATTGGAAGACGAAAAGAATTTGAAAGAGCTGTCTTTTCTTATTTTTAGTATCGACTTGCGGCTTGTCTGAATTTTTTTCAACTTGGGTACAATTTTTCATGCTTTTTTGATTCAATCTCGTTGAGACGAATGATTGCTGCTAAAAGTTTTGATCAAAAGCTAAACAAAAAACCACTAAAAATAAATAATACCGACTTTTTTAAAGACAACTTAATTTAGGCCTAAGTGTGTATTCGTATGTTTTTAGTCCTTTTTTTGGGTGCAATTTGTTCTCTCCATTGTAATGCCCATTGTTTTTCTTTCAGTTTTTGTTTTGGAGAAATCTACTGTTTGCGAATCAGTACCATACGAACAGTTATGTGAAAGGAATTTTCTTTTTTAATAACCGGATGTCCAGGGTAGCTTGCGCATACCTTGACTAATTCCGGAGCCCTGAAGGTAACAACCGGATATAACTCTCAGTAGCCCCAAAATTAGGAATGTTTGGCCTCCGTGAATATGAAACCTGTGACCTCAAAATATTTATTGCTTTCTTACAATTACCTGGCCAAACCCCTTTGGGGTTTATTAGAGGATTAGGAAGTCACACGCACAACACAAACCCAAGACATTAAAAAATTTAAAATTATATGCGGGAGTACTTTATTAATGGTGACAAGAAATTTAGGAAATTATACACAGAAGTTCTTTAGTACGTATTTTTTATCCGAAAATTGCAAGTTTTTTTTTTTGTAGTGGATTATCTTTGCGCAATGAATATTCACTAACAATGGAAATAATTACTCAACTCTCTCTTCTCACTCTCATTGTGGTTCTCTCTTCTGCTGCACTAAAATACTCCATTTAACTCCGTTTGGTTGCAGTTTTGAGGAAGGTTTTTTGGGTAATAAAAGGAGAGAGATAGAAAGAGAGATGAGAGTAATTGGAGAGCAAATTTATTGGGGACAGTGTGTAGAGAGATGGGTTAGTTCATTCTGAGAAAATTTTCAATGTAACGTTATCGTGTCTATCACATGGTGTGGGATCTATACATACATGAAACTCACATTATGTGAGAAAGTGTTACAAATAACCATTAGTATTGAAGATTTTTTCATTCTAGAGACCCAAAGCGAATACGGTCTTACTCAAAGCTCTCTCTCTTTGATAGCTAGACACCAGGATGCTGTGGCATGAGGCAACGCCTCGTGGGGTGCATGTCAAGGGGAGAGCTTGAAGATTTGGTGCTTATTATGTGAAGATTAATTGGTGATTAATTTGTTGCTTATTATGTGAAGATTTGGTGCTTTAAAATTTTGGATTATTTGTCTTAATGGTCTCGGGTAATTGTGTATATATAGATAGGGCTTTGTTACAGCCATCCATCAATAAGAATTCTCCTCCCTTCTATGTTCCACCAACTAAAGTACTTATTTTTCATCCCTTCTTCTGTGTTTCACCAACTAAAATACGTACTTATGTTTCAAATAAGTACTTATTTTTTGAATTAAAGGTGATGTATTGTAAGAGAATTACTTGTCTCGTAAAGCGGAAATTATGTAAGTACTTCTTTGTACTACAAGAAAAGTCTTATAGTTAAGTGGGTTTGTGGTTTTGTTTTACTATAATTTTCTTTTATGATTTTAGTTTCGAATTCTTGTGATGGAGTTACAAACCGTCATGCATGGAGGAATAGTATGCATTTTTTTGCGTTTTGTATTGTAGCCTTTCTCTTGTTCTTTTTGTTTGTTTTTGGTTTGGTTCCCATGCGCTTATGTATTACTTTTTGCACAAATGGAGTTCAACGCTGGTTAGAGCTTTTCCATTCTTATGGGAGTTTATAGGGCCTTTTTGTTTTGTAGCCTTTTTCGTATAGGGGCGGCATTCCCTTAATACTTTTTTTTGCTAATATTAGTAGATTTAGGAAGGGTTCTTTTCCTTGTTCCTCCTCCTGTTATTGGAAGCATATTTGTTGTTTGTACAGCATGATAGCTCAAATTTGATAACATTGAGAAAGATACTGAACTAGTCTGAGGCTTTGGGAGTGTGAATTTCTTATGCAATTGTTGCGTGTCTTGCTTCCCATCCTTGGAATATGAATTAGTTTTGAATTAAGAAGAGCTTGCATCTCAGCGTCTAATTATCATATGGAGGAACTTTGAGAATTCACGAAGGGAAAACGTTAACTTGGTCTGTAGATCATCGTATTGTTGGATTGTTTTATAACGAAGCAGGATTTTAAGATTTTATCGGTTGGATAATTTGTTAGCACTCGGCGTTGTTAATTATCCTGTTTATTGATTTTGTCCCTTCAGTTGGCATGGATCATGTCAGGGTTCATCCAAGATTTTTACATTCCAATGCTACCAGTCATAAATGGGCCCTTGGAGGTGAACTTTCATGTGAATTTGAACCTTGAACTTGTTTCAAAGAGATGGTTTTCATTGAACGTCAGCCTAATCTTTTCTTTTACCTTTCCAGCTTTTGCGGAGCTTCTAGATAATTCTTTGGACGAGGTATGGCGTTTCCATATGCCTCTTATCCCTTTTCATGAAGGGCATTCACCCTTGTTTTTCTTTTTTTGTATTTTCACCTTTCAACTGTTGACTGTTGCGGTTTAATCAGGTCTGTAATGGAGCTACTTATGTCCATGTTGACGTGCTGATAAACAAGAGAGATAAGAACAAGATGTTGTTGGTCGAAGGTATGTAGCAGTCTTTCGCCCTTTTCTCATGAGTATTTTGCAGTTTTCTTTCTTCTTTATCGTAATTTTTTTGAATATCTCATTGGGCTCGTGAAAATTTATGTTCTATTTTTTCGCTCCTTGTGACCTGAATGGTTTCTTTTTGTAGCTTGAAGTCTCTACCTATACGCTTGCTTAGTTACAGTTAAATTTCTGACTGCAGATAACGGTGGGGGAATGACTCCTGATAAAATGAGACAGTGCATGTCTCTTGGGTATTCCGTAAAAAGCAAAATGGCAAACACTATCGGTCAATGTGAGTTGCTCTGTTCCTTATTTTTCAGACCATTTAGGAGAGAGTACTAGTTTTCTGTCCAATGTACAGAGAATAATGCATGTAGAGAATATTTTTAACGATGATTTTATGGTACTGCACATTTCCCAGATGGAAATGGTTTTAAGACTAGTACAATGAGGCTTGGTGCAGATGTCATTGTATTCTCCCGTTGTCCTGGTGCTGATGAAACAAGGTGTTTACTTATTCACTGTTGGAACTATTTTTCTTTTGTTGTTTTCTACATTAATTAATTCCTTGTGACTGATAAGGAGAACTAAGCTAGACTTTGGGGTTGAATTTAGCTTACATTTCTTTTTACGTGTGAATCTGTGATGAAGTTGACATGCTGGCGAAAAAAATAGATAGAAAGCATGGATACTTAATTGTTTCAATTAATTTCTTGTCCACTCAATTGAGCTTATCCACCGTGTCTCAGAAATTAATCAAAGTATCTTTTATTTGTTCAGCCCAACGCAAAGTATTGGAATGATGTCCTACACATTCTTGAGGAGCACAGGAAAAGAAGATATCGTGGTTCCAATGGTAAGAACTCCTGAATTAGCGGTTGTATTTTATGTGACCATGCTTGCACTTCCATGCTTTAAACTTGTGACTCTAGTACTCTTTTTGCAGTTTTAAGTATCTACCGTCTTTAGACTCTTTACTTAAGGTTTTGATGTCTTGTATTGTATCCAATAATCGTATTTTTCAATGCGTAAAAATAGTGAAGAGATGTATATTTGGGAGCTAGATCATCTTGGTTTAATCCTTTCAAATTGCAAGATGGATTAAAGGTTTCCTTTTTTGATTTGCTAATTGTTTCCATTTTCATTTTGGGTAAAAGGTTGATTATGAGAGAAGTGGACAAGACTGGAACAAGTTGATGCGGTCATCTCCTAATGACTGGAATAGAAACTTAGCTACTATTTTGAAATGGTCACCATACGAAAGTGAAGATGATCTCCTTCAGCAGGTCAGTTGCTATTGTTCATGAACTAATACTTCTAGGATAATAGCTCTTATATGACGGCAATCATTCAAATAGTGTATTGTTAAATGTTGTACCTTGATTTTGTTTTGCTAACTCTGCTTTTTGCCAAAGAAAGAAGTAGACAAATGCGAAGTAAACCAAGCATACTATTTTAGGGGTTAACATTGGGCATTTTCAGTAAATATTTTTACCTAAAGAGCTACAGACTGCGCACTCGAGACATTTGTGTGGTTCTTATACCCTCAGTTGAAGTTTGTACGGTTTCCCTCTTTACCGTTTGAGATAGTCTTTTGTCATGTTATATATTCGCTCTGCGGCATCTCCCTCTCTTTACCCTATGTTCTTGTTCTCTCCCTTTGGAATGTCAATTGACGTTATTGCGCGTGGAAATTTGTAGTTCAACCAATTAAAGGATAGAGGTACACGCATTATAATATACAATCTTTGGGAGGATGATGAAGGACAGCTGGAACTTGACTTTGACGTGGATCCAAGTGTATGCCTTTGGTGCCCTTGAATTCAGTTTCTGCTTTTATCATCTTTATGCGGTATCATTTGATGGCAGTGATTATTCTTTCTTTCTTATGACATGACAGGACATTCAAATTAGAGGGGTGAATCGGGATGAAAAGAAGATAGAGATGGCAAAAGATTATCCCAACTCCAAGCATTTTTTAACCTATCGGCATTCCTTGAGGGTATATTGTGTTCTTATTACTAGGTTTCAACATGAGTAGTGTTTGGGGGATATGTGCTGTTCCGGTTCTTGTTCTTGTTCGTATTGTGCTTCTCTTAAAACATCCTTGTTACTGATAGTTTTGAAACTGTTAAATTTCTGCAATAACTAGACTAAATCGTATGTTTGAACTGTTTTCTACCCATTGGTCATTCCTTTTTTGGTCTACATGGGTTGGGTTTAGGCATCTAGCTTGTCTGGTATTCCTTGTCAATAAAACTTACTCTTGAAATCATTCTGGCGAAAGATGATTCATTTTAAAGGCATCTTATTATTTATCCTTTATGTTCTCACTGACAGTAAATTCTAAATAGTACATCTTTGTCATTCAGCTGGACTACACTGTGAGTAGAGATGTTAATAAAGTGTAAAACACAGGCTGGTTGCCATGCTAACATGGCTAAGAACTAAGTGCAGTAAAGTCGACTTTTAGTGGTAAAAAATCTAGGCTGGCCCTTTTGGCATTGCCTGACTGACAAGACAGCTACTGCTCTTTGTGTTCGTTTATATTCTTGCCAGCAGCCAAAGGAAATATCTTGAGCACAGACTCTAGAATCCTCACACGTATGGACATCTGTATGAGTGTATGACATGTATGCAAGCTTGTATATCCTATGGAAGTACTAGTTAATCTGCGCGGCATGGACAATCGTTATTCTTAGGAGATTAAGTTAAAAATATCAGGTTTTCCGCATATCTTTTGAATAACACTTCGCTGTTGCTTGCTTTTCAGAGTTATGCGTCAATTCTGTATCTGAGAATTCCACCTGGCTTCCGGATTATTCTGCGGGGAAAAGATATTGATCATCATAATTTGGTTAATGATTTGATGTTTACTAAGGCGATTACATATAGACCAGTGGCCATCGCTGATGGGATGCCAAAGGATCCAAATGTAATGCATTTAACACCCGAGCTTTGTACAGATGCCTAATTTCGATATATCATAGATGGCTGATTCTTGATCTGCTATTTTCACAGACGTTTGCTGTTGTGACTCTTGGGTTTGTAAAAGATGCGAAGTATCATATTGATATCCAAGGGTTCAATGTTTATCATAAGAATCGACTAATTAAGGTAAATTTTATTGGGTTCTTAGCTTTTAAGTAATTTTTTGTGCTTTCCATCCATTTGTCCCACGGGTTCTCCATTTTATCATATCTAGTTCATTATTTGCTGTTGATCGATTGTATATGCACTGGAAAACAGTATTACCATGAAGCTAATTGCTTTAAAATATGTGCATGTTATTATAACTGTGGATTCTCCCTTGATGTACATGATAACCTGAAACTGTTGCTTTTTCAGCCATTTTGGAGGGTCTGGAATGCTGCTGGAAGTGATGGCCGTGGGGTTATAGGTATTGTTTCCTGCATTGTGATGAATAACTCATAAAGATTTTCAGCATTTCGACGACTCTCTTGTGCAATTTGACTAACCAGTTTCATTTTTCTACTCTGGTCATGAGCTAGGTGTTTTGGAAGCCAATTTTGTTGAGCCAGCTCATGATAAACAGGGGTTTGAGCGCACAAAGGCACTGGCCAGACTTGAGGCAAGATTAGTTGTGATACAGAAAAGCTACTGGTTTGTTAGTTCTCCTCTATCTCAATGTTTTAGGATTCTGTACTTTGATACATGTTTCAATCATCAACAAATGCTGTTTTCTTAGGTCTACAAACTGCCATGAAATTGGTTATGCTAGGCGACGACATTCAAACAAGTCTGTTTCTCCAGATAGAGATTACACACCTTCGGATAAAGGAAAATCGTCGGCACTTCCATATTCAAATGGGCACCTTCACAGTGATGGTGGATCTGCGACCAAAAGGAAAAGGGAATACATTTACAGTGATAGTAGATCTAAACTGAAGGAGACTTCTGATTTTGTAAGTCAGGAATGTATGCCAAGTGGGAGACCTGATTGCATTGATGGGCATCCACATTCCAGGGTAAATTAATTGGTTTATTACTGTAGCGATCGGTCAATGAGGAGAAACTCAAACTCAAATTAGTCTATTATTATGAGATTACATATTATTTTAACTTTCCATGAACCATATGTTCGACAAACTTGGTCATAAAATCTGGAGCACACGATTTTCTTTCAATTATGCAAAAATAGTTGAACGGTAAAGACATTTAGTTACTATCATGAAATGCCAGAAGGCCTCTCATTGATGTTTGGCCTCATGTCCCGAAAGGGTCGGGTCGCTCCCTGGCTGCCTCAAAGTTGTATAATTTATTTGGTTGGAAAGTTGTTAATTTGAATGTTTGTTTTTCCCTTTGAAACAGGTTGATAACATCATCAGAGACGAACATGCATCCACCAGCTTCAATGCAAGGAGTATTGTCAAGTTGGAAGGAGAGAATCGTGTACTGAGTGGAAGGTAGATCCAAGAAATTTTCAAGAATCTCAGCTTAACATGATGCTTGTTGCTTTCTCATACTGCATCCTCATGGTGAAATGTTCTTATTTTTTGTTTTTTAGATTGGAGCAAGCGGGTGGAGTAATTGTAATAGATCTGTCACGTGATCTACAATTCGAGAGAGACAGGTGCAAATCACTAGAAACTAAAGTAAGGCCAAGTTCTTTCCTCTTTTCTTTACACGTTTTGATTGAAGGATTTCAGCGATGCTTAAACCACGAATGTTACCAATAGCTGCAATTGAGTCATGATCCTTGAATGGGTTCCAATTGCCTTAAGCTACTTGGTAATGGATAAAAGTAAAAATTCTAACACTGTAAGCAAGAAAAGTAAAAGCATGAAATAGCTTGGAGCTCCAATTTTGTAATCTTTTTTTTTTTTGAATAACGTGAAGCTTCTTTCCAATCAGTTGCAGGAGGCACAACGGGAGATAGAAAAAATGGATAAAGAACAAGAATCTTTGATTGAAATATTCGCGGAAGAAAGGAGCCGGCGAGACGCTGAGGAGGATATTTTGAGGAACCGGTTGAAGGTCGGGGAAATTTTCCTTTCTTCTTTTTGTTTATCGTTTCTCATTTCTCCTCCTTTTGTTCTGTTTTTCTGAGAGAGACTTGTTTGTTGTAGGATGCATCTAATACCATCCAAGATTTGCTTGAGAAGGTGAAGGCGCTTGAGAGCAGGAGGGTCTTAAGTTGCAAAACTGAACACTGAAATGCATAAAGCTACGGAGTAAATTATCGACTGCACATGAATAGATTTAGAACTGTCATCTGAGCCCATTCATTTTCCCTTTCCTTTTAAGGGGTATGTGCATTTTCGAATCACCCTGAAAGGTTAAAAAGAGGAATACAAAGAAAATGAAGCCTGAGAGATGTAGGAGTTTCTCCCTTGTTTGTTAACATCTTGATACAGAAACTATATGAAAAATTCCATTTTGCTGGGAACTACGTGTGTCTCTGTTTGAAATATCAGTTGTTTTGGACCTCAAAATGCTGTTGAAGATCTTCAGGTCAATGTTACATAAATTTTGTACTAGGGTTGTTTTTTTGGAGTTTCTAAGCTGACCCGGGCTTAATTCTAATGGTCTAACAAGGTAATATTTTCACATTATTTGGGCTGCTCCACTGTTGGACTCGCTGGTAATGCAACTGGACTACTGGAGCGATAGCGAGAGGATTATCAATATTACAACCTCGACATATTTTATATCCTACTGGGATAAGTTGTTCAACGAGTAAGTTGATGCCAACACAGGAAACAAATGATTACGGGATTTATAAGCGCCGGGTAGCTAAGTTGGTATGGAAAAACTGCTGCACCACAGGAAATCCTTCTCTAGATTGACCCGGGCATCAAAGTTACAGAAACACTGTTGACAAGGTAATATTTTCACAGCATGTGGGCCGCCCCAGAGTTGGACTCGCTTGTAATCTACAATGAGAGGATTAGAAATTACATCCTCCACATATTATATATCCTATTGGGATAAGTTGTTCAACAAGTACGTTGCTAGCATGCCAATAAAACAAACGACCTATTTTGTTCAATGCGTAAGTTGCTAGCATGCCAACAAAGGAAACGACCTATTACGTGATTTATAAACCAATCTTAGTTCGGCCAATCAAATAGAGTTGATCAAATGGAATGATTTGGTACGAGTAGCTGTACTAGACAACACAAGAAATCGAATCATTGTAAGCATATTATTCTTGTATACAATCTCACAGACTTCTGTAATACTTCAGTTCCCAAGAAACACAATCTACTAGCTATTTTCAAGTTCATTTACTACATACATAGTCTATCTAACTTTGAATGGTGTATATCACACTAATTGCATCAACATGAAGGAAGCAAAACCAATTTCTCATGGCTAAGGGCTATTAGGAGGGGTTGGGGGAGCAAAAGGTATCCAAGTTCTGGGGTCTATTGAATTAAATGCATGAGGTGGTTGGGGAGGGGCGAGGAAAGGGAAATTAGGTCTTGGCCAAGTTCTTGGGTCTCCCCAATTAAATGGAGGAGATGGGGGTAAGGGGATACTAGGGGGAAAGGGAGGGAGAGGAGGGAATGGAAAGGGCAGTGATGGGGGCCTTGGAATTGTTGGAGGAGGAGGAGGGAAGGGCAAAAATGGAAAAGGAGGCAAAGGTGGGAGGGGTGGTAGCTGAGGTAAAGGTGGTAGTTGGGGTAAAGGAGGGGAGGGAGGGAATGGGAAGGGCAGTGATGGGGGCCTTGGAGGAGGTGGATGAAAGGGCAGAAATGGAAAATGTGGCAAAGGTGGGAGGGGTGGTAAAGGTGGCAGTTGGGGTAGAGGAGGGAAAGTGAATGGGAATGGGAATGGAAAAGGCAAATATGGAAGAGGTGGTAATTGGGGTAAAGGTGGCAATTGGGGTAAAGGTGGTAGTTGGGGTAAAGGAGGCCAAGGGAAAACATAGGGTGGGAAAAAAGGGAAAAAAGTCTTGGAAGAATTGAAATCACTTGGGATTTTCAATTCCTCTGTCGACAGTGTTTTCTCACAGAAGGAGGTGTTCTTCTCAGGTGGCCTGTAACTCAAGGCACTTAAGCTGTAGATACAGAGATTTGCCTGTCTTGATTTGACTGTGATTTGGTTACTTGTGGCCTTCATACTTGGAACATTGCAGGTTGATGAAGAGGGGTTGCCCTGAATCAAGCTTGATTCACAGAATGACTGAATTGCTGGGCCTTCCACACAGTCAACCCCTTCAACTGATGGTATATCCAATTTGTACACTCCATACCTGTTTGTGGTTCTGTTGACTGAGAATGTGATTTGCTCTGTGGTTTTTGGTGAATTTGCTTTGAACTTGCATTGTACGTGAACATCCACACCTAATCAGCAAAAATACAGAATCAAAATTACCAAAAACCGGTCCTGCTTGGTACTTGTTCGTTGTCTTCATGTTTCGCATCTCTTGTTTTTAAGAAACAGGAACAAAAACGGTTTCAAGACAATTAATGAGTTCATGTGGTTTCCATCTTGTGTGAAAGCACTTTTCGAGTACTGTAGTTTTTGTGTGTCTTGGAAAAGCGGGTGGTTATGACAAAATTGCAGAAAATTATTTCCGAAAACAGTTCACCAAACAATTTCTCAGTAAGACTAATACTACATGACCTGGTTATCACATCTTAGTGACATCTTATGAAGCACCTTATATGCATTCACCGTATGTGCTATGTATGATGCACCCGATGATGTGGTTGGTGCTGTGTAGGGTGGCACTAAAATGCTGTACACAGATACAGTCACGATAGCATTGCTATTTTTTCGAGAATTGAAAACAAAAAAACAAGAAACGAAAACAATACGAAACAGGCAGACATGGCATTTGAGTTAGAGTACACATTACCAGGCAAGAAGTAGCTCTGTCTTGAGAATGTGTTTTCAAAGCATGTATCACAGTACACAGCACCCACTATGGTGAGATGGGAGTCGGTTTTCGGGGGTTGAGCCGCCAGAAGAATTGGGTGAGTAACCGAAGATAAAACAACAAAGAACAGATAAACTGGATTCATTGAAGCAGGGAAGAGAAACTTCTGCAGAAAAGAAGCATCTATGCTCTGCCTAGAGCCTAATATTAATTGGTCTTATCTTTATGGGAAATGTGGTATATGAGCGTTGTTATATATCACAGAACTTTGGTTTTGTATACATATAATGAGGCCCGTGACTGGTTTGGTGTTAGGACCAACTGTAATCAGTGAATGTCTTCCTCATTCAATACAAACAAAGACATGTGAAGATCTCCTTTTTGCAGCAGATTGTGAGAAGTCTAGAGAGAGAGAGAGAGAGAGAGATTCACGGGTGGAGGGGATTGATTATGAGGCTGTGTGATGTCCTTGACGTGGGAAAAGATGGCCCAAAGGGTATTTGGAATGGAGGGTTGGAATTTTGTTGATGTTATTGGCTATTGGTTTGTCATGCTTTCACAGTCAGTTGTGTCCCTTTCTTTCTTACAGTGGATTCATTCCCCTGAATGTTATGAATGAAGTGCTGCTGTCAATTTTTACCAACTAACCTCAACACTAATATTGATGTTATACAATGGTGGGGAACTTATTATTGGTGTTCTCCAAGGATGGGTCGTGCTATCGAAGCCCTCTGGAACTTTGTCCTTTTGCGAAGCCCAACGGTGCCCTCTCGACTCGAACTTTGTCCTTCTTCAAAGCCCAACTGTGTTCCTCTAGTCCTTGGTGGGACGGTAGATGCTATGACTTTATGGTCCTTTACTTACGGGCTCTACTGTGGGTCTGGAGTGTCTAAGGTCATGCCCAGGAAAGGACTGCTACGTCTAGTTGCTACCTCCTCCACTCTTTTTGCTTAGCAAAATTTACTATAATTTTGAACATTGTAAGAATGGATTTTATAATCTTTCGACCACAGGTACAACCGTCTTACCTACGCTATTTTGTTCACTCACTTTTAAGTGGGTGAATATTATCCACTCTTGTATACTAGTTTAAAAAATGAGTTGCAATGGAGTAAATTTTATACAAAACAAGTAGACCCCAATTTTCTACACTACGTAATGCACACTTAAAAGGAAGATGAACAAAATCACAACCCGTCTTACGTCTAATTTATCTCATTATGTTTTCCTCATGAATCTAAACTTATAGATTTTGCGGATAAAAAAAAAAAAAAAAACTTATAGATTTTCCTTTTCTTTAATGGTCGCAATAATAGAGTAATATGTGATCCTCAAAATACCTTCAGCTGTTCAGCATGTGATACAGATATTTTGATGTAGTACTACTGTCCTAGTCTTTAAAGTGGGGTAGTCCAAACAAAATGGACCCATTCAAATAAAATGTCCAAGGTTCACCCAGAGTACAATGTCCCCACCTCAAACTAGGCAGGACAGCACTCGTTCAATGGTTCAATACCAATTACCAAGGGTGATCATCGGACCTAGCCTGCCAGGCCGAACAGGCTTTTCTGATAAGCCCGACAGGCTTGACTGGGGTTAGACCGATTAAGTCGGCCCTACCCAACAGCCTGGCGAGCTAGGGCTGTTACTCAAAACCGAAAAATTGATCGAAACCGAAAAAATCGGATCGGACCGAATTTTTTAAACCGGTTGAATAATTTCTATCCGGTTTCGGTTTATAAAATTTTATAAACCTGAAAAATAATTTCGATCCGGTTTATGTGTTTTAAAAACCGGTTGAAACCGGAACCGGTTATATGTATATATAATACATACATATATATATATATATATATATATAAAAACATAGGGGAGGAGTTGAATTATGGGTTTTTGGTTGATATTTTGTGGTGTATATTGGTCTAATAAATATATTTATTAGATAAAAACTATTTTTATGGGCTTAATTATGTTTTTATGGATTTTTTTTTTATGTATTGAGCTTAAAATTGATCCATAGGGGAGGAGTTGAATTATGGGTTTTTGGTTGATATTTTGTGGTGTATATTGGTCTAATAAATATATTTATTAGATAAAAACTATTTTTATGGGCTTAATTATGTTTTTATGGATTTTTTTTTTTATGTATTGAGCTTAAAATTGATCCTTTTTTGTTGGGCCAAAAAAAAAGGGTTGAATTATAGATTTTTGGTTGATATTTTATGAGTTGAATTGTGAATTTTTTGATGTGTTGAGCAAAAAATATGGCCCATGAATGAAAATCGGATAAACCGGATCGAAACCGGTTGAGCCGGTCGAAACCGGACCGGTTTTATCTCAACCGGTTCCGATTTCTAAAAATCTCAAACCGGATATCCGGTTTCGACCGAAAAATACACTCAAACCGGTCGAAATCAGACCGGTATCACCCCTATGGCAAGCTGCTGGATATGCCGGTGGGGGCCGTGGCCTCGTATTGCCCACTTCAGTTGCCACACTCCCCCCCACGACCCAAAAAGAGACGCATAGGATCACACAGCTTTGCGTTTGATGTCGAAGGATTGCCCCAAGATCGCTGAATAACGTCTTCTTTATTTCCATGGCCACTTTTGGTTTTTGAAAAGTTCGGAATAGTTCGAATTCAGAACAATAAGCCACAATGTCAGTAGAATGGTTCCTGTGATAAAAGAAGAAGAAGAGATGGTGGTTCTTGTGCATAAAACTGTGCATAGCTCTACATTTCCATTGACATCTACACAAAGCAAATATTGTGCACCAAAATTTCCTGTATTATTACACCGTCAAAATTGCGTAAAAAATTAAATAAATTATACAAGAAATGAAGATCTCAAAATCAAATGTAGCATACAAAAACACCACCACCACCACAACCTTTCTTTTTCTTTTCTTTTTCATCAAATCAAAATTGAAAAACTATTATGTTCTCCTCCTACCCATAGAATTAGGATTCCCATCAAAAAGTCCCTCAATCATCAACTCAATATCATCACTCTGGTACTTAATATACTTCTCCGATTGCTTACCCGACTCCAAATACTGCCTAAATCTCCCCAGGAACGACCGGTACGCAGGGATCACCACCGCCGATATGGACACCCTCAGCTCCGACTGCAACTGGTCGTCGTTCACCACCCATGTGCTCTGCGTCTTGTGTATCTCCTCGAACAACGTGTTGAAGTTCTTGAACTTCTCCTTCACCACCGGCTTGTACACCTTCCCGTTCACTTGGCACCCATCGTGCCCAATGCATTGCAGCAGTCTCCCCCAAGTCTCCCTTTGGTAGTTCTTATGGTACTGCCTCACCGCAGTGGATCTCATCCTGTACCACGTGTCCCCCACCGATTGGAGGATTTCGGTGGACCCTTTGATTTTCTGATTTATGTAACGACCATTATTCATCAGGAATATGTAACGCAACGAGGGATCCCTGTATAATCTTGATTTTGCCTCCAGATTTTCGTCTAATAACTCCACAACGGTTATCAGCTGCATCGAAAACGGCGACGTTGACTTGTCGAGATTGTGGGTTTTATCGGATTTGGTGGTCGAAGATAGCGATCCTGCGAGAACGTGATTGGTCTGGAAGATCTGCTCTAGGGTGTCTTTGTATTCGCCGGCGTACTTTAGATAGTTCATGACGTAACGGGTGAGGGGGTGGATTGCGCCGCCCGGGACGGGCGTTTTCGCCGCGTCCCCCTTGATCGAGTTTTCCAAGTCGCAGAATATGTACACAGCGGCCTCCCCGATCCGGTCTCCGGCGGCGGAGATCTCTGACCTCAATTCGCCGCCGGATTCCTCCGAGGCTCCGTCTTCGATGGACGGAACCAGATCGCGGAGGGCCTCGTACATGTCGAGGTACTTGAACAGCTTCTCCGCCGACCGCCGCGTCAGAACGACGGCGTCGACGAAGTTGAGGAGCTGGATTATGATAGCTCGAGCGAGGTTGCTGAAGAAGCCGATGGAGATTGCTCGATTCTGAGAGAAAACGATGTCGCAGAGGCTCCGTTCGCCGGGGAAGAGGACCGTGGAGCAACGTTTAACGGCACTTATCCACCTCGAGATGTCTCCTTCCAACGCTTCCCACTGCATTCTCTGGATCTCTTCGATCGTGACCCAATTGAATTCGGTACATCTCAACGCTTCGGAGAACGCGTTTCGCCTCGCTATGCTGTACACCTGACAAAAAAAATAAATAGACGCAGAATTTCAACATTGGGCGAACTATTCATTGGAATTATAAGAAAATATAGTCATACATAGTTGTAGATACATTCATATCCATTATAAACAGTACGATCCCCCTTCGGATTGAGTGATTTCGTGAAGGAAGAACAAGTTATGATTTCGCGCCAAAACAAAATAAACCTTGCGTTATACACATTCCTCAATGACAAGCGATGAGGTTCTCCTTTTTATTCCATTTCTTTTCTCTCACCAAATTCTACAATTGAAAAGGGTTATTAGGTTTTTACAAAGAATATTAGGTCGACGAACTAATATAATTCTAATTTTAACATTTTAAGAAATAACTAATGATTGTAAGTAAATTTCAAAAAAGGAATTTTTTTTTAAAGTTTTAAAGAAAAAAACTACTACGATTCTAAAGAAATTTTGAACTTTGAATAGAGCGAATCCGCCCCTCTGTCCGTCCTCGCACCTGGCAGCACTCCGTCTCGTACCCAGCCGAAACCATCGCCCCCGCGATCCTGCCCATCCTCGCCACCGCCTCCGCCGAATACCCTGGAAACTCTGGCTCTCCTTTATTCGGCTCCGCTTCGTGCAAAGTACATCGATCCGATTCCTCCTTCATCGTATCCTCCTCCGTCGGTCCTTCCAGCAGACCTCGAAATTCCTCCTCCAAGAACAACATCGCTCGCTGCAGCACCACGCTCATCCGATCCAGCGACGTCGTTTTGACGGCCCCCGCCTCGAAGTCTCCGAACGCGCTGGTCAGCTTGAACACGCGCAGAACAGACTCCAGAAAGCGCGCGTCCTCCTCCTCTGTTTTGCCGAACTTGTTCCCGCCGTCCGCCGAGTAATACTTCACGATCTTCGACTCGATGATCTTCGAAAACGTCTCGACGGCCTCGTTCGGCACGTCGGGCGGACTCGATTTCCGATCGATAGAAGACAACGTGGACGTGAATTGGTCGATGGACAGGGAGATCTCGTCGGCGTCGCGATCGTCGACCGGCTCGACGGTCTCCCGCCAGGCGGTATCGGCGTAGGAGGCATCGGAGACGTCGGAGGTTTTAGGGCTGATGGCGACCTCGCTCTTTCTGCGAGCGTGGCGGCCGATGAAGCTGCCGGATTTCTCAGGATGGTACGTCTTCTCCATTCTTCGCAATCAAATGCGTCTTTGTTCCGCGGAATTTATTCGGTTTTCGATTTCTTTGAAATTCTTTTGGGATTGGAAAAGAGAACGGGGATGGAATCGGAGGATTAGAAGCTGGAAATGCATCGTTGTTTTGCGATTGGATTTGGTTTGGTTTTCATTGATTTGGAAATGGTCGTTTCTGTTTTCGGAAACGTAGGCCGTATATTTTTGTTGGTGGTAGTTGACCGTTGGCCAGGTGGTTATTAGAGTTTGTGCTTCTTCAACTTTTTTAAAAATATATATATTTCACACTCTAAAGCTGCGTTCTTGTAAATTTATTTGTTCGGAACTTATTTCGATATTTTTACTTTTTGACACTTTTCGTTTAATTTTTGGGGTTAATCTTTTTTCTCGACAAGACGAATTGAAAAAACATAAAAATATGGACCAATATTGAAAAAAAATCATACAAGGCGACACCTTAAACAAAAAAGATAGCTGTTTGTACTTTTTTCGTCTATACTAAACCTTTTTTTTTTTGCTTTTGTTCATAATTTTTTATTTTTCAGACTCCTCTCGTCGAGACAGTTGACTAATAAAAAAAATAACGCAAATGTAAAAATAATTCAAAAAAGACGAACAAAACACATTACACGAAGACAACAAATAAGTTTACAAGAACTCACCCTAAATGTTTGTAATGTGGCAGACACTGAATTTATGTCTAGCAGGGGTCCAAATCACGTGTACTCTTATATTGATAATAAAAAATATATTTTTACAAGTATATGTTGGTACTCGCCAGATATGAAGAATGGCCGATATTATGTGTATGTACACAGCCACCGCTTAGTTTTATATGTGCAACCTAAAAAAGATTGATAACTTGAAATTTTGGGAATATTTACTCCCCACATAGAAATTTTAAGAAAAAATTTTCACTCAAAGAATTTGCAAGGGTTAATCCCATAGAAGTTTTTCTAATTAACTTAAAAATTAGTACAATACGCGAGATAATTTCGAGTTGTGCAGGGGCCTGGGTCCCCTTGCACACCCTTGGGGCCTCCCCTGACATGACGTGTTTGGACTAGTTTACATTGATTAATTTTTACTACTAGAAGATCAAATTTTATTTCTTTATCGTCCAATGGTGGGGGTTTGATTATCCAATAAGAGGTGATAGGACTTAGGGTGTTTGGATTATCCAATAAAAGGTGATAGCAGGATGTTTGGATCCTGCGATGTAGTAGAAAACAAGGAAGGAGCAAAACCTAAGTCCTATATATGCTAGTATGCTTTACTAATTTAGTTATTAAAATAAACTTTATTACCTCATATATTAGGATTATGGAAAATAAGATTTGCAAACCCACCACAAGACAAACTTGAAAGCATATTTTTAAAAAAATAGACATGTTAAAAAACTACTAACATAATTGTGTTAGGTTTAGGGTTTTCTTCGAACACAATGGTCAATGAAACTGTCGAATTTGTCATTTGATGTTTTGAAAAAAAATACAAAAAGAGTAGTGGGGAAAGGGGAAGGTATTCCCCATATTTGAGGGACTAATAGAGGAAATGGAGGTCATGCAATTTACTGGCGGGACCTATCTGATTAGGTCCGATCAGTGATTAAAAAATCGCGCCCAGGCGATCGCCTAAGCGAGGCGAGCGATGAGGCGAGGTTGGGTCACCTTGCAGTTGTGAGGCGAGGCGAGAATGGAAGAGGCGACTGCCTAATAGGCGAACAAAAAAGGTCGCCTAGGTGTCGTCCAGTCACAAACAAAATATAAGGGCAAAATAAGACTCTTACACACACACACCTGATCGATCAAAGCCGCCTCTCACTCCTGGGCGATCCGAAGCTCTCTCTCGGTCTCTCCTCTGCGATCAACATCAACATCGAAGCCCTCTCTCTCGACTCTCCTCTCGATTGTCCACGTCTGACGACTCCGTCACTCCGGTAATCTCTCTACTCTCTCTCTCTCTCTCTCTCTCTGCTGACAATCTCTTCTGACGATCGATCTCTCCCTCTCCAGGTCGGGTCGATCCTCGGTACCAACCAGCCCATCATTAAATGGACCTTGGGCTTGAACCTGGGCTGCCCAGCAAGTAGACCGTTCGGCACGGCCCACCACTGCTCGGCCCGTCTCACTTGTCCAATGGGTTTCACCTGTCTGCTTGGCTCCTTAGCCGGGTTCGGCCAAATAGGGCATCGGGCTCGGCCCACAACCTAAGTCAGGTTTGGCCCACCACACTATATACTATGCAATTTGCTCTCAAAGAACTTGAAGTTTTGCTGCAAATGCATATACAAAAAGGAATGATAATGTGAGATAAAAAAGCCCAATATGAGTGGCATACACTGTAATGCCCCAAGTAGACTAATGACCCAGCAAATGCATATACAAAAAGGAATGATAATGTGAGATAAAAAAGCCCAATATGAGTGGCATACACTGTAATGCCCCAAGTAGACTAATGACCCAGGAATTTATTGGAGCCTAATAACATGGGCCAAAATGGTTAAGTCCAAGTATTACATAGCTCATACATTCCACTTGTAGCTTTCATACCCACCCAATGTTGGATGAGTGGCCAGTGTTACCCATACTATTACATGAACCTTGTATTCCATTTTTAACTTACAGATTGCTACATTAGAGTAAGACGGATACCACAAATTTGTGGCTTTATTGACATGCACAGAATCAAGGAAAATAAATTTACAACCTTTTCCATGAAGGTCCAGTTATGTCAGTGAAATAATCCAAATATAAACTAAAGAAATCCATTGTTGAACCCCACCAAGCAGTAACCTTTCAGTGATGTATCGTGAATATAAATAACCAAGTCACGGTCTTTCAGAGCTTAAGCTTTTCGATGAGAAAATTGATAACATGGTACCAGAGGTTGCACAGTTCGGAGGCTCAAAACCCGTTGTCCATCGGCAATCATAGTACATGAACTTGTTAGACCACAAGTGGTGAGAACCTAGGCCACACAATAGGGCCTAACAATTATAATGCCATCTTCAACCCATTTACTAGGGATAGCCTAGCAACAAACAAGGGGAGCATGTCCAAAATATAAAATATTTACACCATTTCCGAGAGCTTAAGCTTTTTGGTGAGTTAGTTCCTTGGCACATTGATGTTGTCTACGTTGTTGATGTTCCATCGCAACATAAGGTGGAAATTTGAGGTATATTGGATAAATAAAAAGTATTACACACATGAAAATACATAGAAGAGAGAAAAATATTCTTAGATTCTTATCTTTACAGAGTTTCATCAAACTTTCTCAGTATAGGGGCACAGCGAGGATGCACGGCGGAAGATCTGCCTGTACATGCATTTCCAAATAAAACAAACTTTTTCTCCACTTCGGGAATATTAGTTTCTTGGTGTCAAAAGTGCAATCACTACGTCCTTCAGTAATAGTGCTGATACTTCCATTTCAAGGAATTACCTAACAGCAGCAACACAATAGACAACACACGCTTAGCACTCCCTTTAACACCATCTTTATGAACAGATATGTAAAGAGGTTTCAGGCATCTTCCTGCATCCTCCGAACTAAAGTCCAAGGACTCTGCCAACAGAATATTTTCACCCATAATCTATCAAGTACAATGAAACAGATTTAAACCAAAAAAACAGCAGGAAATAAGACTTGAATAAACTTACCACTGGTATTTTAGCTTATCCTTGACACCATTACTTTTCACTCTAAACCACTCGTAAAAGCAATCTCCTTTTTCCCTAAAGCAAGCCTTAATTATGCTTAACATCAGAACTACAAATTAAGGCCACAACTTCAACCTGTCCACAATATTACAGTAGACAAATGGCTCACCCTATGCTATAAGATGCAATGGAGCTCAAATGTTGTCCTTCCACGAATGATCGAAGAAACTGAAGTGAAGGTAGGTGGCCCTGCAATAGCACATCATAGTCAAATGAATTGCACTATCAATTATTTTCCTAGAAGGAAAGAAATATATACAAGCGTCCAAATAGACTAGCAAGTGTTTTAAAAGGCTCTGGCACCAAGGTCTCTTGGAGCCTACCCGCAAAGCGCGAGGCGAGGGGAGGAATTCACCAAACACCAAAGATGACACAAGTCAAAGCAAATGAGGAGACATAGTGAACAAAATAGGCACAACAATATGCAGCGAAGAAACATGACTCCAATATGTCCACAGCAGCAAACAACATACAAACCAAACCTAAGGGTTTTTCAAACTGATTAGCTTCAAGAAATCTGCAACGTAAAGATGCCTAAAACTGGGAGAACAAAGTAATAGAAATAATCATCAGAAAGGAAAGAAAATGTATTTTAGCTTCCCTTCCCAACAAAGGTTATCTATCAGAAATTACGCATCTGTAAAGAAGATCTAAGCCACAGACAAACCTTCCCATACAACCCCCCACCCCCCCCCCCCCCCCCCCCCCCCCCCACCCACACACACACACACACACACACACACACAAAGGTGATACGCTCAATCAGTGAAACAAGTGGAGCCCTTGGCCTTGGCCCAAACAAAACCCTATTTCCAAAGCCCTAGATAAGCTGTGAAACAGGAAGGGGAGAGGATATCGAAAGAAACCCTTTGTCCAGCATAGTCCAACCAAGAATCCTAAAGTACTGCACCGGTTCTGAACCACTGACCCAATAATTAAAGCCGATAAGCATTTGTCAAATCCAGAACAACTTGTCAAGAAGCAGCAATGGAACAACTTGTTAAGAAGCAGCAATGGAAATTTCAAAGAAATCAAAGAACTGAAAAGTTAATGGGACACATAACAACTTGACTTGAATTAGTAGTCAAAACCATCATATAAACCTGAAACTATTTACAGAAAATGCCAGAGAGCGCCCACAAGATTACATAGAGGGAACAAAACAAGGAATCCAGACGTACTCCCATCTGTTCTCCAAAACACTGACTAAACATTTGCACCGACAAGCACATGGATCTAATCAAAAGCACAACTCGTAAGGAAGTAGCAAGGGAAATTCAAAATCAAAGGAAAAATTAAGGTGCCTACATACTTACATAGCATCTGCTACAGAGGAACTCGATGCCACCGAAAAGTTAATGGGACACATAAGTTAATGGGACACATAACAACTTGACTTGAATTAGTAGTCAAAACCATCATATAAACCTAAAACTATTTACAGAAAATGCCAGAGAGCGCCCACAAGATTACATAGAGGGAACAAAACAAGGAATCCAGACGTACTCCCATCTGTTCTCCAAAACACTGACTAAACATTTGCACCGACAAGCACATGGATCTAATCAAAAGCACAACTCGTAAGGAAGTAGCAAGGGAAATTCCAAATCAAAGGAAAAATTAAGGTGCCTACATACTTACATAGCATCTGCTACAGAGGAACTCGATGCCACCGACAGAAGCACACAGAAAAAAGAGGAAAAAGGAGAAGCAAGAGGCCCTAGTCATAGCAAGGTACTGCTCTTAAACATTAATTTACCATGATTACCCTCTAGTTCAGGCTTAATGATGTGCTGGTTGACAGATCACATTTATACTAGTGTGCAACCAGTTAGTATGAAGAAGGGAAAAAGAAAGAGAGACCCTTGCGTACCAGAAAATATTTGCTTCCTCTCCTCGAATGAAATTCAGCATGCTGCAGAAACTATGTAAATAAAAAAAAGAATAAAAAATGCATTAAAATGAAAGCATAAAATGCAGGGTAAACTTGACATTCAATACTAACCATGGGATGCAGTCCCAGTGAGAGGTAAAGAGCTCTATATACACCCAGAGAGAAGTTGTACATTACTTAAGTACTCAAAACAATCTTCATGAAAACTATCCTCCCACTATACCAAATACCTAAAGAGACGCCACAAAATAAAGCCTTACCAGATAAAGATTAACAGCGAAAAAAAAGTATGAGTGCCAGCAGTACTAGCCTAAGGAAGAGTACAGAGCCAAGGTAAACTACGGCCTTGCAAGCTTTCAGATGTCAAAAATGTTGATTCTACTGATGTGTTAAGCAAATACTGGAAATTGATGGTAAAACTGTCAGCAGCAACACCACCAAGGACAAAATGAACGACTTAGACACACAATACCAATAATGCATCTACCTCTATATGCCACTAAAGATGTGCAACATATGTAAAAGGAGGACAAAAAGACCACAAAAACCAGTTTCAATAACTTATTACAATTACAATATATGGTAGTTCTAAGAAACGTGCATACTCTTTGACTGCTTTGAGTGACGGGCAACAAGCATCTGCATATATATATATATATATATATATATATATATATATATATATATATAACATAAGATAACATGATTAGAGAAACATCAAAACCTGCATGCAACGGGATGAAAAGTCTTTTACAACGCTCATGATACACATACAAATAAAAAAGGACACTGCATGACAGATACTGCAACATAAATAGATAGCTATAGAGGCCAACAAAAAGGAGAGGTGGAAAAAAGGAAAGAACCACTTAAATAGATCACTATAGAGGCCAGCAAAAAAAAAGGTGATAAAAAGGAAAGAACCATAGCAATGTACGCAACGACATGGTGATGCACTTACCCATCAGGCCATCACCCCGAACTGTAGGCCAAAATAAATAGATGAAAGAGAACAAACACACAAAAAATCCAGTGTCAGTCAAGGTCCCTCCTGTCCACAAAAAGTGAGACTCAAACTGTCGCTAAACAGTAGTTAATTATAAACAAAAGTGTATTCTTCTTTCTTAATCATAGAATCTTTAGGAAAGCAAATAATTTAAAACCACAAAGGCAAAGTTTTATTATGACAAAACCTGTATCTGTCCAACATGTACAAGTATCCAAAACATTACTACAACAATAACAACATAACAGAACACATCTAGTCCTCAATCATTGAGGGTATGGACGGAGGACCCGTATCTCTCCAACATGTACAAGTATCCAAAACACTACTACAACAACAACAACATAACAGAACTCATCTAGTCCCCAATCATTGAGGGTATAGGCAGAGGATGATTGGAGACAGACCTAACCTTTGACAATATATGCACAAAGTGGCTGCTCTCAGAATATCACTGAAACAGTAGCCCCCCAAAACCTCCACGAACCGAGGAGATACAAGGACGTTTTGTTGTAAAACCATGCCCTCCAAATCAAAGCCAAATGGCATCAGAGAGGGCAAGCCTAGAGACCCAATCAATTTATGTGCACATTATCATGTTTCCTTCTTTGATAGTCTAGAGCATCGGTATGCACGACATATCCAAAAACACTACTGAAAGGAAGAAAAAAAAACACATGTCAGACCACATGACATAACATGACAATCCAATGATAGACAAAGGGTTGGGTGTTTGTGAGTGTGTATTGTTTCTTCCTACATTCCTTGTTCGTCAATCGAAGATATAGTAACCACCCAATGGTAGAACAAACTTTGAATCGAGATTGCCCCTTATGTGTTCACGAATCTCCTCAGCGGCCTCTTGGGAGATGCTCTCCCCCGGATTCATCCAGCCAACGCAAGAGACGAGCTCTTCTATGTCCCTCTCACTAACCTGGGCGTCATCATCCTCAACGAGGTCAATTCCTGTGTAGACATACTTGAGAAGGACAATTTCCGCAAACCGCGTCAACTCACCAGGCGGGAGAGGAAGCAGTGGAACGGAGGTTGAGATCATCTTGATATTGAGCAGACAACTTGAATCATAGCGCCCCTTCTTGTATATGGCGAGATCCGGACCCTTCATCACCATATCCAAACTTCTACACTGGGGGTCAATAATAGTGAATGACTGCAAGTTAGGATGGCAATAGGATTGTTGAACCAACAAATCTAACCTTAGATTTGCATCTCTAAGAACACCTTTCACAGGAATTATAACAGAATCATTCCAATCCTTCAAAATAGCACTCACACTACGGAGAACACCGTCCTCCAAATGGGCACCCCACTTTAAGGAAAGGTTCCCATCAGCTACGAATGACGGGGCCTCGATGGTGAGATGCTGAATTTCAAGCAATTTTGACACAAATCGGAGCACAGGGAGATAGAGCGATAGTGGCGGAAGGCAAGTTGGATTAAACATTGTCGGAGGGTTGTTGTAGGGCCTAATCAATTTGTCCATCTGGTTTTCAATCGTCTCCTCGAAAACTTGAGCAATAACCAGTGGGGGATTGGCCGTGAAAGCCACGGCATCACGTTGGAAACACTCAGGAGAGACATGTACAATTCGTACCTTGCAGACGAGGCTTGCAAAGCGCTTGGATACGAGAGACGTCATCAGTAGCACCTTTGCATCGGGATTTATCTGGATAATCCCTTGAAGCAGCTCATCAGGAAGGCTTTCAATACAAGTCTTCATCCCTCTGATACGGAGTAGTACGTAGGGTAAAAGTTGTTCAGCTTGTAGCTGATATCTGTAGCTGATATGTTACTTACAAGGGAGCTTTGGCACAACCAACGAATCAATCATCCACGAGCGAGAGGGTACTGCGTCCTCCCTTCGTCACAACCAACCAATCTTCCCCGAGCGAGAGGGTACTGCAACCCCGTTCGGCAATTCCTTGGTCACAACCAACCAATCATCCACGAGCGAGAGGGTACTGCAACCCCGTTCGGATAATTACAGACGGATGGCGAGTGATTCCCCAATCTCGATCAGTTTCGCTAACGAGTGATGAAGAGAAAGGCCCAAGAACAACGTTCATTCTGACGTGGCTTTACACTGGCGTTTGTATGGATCCGAATACGCATTTAGGTTGGTAACGTGGGGCGCCTTCATTCCTCTCTGTATCTCAATTTTCGTCCTCTCTATATCTCAATTTTTGTCCACGTCTTCGGCTCAAACATATTTTTTTATAGAAATTACAAGAACCAAGATTCTGTTCACACATAAATCAGACTCATAATCGATCCACACGATTTTTGAAGAGTTTATGTTGTACATGTTGGAAGACAATGCTACAATTCCACCGCATATGTCCACCTCACGTGTGTGGCGCCCACTAGGAGACCCAAAAAAATAAAGTACTCATAAATTTTAAAATAATTTTGGGAAAAAAACTGTAATAGTCCTTGTAGTTTAGTGTTCGTGTCAATTTGGTCCCTGTAGTTATAATTGGCTCGATTTACACTCTGTACTTTCCATTTTGTTTCAATTCGGTTCAATTACTAACTTCCGTTAGTTCGCCGTTAGTCCTTTAAATAAAAAAATCATATGGCCCCCTTTTTTGGGTTAAAACAGACCCATTCGGCTAAATAAGCCAACTTTCTTATTTTTTGTTCTTATTCAAATTTTTTTTCGTATTTGTTAGTTTTTCATCAATTTTTTAAGAGTTATTGCATCTTCATGACGAGAAGAATCTAAAAAGTAAAAAATTATTATCGAAATTCAATTTTTTTTTGAATAAAGACGAAAAAATTGGCTTAGGTTTATTTTTCAACATTCCTAGTCAGGAATCAGTGTATGAGCCAAGTGTAGGAAAATGAATGGAATGACATGGTACTGTTTTTTGTAACCACTTGAGCTGTTAAGTTAGGTTTATTGTAACCTAGTTGAGTGATTTGTTATGTCTATGTATTAGGTTATGACATGGTAAATTTGGAACTGGGTTTATATAATATTCTGACTTTTGGACATGGTTATTTATCATGTTGTGACTTTTGGATCTATATCATGTTGTGACTTTTGGACATGGTTCTATATGCATTTTCAGTACTATGCAGAAAAATAAGGCATCTCAGTATTTGTCCACAAGTTGAATATGTAGACAATATCAGTGGTTATGATGTCTCATGGCTGATCATGAAAATGCTAAATTCGATGACAACTTTTTGTAGAAAATTATAACCAAATTTCTTCCCAAGTGCATCCTTATCAATGGAGAATGGAAGAATGAGCTGTATTTTGCTTCAGAGGTATATTAGGGCAAGAGGGGAATGAGTAACTCTATTCAGCTAAATAAACTAATTGGCTAATTTTTTTGTCCTTATTCAAATTTTTTTATATTTGTTAGTTTTTCGTCATTTTTTTGGGAATTATTGCATCGCCATAATAAGAGGAATCTAAAAAGTAAAAAATTATGATCGAAACCTAATTTTTTTGAATAAAGATAAAAATAAGCCAATAAGCCAATTTTTTCGTCTTTATTCAAAAAAAATTGGATTTCGATAATAATTTTTTACTTTTTAGATTCATCTCGTCATGACGATGCAATAACCCCAAAAAAATTGACAAGAAACTAACAAATACAAAAAAAAAATTCAATAAGGATAAAAAATAAGCCAGTTGGCTTATTTAGCCGAACGAGTCTATTTTAACCCCAAAAAAGGGGGCCATATGATTTTGCTGTTTAAAGGACTAACGACGGACTAACGGAAGTTAGTAATTGGACCAAATTAAAACAAAATGAAAAGTACAGAGTGTAAATCGAGCCAATTACAACTACAGGGACCAAATTGATACAAATACTTAACTACAGGGACTATTTCAATTTTTTTCCCAATAATTTTTTATGGGATCTTATAAAAAATCAATTTCAACAGATATCAGTAAATATTTTTTTTAATTTGCAAATGCGAAGCTGAGCAGTCAAACAGTTTTACCCTATAAATTCAGAAAAAATACTTACCGATATCCGTTGGAACCAACCAATCATCCACGAGCGAGAGGGTATGGTACTACAACCCCGTTCGGCTATTCCTTCGTCACAACTGACCAATCATCCACGAGCAAGAGGGTACTGCAACCCCATTCGACTAAATAAGCCAAGTCACTTATTTTTTTGTTCTTATTCAAATTTTTTTATTATTTGTTAGTTTGTCGTTAATTTTTGGGAGATTATTGCATCGTCATGACAAGAGTAATCTAAAAAGTAAAAAATTATGATTGAAATCAAATTTTTTTTGAAAAAATATGAAAAAATTGGCTTATTGGCTTATTTTCGTCTTTATTCAAAAAAAATTGATTTCGGTCATAATTTTTTTACTTTTTAAATTTCTCTCGTCGACAATGCAATAATTCTCCAAAAATTAACGACAAACTAACAAATACGAAAAAAAATTGAATAAGAACAAAAAAATAAGCCACTTGGCTTATTAGCCGAACTGGGCCACGACCTTCCTTCGTCACAAAGGGTCTAAAAGTTTCTTTTTGACATTGACATCGTAATTTTTTAATTTAGAGATTTTGGGGGTTATGCCTTTGTAAAATCTTAAGCTTGCAAAGCCTTACCCTGCTTTGGTCAATGTTCTTGGGCATACCATGGCTCCTGTGATTTCAGAACTCGGTATCATGAAGTGGTCATTAAAATCTTAAGCTTGCAAAGTCTTACCGTGCTTTGGTCAATGTTCTTTGGCATACCATGGCTCCTGTGATTTCAGAACTCGGTATCATGAAGTGGTCATTAAAATTTCACTGCACACCACTGTCCCGTCATTTTCCCAATCCGGAACAACCCTAATGACATCAAAATGTCTATATTTTATCAATTATTCTACCTCCACATCAAAATATTTAACAATTTATGCATCTCCACTCATAATAGGGGTGGATTTGCACACACTAATGTGTGTGTGGGCTCTATCTCTATTGTAAATGAAAGTGTATAGATGGGTTTGTAAGTGAACGTGGAGTTAGGATTTTCGATATCTTATTCTACATTTGGATCTGATTTGTCGGCCGTTGGCACAAGAAACTGGAAAAGGGAAGTCCAGTTGAGCATATGGCGACACCTCATCATTCAGAGAAACCAAAGGTCAGGATTAAAACAGCAAAGGACACCTCCAATTATGGAGTATTTAATACGGGATCGTTTTGGTTGTTGACGGCAGAAGCATCTCCAAAATTGATTCCGTCCATTTCTTTTCCGAGTGCTGTTAAATACAACTACGAATTTGCTATATATAGTTAATTTATAAGAGAAATTTTTTGAATTCCTTCTTATGAATTAGCTACATATAGCAAATTCGCAGTTGCAAATAGCCCTACCCTTCTTTTCCTTTTTCTTTTTATCGTGCCCCATCTTCCTCGAGAAATTTTTCAGTGCCGAGTAGGTATGACATAGTGTCCGTTCGGTGCATTCGGACAATCCATTTTGATTTTGGATGGCTCAAATTTGGAGATTGAAAAAGAGAGAAAAAGAGGAGAGAGAGTGGTGGGGTGAGAAGAGAGAGAGTGTTTCAATCTGAGTCGTCCAACACACTTTTAGACGGCCCGAATATGGGTGCTCGGCATCACGTCAGCCGGGTAACATGGTACCCACCCGATATCCAAAAATTCCTCATCATCCTCACTTTAAAACCTTCTCTCTTCCTCACACCCAAGATACACTACTCTCTCTCTCTCTCTCTCTCTAGGATGACAATTACCTCCAACCCGTCCCCACCTTCGATCTCCCAGGGATGACAATTACCTCCAACTCGTCCCCACCTTCGATCTCCCAGTCCTGATCCAAGCGGGTATTTTTCTTTCCGACAAACAAATGGCGTGTGGATGCTTTTTACTTCCCTCGTCCCCGTTTTAATCCAATTCAACTCCGATTATAAGTATTTATATTTTTGTATGTATATGTCTAAATAGATTTCATTTAATAAGAGCAATATACCAATCAAAGTTGTCAATTTCGTACCGGCTAACGTGTCGCTTTCACTACTGGAATGGTAACTTATCGGTCTATATCTTGGTACCATTCCGAATTTATCGCAATTAGTATTTTACATGTATTCGATAAATATCTACCTTTTCAAATTTATCGCTGTAAGCAATTACTCCGTATTTATATTTAATGGAGTAAATTTATCTTTAGAATAGAAACTTTTTAAGTGCTAGTATCTTTTTTATGTGTGTGCGCGCATGGGATAAAAGCTCCCTGTTTCTTTTAATTTTCCGACAAAACCAAGAGCAAACATTTACGGTCTGTTTGGATTTTGGATGCCGGAGATGGAGGCTGAATTTGGACCCGTCCGGATATAATCTCCTGGTTCCATTCAAATTTGGTGTGTTGCTTTGTTTGGATTGCAATTTGAAAAGTTTTTTGAAAAAAAATAAGGGTAATGAATGGAGAGAGATAGAGAGAAAAAAGTTAAAAGTAAGAAAAATCTAGGAGGAATCTAGGGAGAATTTTTTGAAATTTTTTTTTAAATTGCAAAGAGAGAGAGAGAGATTGGTGAGAGAGAGAGGAGAGAGACGAACCAGATTTGGAAATTGACGGCCGGAACTGAAGGGTTTTTTTTTGGTCAAAACCAGAGCTGAATTGGGGAAGAATAATCTAAAAAAGGGTTTATTACTCCTCGATTCCACGTTCTTTCCAAAGTGGGGAAGAATAATCCAGTGGTTTGGTTCTTAGAAACCACAATGTCCCAGTCCAAAGGTTTAGAATGACTAAAATTAATCCAAAGGCCACAAACAATCAAGATTGAAACCAAAAAAAAAACTCCCTACACTTTGTGACAAGTTGAATTAATTATATTAAAATTTTAAAAATTAAATTACTATATCTTAAAAGTTCAAAAGTATGAAAATAAATACTTTTATAAATACAATTCTTGATTTAATGCCTAATCCTGGAATAATTTACGTACCATGCTATTTATAAACAAATTTGTTGGACACATTTTTACCTAGCAAATTTGTTGCACCTACTTTCCATTTTCAACTACCAAACAATGTATTTTTTTAATAACCAAAATTATTTTAATTTTTTAATTAAAAAATACTCCCTCCGTCCCATAAAGTTTGATACTTTCACTATTCCAGTCCTATGAAAAAATTAACTATATCTTTTAATTCGTAATGTTTTTTTATAAGTAATATGGATTTTATTTGTTCTATTAAACAAAGTTCAAAAAATCGCATAAAATATTATGGATTGAAAGATATATACAATTTAAAAATGTCACGCGTTTATGCCAAACTTTATGGGATGGAGGGAGTAAGGTTTAAACCTTTTACAGATATTTTGATTAATTTTATGCAATCATTAATGCTAAATACTCCCCCCCGTCCCTTATTTAGAGTTTAGTATTTCATTTTGGGTTGTCCCTTAATAAGTGTCCATTTTGTAAAGTTAGTGGGTAAAAATTGGTGCATTGTCTATTTTGTCCCTAAGGGCATGTTTGACAACAAGTTTTGTTTGGAGGGAATTGGTAATGAGGTGGGATTATGATAGGGATTGGTAAGGAAAAGGGATTGATAAGGAGATGAGATTGGTAATGAGTATGTTTGTTTTGCACCGGATTAAACGATATGAGTATTGTTTGCCATGTTTGTTTTACATGAGATAGGATTGGATTAAAATGTCTATTTCCATTTTTACCCTTATGCAAAATAGTAAAAAAAATAAAGCAAAATTTAACTGTTCTATTTTTCCCTGTGGCTGTTATATAACTATTACAAAAATAAAAATATTACTACAAAATATTTGTTCTATTTTCTCTTGATATCCTTTTTTCCTATCTAGTACTTATCTTTTGTAGTTGCCATCCAACAAAAAAATACAGGGGGATTTTTTTTTTTTTCGGAACCTGCAGGCCAAGCCTGGAATAGCAAGTCCAGTAATACGAGCAGCACAACACTACTAATGGACTGTAATAGCAATCTAAGCAGCGAGGGTAATTGTGTCAATCTATGTAAAAAGGGAGGGCATAAAAGTCTTCCAACACCAATCCTAGGGGAATAGGATTGGTAATAACACCCCCCCTGGGTTGGGTAATCCTGCCAATTTATGGGATTCACAATCCCATAGGACTCCTAATCCCTCCTTCTAAAATCTAACCAAACAAGCAATTACAATCCCAAACCTGTAACGCTTCGATTTTTCGGAAGCAATATAAAATAAAATCTTAAGAAAATTTGCTAAGTAAATATAATTTTTCAAAATAAAGTTTAGCTATTACAGTAACAAGATAAATTTACTGATTCAAAATACATTAACTTCAGAGCTGACTCTAGGCTTGATACGAATCCTAAACATACTCAATCTTCGTTCTTGATGTTCTTTTCGTGTCGAACTGCACCATCTTTGAATCCTCTCCATTGAATCCTGCACCCTCTGGCAAATTGATCGCCAAAGCAAACGATTTGCCAGGATACAGACGTATCCGTGAGTGATAAATTACCCAGTAGAATAATCCAACCCAACCATACAACTAGCAGGTAACAAGATAATATTGAATCGAAGAAGTCAAACAAATATTTTTTATATAAGCCAGTTCATTACTATCCATTAACCTATCGTGTGATCTAAGATCTCATCCACGAGATCTTTCCTCCCCAACCGTTAGTCATGCTCGGTCCCATAAGATCACTTTCATTTGCTGTCGCAGATACACCTAAGTTATATACCGAGTGTGCACCCTAATAATTACAACAAATGGAAAGCTTATCATGCTTGAATCACAACTAGGATTCGTTTATCTTATACACCACTTCACAAACTATTTCATAATCATCATTGGACTCCCGCCAGTCTATCAATTCGTCGCTGGACTCCCGTCAGTTTCAATCTCATCGCATCTCAAAATCTCGCCTGCAGGCAATTTCTGAAAAGAAAAACTTCTCAATTTATCCATTACCTAGCACCTTCTAAGTGAATTGTATTTCGCATACCACCCCATGTCTCTAGGGGCACATCTAGCATTCAAATCATGTAGTAGTGCAACATACAATTAATCAAATAATAAACAAAACAATTAGTAAGCAATGCAATCACGCAAATTTTTATGAATGGGTCGTTGCCTTTAATCTCGTATGACCAAGATGATAATAAGTAAGAACTTTTAGAAGAATTTAAAAAATATATATTTTTCTAGGCTCTCATTAATTATTTCTAAATAATTAGATTGATTAAAAATTAATTAAATACATTAATTAGGTAAAAATATTAGAATAATTAACATGACCTTAATTAGAGTTCTAAAGGTCCTATGCAACTAGTTGAGTGTCAAAAGTTGGGTTCGGAGGGTCGTGGGATTATTTTAAATAAAGATATTAATAAAAGTTGTCGAAAGTAAAATAAATGGATAATAAATTATTTAATAAATAAAATAGGTCGAGATTAATAACGTTTCATCTTCGGAAAGTAAGGAGTCTAAATAAAATTACTCGAGCATTAATAATAAGGTTTATAAGGTCGTAAGGTAATTTTAATTGGAAACACTATAAAAATAATAATAAATAGTAAATTAAGTAAAGAAAAAAAAAATTAACAAGATATCATCTTTGAGATGCGAGGAGTCTAGAAAAAATAGTTTGGGCGACAAAACGTTCTTCGGAAGGTCGCAAAAAATTTTCGTTGTAAAATCATGAAAGATAGAGAATAAATAATTAATAAATAGATAAAATATGATATTACCAAGGTATGATCTTTAAGGTGTGAAAAGTCTAGAAAAAATAGTTCGGGTGACAAAAATGAGGTTTCGAAGGTCGCAAAATTGTTTCGAAACATTTAAGAATTTCTAAATAGGAGTATTATTAACTTAAAACTTTTATTAACCAACTTAATCTACCAGATAAATTAACTGATATAACTAATATATTTTATACTAATATGATATTACATTATAGGAAAATAATATCACATCAGTAGTTTTTTATAATATTAATATCAAAAGGATTGTAAAATAAATATCATAAGGGTCATATTCTACGTAAATAATTACAAATAAAATATTGGGCTCAAAAATAATATCAAATTGGTGAATATTGCAGAAAATGCGTAGTGGACTATATTTTTCGTTCGGACTCACTTCATGCCCTAATAAATTGTCAAAACAATTCAATTATACTTAGAGAAAGTAGAAAAGTAGTTGGATAGGATTATAATACCTCGAGTTGATAGATTTGGATAAAAAATCGAAACTTTGAATTTGGAGAACATGACTTTGGGTTTTGTCGAGGGGGGACCTTGGGGCAAAATTGGATGATGTTTAGGGATGCTTGAAGTTGTAGGAAGTGATTGGAATGGGAGAACTGGGTTTCGGTTGAACGTAGCTATGAAATTCACTTTTCTCACTTTAATTTTCTCTTTCTAAAACTCCATTGATTGGAGCTTGATTTTCTTTTGTTTTTCTCTTCTTTTCTTGTCGGTGGAGTGTGAAAAATATCGTGGTATGCTCGTGGGTCAATGGAGTGGGATATTTATAGGTGAATTTTGGTGGTTCAGGATAGGATTGATTTTAATGAAAATTTTATTTCTTGGGCTTTGAGATGGACGAGATAAGAATGAATATATGATCAAGAAGAAAGTAGAGACTGAGTAGGAGAGGGAGAGACGAAAGGAATGTGTATGCATGCAAATTGAATAAAAAAAGATAAATAAGATAAGATAATTATATTTGTATATATCTATTAATGAAAAGAATTTTATTATTACGAATAATATTTTTTAAATGATATTATTAATGATAAAAATTACGAATTGTTACAAAACCACTTTATTAGTCCAATACCAAGGCCTTAACTGGCTATCAAATATACCCTAAAAGTAAATTTCATTTTGAAAAGTTAGTGAGTAAAAGTGTAATGATGAGGAGTAAGTAGGGAAAGTGGATGAAAAAGTTGATGTGAAAGGTATAATGATGATGTCTTATTAATAAGTTTAAATTACGAAGCAAAACACTTAAAAAGAGACGGAGTGAGTATGTATTTACTGTAATTCTAATCAAATAAACATATTTTGATCATTTAAAAATCTAAGTGGAGGTAATTCAGTCATTCGACATCTAATTCTATCATATCCACCTTTGATATACTCCTTCTCGAAAAACCATCCAAATAGCTCATTGCAAATTCAGTCTCCTTAAGAGGTGGGGCCATTTTTCTTAACATTACGTAACATATCATCCCTCATTATTCACTCAAAAATAAATCATTCATCCAAATGGATCGTTAGGCTTTTACTACTCCATTATGTAACATTAAAAAAAGAAAAGAAATAAAGAGGAAGTTAAGCATTAAAGCAGTCATCATTGTCTTGGCTCTCGAGCCCCTTTTTCCCACCTCTCTCCTCCTCTCATCTTTCCTCCCCTTCGTTTCTTTCATCTGAAAATCCCCATTTTTGCCGATCAAGATTCTTCGTCAACCTGCCCTTTCGTCTCTCTACCACTATTTTTCACACTAGAACACGAAAATCTGCCTCTTTTGTGTTCAGAAATCTAAAAAATAACTCAATTTTTGGTATCGGTGAGATCTGAGAAATGCCCAGAACAGTCCGGAACAATCCAGATAGGGCGGTAGTTAGACCGGAACAGGACACAGTGCAAAGTATTCCATTTTCGACATTAATTTATGTTTTTGTTTTCTTTATTTCTATTTTTTTAAACTCTCATAAATCATCAATATTTTGTTTTCTTGTCAAAATATTTTAAAAAGAACAAAATTAGTCAAATTATTATGGTGTATGGAGACCCAATTATTCTCCGACTCCGGTACCTCTCCAACTTTTTCCGCTCCAACTCCGATCCGATATAAAATGGAACGGGGTTGAAGGAAGCTAAATCTAACTCTAATCCGTCCCATTGCCATCCCCCTCTGTCCCTCCCTGGGAAGGACAACTTAATGGAGATGGAAGAGAAGATGACCTTGGCCTTGGCTCTGGCTCAATTGGTCTTTTTCCCTTGTGTTAGAGTCCTAAGAGTGAGGTTGTGGGTTTGCGCTTATGGAGCGGCGGTTAACCTTTCGTAGTAATCTAATTTACAAACAAATTAACATCCAATTATGTGGGAAAAAAGGAATCGGAAGGGTTGTAGTGCACCCGCCGCACTACACCATGTAGTGCAGTATTCAGTTGTTCATCTCGGCACGAACGACTCGGATTGAATCCGAACTCCTACAATCTTAGCCGTTCGTTGTTAGGATGAAAATGCGAGCCGTCCATTGCCAAGATAGACGGCCAAATTAACCGAACCGCACTACACATGTAGTGCGGGGGGTGCACTACAGCCCCCGGATCCGGGGAAGAAAGAAAGACATAAGATTCCACCAATGGAAATCAAATGTAGAAACAAAGCTGATTTTGGCGCTCCTCACGATTGTACAATAGTCATTAGACTCAAATCTAAACGGACAATTTCAAGGGGCATTTTCGTAAAGTAAGTGATGTAGTTGAGGATAATTAAGTCATGCAATAAAAGAATATCCCTTGAGTTTTGACAAAAACAAAAAGAGTTTTGATAGGAACAAAAATGTTTTGGCATTATCAATTCTCATAATTAATAGAATTGTGATTTTGACACTTCAAAAATTTAATGGAGGGGCTCCAAAATTGAACTGTATTGATATACAAAACGACGTCGTTTTAGAGCTCCTCCATCAATTTTTAGAGTGTTAAAATCAATTTCCCAATTAATACTCCTTATTCCTTACGCTAACCAAGGTTATAAATACCGTTCTGTACCGGCCGGTACATAACATTTTTGATAGAATTCGGTACCCCACACCTTTAATTCCGTTTCGGCTCAAATACCGGTCGGTACCAGCCAATACCGGACAGTATCGAAGATACCGGACGGTACCGGCCAATACCGGACTACTTTTAAATTTATTTTTCTTCAAGTATCGGGCAATACCGGATGGTATCGGACAAATACAGAAATATTTTTTTATTTTTTTTATTTTAAAAAGTGTATGTTATACTATAAATTTTTTTAGGTAGGAAAATAACACTAATAACGATCAATCCGAATCGGTACCCGGTATCTCACCGGTACCGGTACGTACTATACCAATAAGAAAATTGATACTCTATCCGGTATGGTATTCAAAACCTTGACGCTAACACCAAACCCTAAAACAGGTCAGGTAAATTACACCGAGCTTCCCTGAGGTTTCTGACAAATACAATAACTTCTCCTCTAGTTCTAGAAATTATAATCACCATCCCTATTGTACAAATTAATATACAGTTGTACCCTTTATCACAACCATATTTAAACTGAATTGACCTTCCCTTCTTTATATTAACACATATTCTTGTAGTATAATACGGAGTATTTTATTATTCTGAAAGTATTTAATAGAAAAAGTTAAAAATTTGGATTTTTTTGTAAACTACTTATCGTCAGTTCATTTTTATATTTGGTCGAAGTATGTGTTTTTAGTCGTCTTGTATGTACAAATCTGTAACGTAATAATTTTTTCATGACCAAAAAGAGTAACCAAAATAAAAGATTCAGCTAATTTAATTTCTTATCTTATTTTGTCCTCCTTTAAGATTTAACAACAAAGAAAATAGGCATTTTTTAACATGAATAGTTAGAATTTAATGTAAGTTAAGAACTGCATCTCTTAAGAACCACCTCAAAATGATGAATTAAATAAGTAGAATAATAAACTGAACCGTGCTTTTAAAAATTACAATAAATGATCAAAAAGAGGGCTAAAATTCCCCCAGGAAAAATTACCAAGGGGTGAATCCACTAACGAAAACCACAAAAAACTTAACGTATTTTACCATTTCATTTTCACTAATAAAAAAGTTTCAGCATTTTACCATCTCGTTTCCACTAACAAAAAGTTGTCAACAAAAATATTTTTTGCTATAGTAACTCTACTCACAAATCTATCAACAACTTATTCACTACCAGAAATAACTTGACATTTTACAACAACTTATTCACTACTAGAAACACTTAACAACTTTCCAACCACAAATAAAAATCTACAAAATTTTCACTACCGGAAACACCCCCAAGTTTGGTAAAGAAATACACTAAGGATAAAAAGCAGCGATTTTTTTTTTATCTGCAATGAACTTTTTACAGCTATGAGTCAATTTTTTTATTACTCCATAATTTTAGTCTATCTTGATGAGGATTTTTTTTAAAGAAAAGAAAGAACAACAATCGGACCAAGTTCCGAAAAAAGACAATTGCAAAAGATTAAGAAAAAAAAAAAAACCTACTAGGAATTCTGGTTTCTCCATCTGAAGGGATTTTATTCAACATTCGGACAAAGTTTAAATTTTTTTTAGTTTGTCTCAACAAGAAGTAATCATAAAATTGAATTAGAAAGTACTCAAGTTTGAAAAAAGTATGCTAAGGATAAAAGAAATAATTAATAGAAGCTACAATTATGATTTTCATGTATTTAGGTTATCTTTTTGGTCATCCGCAATATTTTTACTTTTTGGATTTTTATAGATAAGAAAAATCTTAAAAGTAAATATTCAAACAAAGTATAAAAATCAAATACCCTACATGCATCGGATGCCATTGATTCTCATGCAAGCCCCTAGTTTTTTTTTATAGATTTTTTGGACGGTTCAGATTGGCCGTCTTGTAGTCGGAGACTGCCCGGCACGGCTGTCGGTACGATTTCTCTACGGGAACCGTCAACCCCTATAACAGAACTCATAGAAAAATACAGAGAATCGGTGGGTACATACTATTGTTCTTTTGTGTTTTTTTTTTTGGGTTCGGATCCTTCCTCGTGCCTTCCCTCTTCTTATTAATTCCATCTTATTACCAATTCCACCTCCTTATTAATTTAATCCAACACACTTATCAAACATAGCCTAAAAGTCTGGAACCGGGGGGCCTGCTGCCCCTCAGGGACAGCAGATTGCTGCTATGCTTCAAACTATGCCGTTTCAAGCACAAAAGAAATGACACCATCTTATTCATTTAATCCTTGTTTGGCTTGTTCTTCCCACCACATCATGTTTAATGATTTTGCGGGGTTCATTTCGGATTTCAAAAAATGATTCAAACCGCAAATTATTGTTAAAATGTTGTTTTATGGGTTCATATAAAGAAGTAGTTCAGTCCGATATCCATAAGAGCTTTTTCAACATCCGTAGAGACCTTACGAATTCTAAAAAAGTTTTACTGATATCGAAATCAGCTAATTTTTTTGCGAGGAACCAATTCTATTTCTTTCTTCGACCATCTCTTACTCTGATGTTCCTAATACTCGCTCAACGAAGGTTCGTGAATCCGACCCTTCACTTTCTTTGAAGCTGTCGGCATCTATGTAGCCCTAAGAATAATTTCCAAGCAAAAAAACTAAAGAGAATTTTTGCGAGGTCTACTATAGCATGTTTCTAACTCCATTAGTTCACTTCTAAAGTTCTTAACCCTTGTAGTTCACTAATAATTTCAATGACAAAACTATTTTATGTAAATGAAACAAGGGTCTTGTTTAGTTAATACAAATTTTTATTATTTTTATTTTTTTCAATCTTGTTACAATCACGTAACCACCACCACCACCACCCGATTGTTAAGTTCACCATATGCGCTAATGACTAATTTCGGGGGGGGGGGGGGGGGGAGGGGAAGATAGGAGGTTGTGCAGCTTGTGCTCTAGATTTATTTTTGGTCTAGGGTTTCTCTCTATATGACAGTTTATATAGGAGAACATTTTTGTCTTGGTTTAGTTTCTTTTTTAAAAGAAGTGAACTTAAGGCCTTACTAAACTATATTAGTGGACTAGAGGGATTACAAAAACTAAAAGTTAACTAACTGGATTACAAGTTCTCTATAATGGGCCTTAAACTAATTTTTTATTAATAAAACTAGAGGTGGCAAACGAGCTGGTCTGGATGGGTTGAAACGGATCATGGGTCAAATATGGGTCAAAAAGTAAACGGATTGAAATGAGTCCGGTCAAATATGGGTCAAGCCAAACTCAAACCCGCCCGACCCAACCCATTTCTTTTTTCCTTTTTTCCCCCTTCCAACCTCTGATTTGTCTCAATAAAGGGCTTCAGAAAAGTAAAATTTTATTATTAAAACTCAATTTTATTTTGAATAAAAATGAAGCAACTAGAGGCTAAAAAAACTTTTAAAAAATCAGATTTTTACTCTCTTTTTTTTTCCCATTTCCAAACAGTAATGTAACTTCGACGAGGAGTCAGAGGCTGCACCGGAGAATTGTTTGAAAGGCGATGATTGCACCGATTGTACAGTTTCGGTCGTTTGCCAAAGCTATCACTTAGGTTTGGATTAAAAAGTCAAGTAACTTTTTTTTGGTCTCTATTCAATTTTTTTTATATTTGCTTGTTTTGCGACAAACTTTTTATCCCTGTTAGTTCGTCTCGACAAAAGAATTGAAAATGTATTTTTTTTTATTTACTTTTACCAATATTTTGTTGTAATAAAGTGGAAAATTTGGTCTCTGTTTTCCTTTCCTTAAATGTACATTTTCAACGGCGACGGCGAGGATAGGGAGAAAGCGAAGGATCTAGCGAGGTATAAACTCAGTTGCGTCGACTTCGTTCACGCCTTTATGTCGGTGTTTGTTGGGAATGCCTTGTTTATGCCTTGTATTCTTTAGTCCCACATTGGTTAACTATGTTGCTCCTATTTATGTAGCCTATTATAAATAGGGCTTTTGGGGAACTTCTATGGTATCCTTTTGGGGCTGTCATATTGGTGGCCTTTCTAGACGAGTTACGGATCATAGCCGGCTCTTTGTATCTCTTCTTCACGTTGGTTAGTGAATCCTCTCTCTCCTCGCCCGTGGACGTACCCAATTTGGGGAACCACGTATATCTTGTGTCTTTGTGATTTCTTGTTTAGTTTTCAATTTCTCGTTCTTAGCTTGCATTCATAGCGTTCGTTACAACAAACTGGTATCAAAGCCTTAGGTTGCAAAAAAACTAGGGTTTCGTTTCCGATTGTGGCTATGGCGGCTAAATTTGAGATTGCGAAGTTTGATGGGCAGAGCAGCAGTTTCAGTCTTTGGAGAGTAAAGATGAAGGCTCTGCTAACCCAACAAGGATTGCACAAGGTTTTGTTAGGCAAGACTAGTTCTGGAATCAAAGAGGAAGATTGGGATGATACGGATGCCAAAGCTCTGAGTTCTATTCAGTTGAGTCTGGCAGATGACGTTCTTCGCGAGGTGGAAGAAGAAACTTCAGCAGCAGGAATTTGGCTGAAGTTGGAAGGCATATATATGACGAAGTCGCTCACCAACAGGTTATATCTCAAACAACGTCTTTATACGTTTCGTATGCGAGAAGGTATACCTGTTAAAGATCATTTAGACGAGTTCAACCGTATTATTATGGATCTGAAAAATATTGATAGTAAAATTGAGGATGAGGACCAAGCCCTAATTTTGCTATGTTCTTTACCACTTTCGTATGAGCACTTTGTTACAACCCTATTGTATGGCAAAGACACGATATCCATGGAGGATGTTAAGGCCAGCCTATATTCGAAAGAATTGAGGAAAAAAGTGTCAGGTGAGGGTGATGCCCATGCGGAGGGTTTATTTGTTAGGGGAAGAACAACAGAAAGGGTGGAGTCGAGTAATAGGGGAAGATCCAAGTCATCAGGTAAGAAGAAGGGAAAGTGTAATTATTGCAAGAAACCCGGGCACTGGAAAAGTGACTGTTTAAAACTCAAAGAGAAGGAAAAAGAAGACCAGAAAGGGGGTAAAGTAATTGCTGGAATTGCTGAAAGTTCAGATGAGTCAGATAATGTGTTATCAGTTACAGAGGGCGATTCTCGCTCTAATACCGAGTGGATTCTAGATTCTGGATGTTCATACCATATGTGTCCGCATAGAGAGTGGTTTTCTACTTATGAGGCGGTCAATGGTGGTACAGTTTTGATGGGCAACAACATGGCCTGTAAGACTGTTGGTTCAGGAACGATTCAGCTTAGGATGCATGACGGTATTGTTAGGACTTTATCTGAGGTTCGACATGTTCCGGATTTGAAGAAAAATCTTATATCCCTGGGTGCTCTTGATTCTCATGGTTGCAAATTCCTCGGTGAAGGTGGAGTTTTGAAAGTCTCAAGGGGTGCATTAGTACTGATGAAGGGTCAAAAGCGTGGTAACCTTTATACACTCCAGGGCAGTACAGTTTTAGGTGCTGCAGCAACGGTTGCTTCATCCAAGGTTTCAGATTCAGACTTGACTCGTTTGTGGCATATGCGCCTTGGGCATATGAGCGAGAGGGGGATGACGGTTTTGAGCAAACAGGGTTTGCTATGTGGCCAGAAAATTGAGAAGCTGGATTTCTGTGAGCATTGTGTTTACGGCAAGCAGTGCAGGGTAAAATTCAGTACAGCTGTTCATCGCACCAAAGGCACGGTGGATTATTTTCACTCGGATCTTTGGGGTCCCGCAGAGGTAACTTCTAAAGGTGGTTTTCGATATTTTATGAGTATTATAGATGATTTCTCTCGTAAAGTTTGGGTGTATATGTTGAAACATAAGAGTGACGCCTTTAATACATTCAAACAGTTTAAAACTTTGATTGAGAATCAGACTGGTAAGAAAATAAAACGTTTGAGAACTGACAATGGTATGGAGTTTTGTCTTGGTGAGTTTGATAGGTTCTGCAGTGATGAGGGCATTGTGAGGCATCACACAGTGAGAAAAACCCCTCAGCAGAATGGTGTGGCTGAACGAATGAACAGGACTCTTTTGGAGAAGGCACGTTGTATGTTGTCCAATTCCGGATTGGGCAAAGAATTTTGGGCTGAAGCCGTTTCCACAACATGCTATTTGGTGAACAGGTCTCCGTCGACTGCTATTGAGTGTAAGACTCCGTTTGAGGTATGGTCAGGTCATCCGGCTGATTATTCTGTGTTGCGTGTTTTTGGGTGTCCAGCTTACGCTCATGTCAATGAGGGTAAATTGGAGCCACGGGCCAAGAAGTGTATTTTCTTGGGTTATGCAGCAGGTGTCAAAGGGTACAGGTTGTGGTGCTCTGATGATTTGAAGTTTTTGATCAGTAGGGATGTGACTTTTGATGAAAATTATCTGATTAAGGGGTCTAAGCAGGTTGATGATACAGTTCAGGAACATAGTGTTCCAAAGCAGGTGGAGTTTATGGGTGAATCTTTCGACTCAGGGAAGAAGCATATTGAGAAGCCAATTGAAGAGGAGTTCAAGAGTTCAGACACAGAGGTTGATGCGTTAGTTGAGCAACCACGCACTATTGCTAAAGATAGGCCAAGGAGGGAGATTCGGCCTCCTGAAAGGTATTCGGCTTATTCTGAGATGGTGGCCTATGCTTTATCAGTTGCTGAGACAGTTGAGTATGAAGAGCCTTCCAGCTATACGGAAGCTATTTCGAGCACTGAGTCTGCACAGTGGTTTGTTGCTATGAATGAGGAGATTGAGTCTCTTCAGAAGAATCAGACATGGGAGTTAGTAGAACCGCTGAAAGGGAAGAGGATTGTTGGATGCAAGTGGATCTTCAAGCGCAAACCAGGTATTCCAGGGGTAGAAGACGCTCGGTTTAAAGCTCGGCTAGTGGCGAAAGGATACAGCCAGAAGGAGGGTGTTGATTACAATGAGGTATTTTCACCAGTTGTAAAACATAGTTCCATTCGCACTATACTTGCTATTGTTGCATGTTATGATCTTGAGTTAGAGCAACTTGATGTCAAAACTGCGTTTTTGCACGGCGAGCTTGAAGAACAGATTTATATGCGTCAGCCTGAGGGATTTGTTGTTTCTGGTAAGGAGGATCACGTTTGTTTACTTCGTAAGTCTTTGTATGGCCTCAAACAATCCCCTAGGCAGTGGTATAAGCGGTTTGATACTTTTATGATAAGCCAGTCATATTCTAGGAGTGAGTATGACAGTTGTGTGTATTTTCGAAAACTTTCAGATGGTTCATTTGTTTATCTACTGTTGTATGTTGATGATATGCTTATTGCTGCCAAGAGTGTATCAGAAATCAACAGGTTGAAACAACAGTTAGGTGGTGAATTTGAGATGAAAGATTTGGGTGCAGCAAAACGTATTTTGGGTATGGAGATTTGCAGAGATCGAGTAGCTGGCAAACTATTTTTGAATCAGAAGTCTTATGTTCTTAAAGTGCTTGAGCGCTTTGCCATGCAGAACTCGAAGCCAGTCAGTACCCCTTTGGCAGCACACTTTCGACTTTCAGCTGAGTTGTCACCACAGTCGGAGGATGAGGAGAAGTATATGTCTCAGGTTCCATATTCGTGCGCAGTTGGGAGCCTTATGTACGCCATGGTATGTACTCGTCCTGATATTTCACATGCAGTTAGTGTCGTTAGTCGTTATATGGGGCGTCCAGGAAAGGCACATTGGGAGGCTGTGAAATGGATACTACGGTATTTGTGCGGAACTGCAGGTGTTGGTCTATTGTTTGGGATTGTCAATTCTGGTGATCATGCTGTTGGTTATGTTGATTCGGATTTTGCCGGTGACCACGATAAGAGTAGGTCTCTGACAGGTTATGTCTTTACTCTGTCCGGAAGTGCCATTAGTTGGAAAGCTACTTTACAGGCTACAGTTGCGCTGTCTACAACAGAAGCGGAGTATATGGCCATTGCTGAAGCTGTGAAGGAGGCATTGTGGATGAGAGGTTTGCTTTGTGAGCTTGGTCTTACACAGGGTGTGAGTTCAGTATTTTGTGATTCGCAGAGTGCTATACATTTGACTAAAAATCTGATGTATCATGAGAGGACCAAGCATATCGATGTCAGGTATCACTTCGTTCGGGATATCATCTCACAGAAGCAAGTTGAGGTGAAGAAAGTGGGTACGGCAGATAACCCAGCAGATATGTTGACTAAACCGGTTCCGGTTGCCAAGTTCAAGCATTGCTTGGGCTTGCTTGGTATTTACAGTTGATCGCCCCTCGGGGGCATTTGGCGAGTGAGAGGTTAGAAGGGGATAGCTATATTTGGTGATTTAGTTCGGTGGAATTCAAGTCAAGGTGGAGAATTGTTGGGAATGCCTTGTTTATGCCTTGTATTCTTTAGTCCCACATTGGTTAACTATGTTGCTCCTATTTATGTAGCCTATTATAAATAGGGCTTTTGGGGAACTTCTATGGTATCCTTTTGGGGCTGTCATATTGGTGGCCTTTCTAGACGAGTTACGGATCATAGCCGGCTCTTTGTATCTCTTCTTCACGTTGGTTAGTGAATCCTCTCTCTCCTCGCCCGTGGACGTACCCAATTTGGGGAACCACGTATATCTTGTGTCTTTGTGATTTCTTGTTTAGTTTTCAATTTCTCGTTCTTAGCTTGCATTCATAGCGTTCGTTACAACAGTGTTCGTGTTCTTGATCTTCGCTCTGAGCGATTCTGAGGTGCAGGGGTGCCTTTTCCCTGGAGCTGGAGTTGATGAGAATGTGTTGGTGATGAATCTGCCGCTGGGGCTGGCGTGAATAAAGAGGACCGAATTTGGTCCGGCAGAGGAGGCGATTAACTTTTGGTGGAGGGATTTGTCAACAGAAAATAATACAGTAATAGCAAAAATATAGGATTATTGCATTATTTGTCACCTCCATGTCATTTTCATTGTGTCAATGCTTGATCCAAACTCGTGTTATATCCAGTTAGAGAGAGAGAGACGGAGGAGAGAGTGCGGACTGAAAGAGAAAGAGGTGTTGGGCCATTTTAATTCCAACCCACGTTGAACTCACTCTCAATTCATTTAAATCTATATAAATATGGATTGAACCCATATCAACCCATCACATAATATAAATAGATTAAATTAGATTATAAGTGGATGAATTAAAAAATATGAGTTTGAATTGTTACCTTTAAATAAAGGGTTTTGTTAATATGTGCCCCCAAGACATATGATAAGGCATATGATAAGGTCATATTAATTCCTTCATTTAACACTATTTGTATGGGGAATCTAAGGTTGAAGTTAAAGCCATAAACTCTTTCATTAATCCTTTTTGAAAGGAGTAATTTTTTCAGGTTGGACAAAAGTACCCCAATCCAACATACCAGATTCCCTCCCAAAAACTTTCGGCAGATATTTCCATCTCACGACCATTATATTCATGACTTGTTTTTTTTAAAAAGAATTGAATACAATATTCAACAAACTCATGTCATTAGATAAGAAAGATTAGCAAATGCAATATCTATTAAAAAAATTATATTAACATAAACATTCATCTAGTACTTGAAACCAAAAATTGCGTTTCCATCTTCTAATCCTATCATGTTCGATTAATTAAACCCACTTTTGTGAAAGTAATTGATCAAAATTTTCCCTTTTTCTTTCCACCACATCTTGTTTGTCTCTCTTCATATCAAAAATATTCGTTAAAATGAAAAAGTATTTGTGTTTGCTTTTGGAACAATGTTAGCTCCTTGCATATAAGAAGTAGTTGATAAAATATTAGAATCATACATGATTTGGATGTTGATTTCAATCTAATGAATTAAGTGGCCGATTATTACTTCATCTTGATAAGAGGAATTGAAAATTTTTAAAATTATGATTAGAACTCAAATTTTTTTTTGAAAAAACACAAAATAAGCCAAGAAGACAGTTTTTTTCCCTTGTTTTTGTCTTTATTCAAAAAATTTTGAGTTCCGATCATCATTATTTTGCTGTTTATGAATGCTCGCGTCAAGATAAACCAAATATCTAAAAAAATTGATGCGTAAAAAAACAAATGCAAAAGGCATTAAATAAAGACAAAAAAAAATCAAGCATGAGTTTTTTAATTTTTGAAAGAATTTCGATAATGTTAATGAGTCAAATTAGCTGCTGAAGAGTTTGGAGGTAAATGGTTACCTATTTGATTGGTGGAGTGTTTGGTGGAATTGTGGAACAGTGGAAGTCCGAAAGCATGTGGAATTCTTAAAGGCAAAAACAAACCCAAAAAAAAAAAATGGCAGAAAATTTAAATATTGAAACTGGGGGTATTTCTGTCCCAAAGGTAAAAAGTTAATCATTTGAAAAAGAATTAATGGTTGTTGTTTCAAATTTAAATTTCCCATACAAAATATAATAAATGAAGAAGTTAATGTAGTCTTTATCATATGCCTTAGGGGCATATGTTAACAAAACCCTTAAATAAAACCATCCCCTTGGGTTTACACTAATCCTATCAAATGGTGGGATTGGTACTCGGATTGATAGTACTTCACATTGGTGTCTTCTTCGAGAATCGTGCGAGCACAGTTTGCCAAGTTGGAACACCATTATTTTTCAAAGGAAAAGGACAGCGGAAAAAGATGGGTGAAAGTGGAGAAATTATTCATTGCCCTTGGGGCAACATGTCAAAAGACTTTTGACAGTTGTCGCCGTCCAACAATTAAAATTTGTCTTGTGAGTAAAGTAAATTGCTATTTCCCCCTCTGACACCTCATCTCCGACCCCACGGCATTTTTTTCACACTTTTCTCCGTCTCCCCCGGCCCCTAAAACGTTGCCGTTTAATTTTCAAAAAAAATAATTCAAAACCAACAATTTGTAATTCTATGGAACAGAAACGTAATTATGAAAGTTTTAGAACCAAAATTTAACTATATCTCTTTAGAATAATATGATCATAATAAAAATATCTGCACACCTGTTCAAATGGATTAAAAATTGAAGTACTTAATTTTTTAACCATATTTTTTAATATATAAACGGTCTCAAATAAGTCAAGTGACCAAAAATTTTTGAATAAGGATAAAAAAAAAAAAAAGTCACGTGACTTATTTAGCAAAACAACCTACTCAAGTTCTCTGAATCAAAAGAAAAATACTTTCCGCTAAAATAATAAGATCTTCACACCCGTTCAAATGGATTAAAAATTGAAACACTTAATTTTTTAACTATATTTTTGAATATATAAACAGTCTCAAAAAATTAAGTGCTCAAATTTTTACTCCATTTGAATCAGTGCAAAGATCTTGTTAATATAATCAGAATAACAAGATCTTTGCACCGATTTAAATGGAGTGAAATTTTAAGCACTTACCGTTTATATATTAAAAAATATGGTTAAAAAATTAAATACTTTAATTTTTAATCCGTTTGAACGGGTGTACAGATATTTTTATCCTGATCATATTATTCTAAAGAAACATAGTTAAATTTTGGCTCTAAGACTCTCATAATTACGTTTCTGTTTCATAGGATTGCAAATTGATGGTTTTGAATTTTTTTTAAAAAATAAAACGGCAACATTTTAGGGCCTGGGGATAGCGGGGGAAAAGTGTGGAAAAAGTGATGTGAGGTCGGGGGTGGGGTGTCAGAGGGGAATAGCAATTTACTTTACCACAAGGCAAATTTTGATTGGTGCAAGGCAACAGCTGTCAAAAGTGACGTGTTACCCCCAAGGGCAATGAATAATTTCAAGGGCAATGAATAATTTCAAGTGAAAGTGAAAGTACACCATTATTTATTTTTCGGGCAAATTTCACTGACCTCTCCTTCAAGGTTTCTGACAAAAACATAAACCTCCCCTGGGGTTTCTGAAATGTCACTGCCCTCCCTTACTTTTCAAAGTATTCTATAGATTCCTCCTTCAAGCTAATTTGGCATAAACGCTGTCAAATTTAGGATGTAAAAGACCTCAAAGCCCTCTCCAATCTTTTGCTTTTCCTTTCGTTCCTTCATTCTCTTTCACCGAGTTCATTATCATTGCTTCCTTGCCCATACCAGAAGTTGAAGAAATTTGAGCATATGCTTTTGAGAGAAAATAGAATTAAAATGACTGTAGAGTATATTTCGGTTGTGTTTCAAATTAAATGAGTTTTTAAGATGAAAAAAGTTTGATTGGGTTATGTATTTTTTTTTATTCAACTTTACCAAACCAAATCAAACCAAACCGAGCCTTAAGTCCCAATCAAACTTTTTATTCAACTTTATTTTAATATTTTAAATTTTTTTTATTACTTTTTGGTTACATCTAGTCTAGCCACACTAGAAAAGTTTAAAAAAAAAAGGGGAATAAAATTCAGTGAAATTTACATAAACCTAAAAAATTAACCATCTTTGACTTGGCATTTTGTCTTTTAGATTCTTTTTTTTAATAGTTTTAAAAAAAAATGTTATTAATATTTTTTATAAAATCCTTTACTTTTAAAGATTGAGATACACTAGATATACCCAACAATCAAAAATAAATTGACAAAATCTCAAAAGGATGTAATTGGAGTCGTATCAAATATGTGGAGGTAAAACATGCTACGTAATAGAACAAAAAATCATGGGTTTGTTATTCAGTCTAGAGTGTAAAAATTTATGACAAGTAAAAAGCTTTCACTAAAGACGAGAAAAATACTAGACAACTGATTTTCTTTTTTGTCCAAGGTGTTATCTTATATGAACTGTTTAATTTTTCTTTTTACAACAATTGAGATATGCTTCATAATATGGAGATAATTTATATCGTGTTATGAGGATTTATATATATTTTTTGATAATTAGATGTTCGAGTCAGTTTGGACACATCTCAATTAATTCTGAAGTCCTGGAGTTAACAATCGGGCAAATCTCCCATGGCCTCAATATTTGGAATGTTTGACTTCCGTGAAATTCAAGGCATGGTATTTCATAAGAACATTAAAGACAAAGAGGCGGTGTGATGGTGCTTATTGGTGGTGCCAGTGATTGTGGGTTGTGGATTTGAATGCAAATGGCATGTAGTTCAAGGAAGTATATTGGGTTTTGATGGGGGAAATATGAGCATTTTATAGTTGAGGGTAATTTTGGTACTTGGTCAAATTATTATGGTGACATCACCAGTTCTGTTAGATTTCCAAACGGTGAGATAATAGAAGGGGGGAATCTAATAATGTCAGTAAAAGTAAGAGAGTTCAGTGATATTTCAAAAACCTAAGGGGAGGTCAGTGAAATTTACCCTTATTTTTCTGTTTTGTTTTTCAACGTTGTGTGGCCGTTCCACTTTATGATGGGTGAAAGTGAAAATACACCGTTATTTTTCTGTTTTGTTTTATTCAACGTGGGTACCACAGGACAATGTCTCTCTCTCTCCCCTCCACCACTCCTTTCCCTCATTAAATAAAAGATTATTAAATTATGTTGGGAACCCAGTTGTAAAAAAGTCAAGACATTTGAATCCAAAACCTTATCCGGGATTTTATATCCATCTAATCGAGCAAGATACTCCTGAATTTATGATTAATCGGAGAACACCATTATTTTTGGTTATAAATATATAGGCCCATTTAACATCTGATCAAATCATTGACCCTTGTGCAAATATTCTTTTGTATCTTTTACTCAGAGCTCATTTTTCCGAGAAACAGGGAAATGGATGATGAGATCAACAAACTTCCAGATGAGCTAGTTCTGGAGATCCTCGAGAGAATTCCCGATGCGATGGATCTACTCATGACGTCTCTCGTATCCCACCGCTTTGCACACCTCGTCGGCAAGGTACAAATTGTACGTGTTTCTCGCGAGTGTTTTGGACATGATGCTTTCGCTCTCACGGCCCATCATACACCAAGTCTGGTTCAGATTGATGAGGAGGGGATTGAAAACATCATGGACAAATTGATTAGGCCCTACAACAGCCTACCAACGGTTTATTGTTCAACTTGTCTTCCACCTCTATCGAACTATCTTGCTGTTCTGCGATTTGTCTCAAAATTGCGCAAAATTCAGCATCTCACCATTGAGATCCCATCATTTGTAGATGACATGAACGTGTTGTTCAAGTGGGCTGCCCATTTGAAGGATGGTGTTCTCCACAGCGTGAGTGCGATTGTGAAGGATTGGATAGTTTCTGGTAGAATTCCTTGGGAGGGTGTCATAAGAGATGCATATTTAAGGTTAGATTTGTTGGTTCAACAATCTTATCACCATCCTAACTTGCAATCCTTCACGATCATTGACCCCCGACGTAGGGGTCCGAATACAGTGGTGACGGGTCCGGAACTCGCCAAACTCAAGGGGGGGCGCTTTGATTCAAGGCGTCTATGCAACATCAAGAAGATCTCAACCTCCTTTCCACAGCTTCTTCTCCCATCAGGCGAGCTGATGTTGTATGCAGAAATTGTCCTACTCAAGTTTGTCTACACGGGAGTTGATCTGGTTGAGGATGACGGCACCGAGGTTAGCGACAGTGACATGGAAGAGTTCGTCTCTTGCTTTGACCATATCGATCCGGAGGAGAGCATCTTCCAAGAGGCTGCTGAGGAGGTTTATAAACTCCCCAGGGACAACCTCGATTCGGAGTTTGTTCTACAATTGGGTGGTCGCTATTTCTTCCATTGACAACCGAGAAATATAGGAAGAAGCAATACACACTCACACTCACAAACACCCTACATGAACAACCACCCAACCCTTTATTGTTTTCCTCTTTCTGCATCCTCATTTTTTGATTCACACATAGTTGATCAGTTTAGTTGATCAATCTCCAAGTCAGGTGAAGGATTTGGATGGGATTTTGAATGTCGATCCATAAGAGGAAATGTTTTCTCGACAAAGTTTTAAGGTTATTTTATTTTTTATGATATATATGTTGAAGGTATAAGGTCCCGCTCCGCAACGTTAAATAAGTACTTATTTTTTAAGAAAACAATTTCAAATTCAAAAATGATGGGTTTATTAAAATCTAAAAATATGCAATATGGATCTTGTTTGAAAGATCTCATTGAGATCTTTAATACGGTGAAAAAAAATTAAAAAATTATTTTTCATTTGCATTATTTTTGAGTTTGAAAATGTGAAATAAGTACTTATTTTTTAAGAAGGTGTTCTGGAATTGGCTCTAAGTAACAAAGTTGCCCATCTCTCTTTTAGGAGAGTTGGTGGTTAACAATCTAATAATATACTCTCTTTTTTTTTTTGATAAATCGATCATATTAAAACCAACCAACCTCATCAAGAGATTTTTACCAAAGTAATCTTTTTTTTAGAACTATTGGTCGGAATACTCTCATTTTTAAACTATTTTTAAAACTACTCGGTAGAGCCACTTCAACAAGCACTACCCGAGTAGTGGCATTACAATTGGCACTATTTGCCATGTGGCATTCTGCCATGTGTTACGTTGGCTGTATGACGTGGACTAGTGCCACTTGAAGTAGCTCTACCTAATAAGGTAACGCCACTTGAAGTAGCTCTACCTAATCAGGTAATGCCATCGCAAGTGGCTCTACTTAATTAGGTAGCGCCATTTCAACTGGCTCTACCTTATAAAATAACATCCCACCAATCTCATTAATTTGATCACTTGTCTTGTGAGAATATGGGTATGAAACGTGACTAAAAACAACGAAAGTAAAATCGTTTAAAAAAATTGTGAACCACATTTGTAGTGTAAAATATTTCGCTGTTACAACGTGAATAACGGAAACTATTGTATTATGTTTAAGAAAAGATAGATTGACAATAACTACTTTGCTTAAAATTGAAAAAAAAAATGATTGTCCAAAATATGACTAATATATATAGAAAAATGTTAATGCACTTTAGGAATGCCTTAGCGTTTTATTAACTTCACTGGAAAAAATTGTATTTATAATTCATACGATCATTTTCAGCTTTATTAAATTCGTTCATGCTTTTTCACCTTACTCAATTACTTAAGCCTGTTTCAGCCTTATTCAATTACTGCAGTCTTTTTTCACTCTTATTCAAATTCTTCAGCTTTTTTTACCCTGTTCAATGCATTCAGCCTTTTCAGCCTTAATCAATTCCTACAGTTTTTTTCAGCCTTATTCAAATTGTTGAGCTTTTTTCGATTTCATTCAATGGGTTTAGTCTCTTCAATTGCAAACTTTTCGATTCTTTCAGCTTTTTCAGCCATCATCAATTCATACAACCTTTTTCAGCCTTAAAAAATTCGTACAGACTTTTTTAACCATCTTTGTTTTACTTGTCATTTTATATAGCTTTATCCATGTAGACTGCATTAAGCTTTTATACAGTCTTATTAATATACTCCCTCCGTCCCTTATTTATAGTCCGGTATTTCATTTTGAGCTGTCCCTTAATAAGTGTCCATTTTGTAAAGTTAGTGGGTAAAAGTTGGTGAATTGTCTATTTTGTCCCTAAAAGTAGATTCCATTTTAAAAAGTAAGTGAGTAAAAGTGTAATGATGATGGGTAAGTAGGGAAAGTGGAGGAAAAAATTGATGTGAAAGGTATAATGATGATGTCTTTTTAATAAGTTGGAATTACGAAGCAGAACACTTAAAAGGGAACGGAGGGAGTACAACTTTTTATGGTTCCCTACTGGCTCTTGTCTTATTGGATCCTATTGAGGGTATGATCTAGGTATTGGCCAAAGCATTTGTCTATAAATTATCTTTCAACTTCTACATTTCTGTGTAATAATCCTTAGTCGTGAGATAGTTTTATCATATGGCAAATAGAGGAGCAAGTTCTAGGTTTGGATACTTTCCAAGTTCAAGGATTCATATTGGAAAGAAAAAAGAACCAGCCCGAAAGATTATTATGTTAGTCTTCGACAAGAATGGAAATTTAAGGTTGAAGAGCAAAAGGGATTGGTTAATGATTTGCATAACATGAGAGTCAGAATTCCACATTGTCAATCTCTAGAGATGCCAACTGTAGGTGGACAAATTCAAATGGTGCTTTGATCAGCACTAGATTGTAACGGCCTCTCGTGCCTCTTGACCGGAACCCTAATTTATCGTCGGAACCCTTGATCTGCAAAAAGACAAGGGGTGAGCGCACCTTTGCCTCTCGTGGCAAAGGCCCTCCAATGCCTTTGTTAGTATCTCGTACTGATAATAAACCCTAAATATCAATAGGAAATCACGTATGAGTGCAATGTATTGCGTACCTTTCACCTCTAGGTTTACCTTATATTTATAGATTCATGGATGCTTGCTGCCCAAGTATCCATATTGCCCTAGGTTTCCTAACTCGTATAGGAAAACTAGGGTATCTTGGATTCTTGTTCCCTTATCAGTTCATTACTTTAATCCTTGTAGGACTCTTTTCCATAACAAGCCGAACATCTCATTCTTGTTGGGTATCTTTTACAGATCCTACATTCTCGGGATCTCACTCTTTAACGGAATACCACTGTTTCTGGATTTTTCCAGAGTGTTCCCTCTTCTTCAACATCTGATAGGACTTCTCTCCTTGTTCGGCCATCTCATGGCCGAACAGACGGCCTGGACCAGTCACTTCACATGTAACTGGTCCTTTATCAATTATTTGGACCATTGCTTTCTTAGGAGCTCTCCTCCTGTTCGACTTTCTCATTGCCGAACAAACTACTTGAATAGTGGCTTCACATGTCACTGTACTTTTATTTGGTCCAATAACTTTTCATGTTACTGAACCAGGACCCATACAACTTTCCTGGACCAATGACTTCTCATGTCACTGATCCATATTGCCGAATACTATACCATCCCCGATGACTCCCCTTTTACAACGTGTTCGGGCCCTCCTTGGGTCTGTTTGGGAATACCTCCCTACACCAACAACAATTAAGCGAGAATATGAAGCAACCGTGTCCCGAATCAAAGAGGAGAATAATAGAATGCTGATGCGCAGGAGTAGATATTTCATGTTTCAGTTAGCAACAGAGATGGCTGAGGCAAATCAGCGAGAACTAACGGAAAATGAACGTAACAACGCTTTGAATAATGAGAAATATCTATCTGACTATACTATGTCTGATGAGGACATGTAGATCTCCCATTATTGGTTCTGTGTTAGGTATTTGAAGTTATGTATTGGACATGCATTAAGTATGTTAAGTGATTTGTCCTTTCTATGTTAAGTATGAACTATTGATGTATTAATTTATGTCAAGTATGTTAATGTTGTTGTGATTCCATCAATGCAGATAATAAATATCACTTAAATTTAGTTATTTTTGTATCGTCATGAAAAATATAATTTATAACTAATCACTCTCAATGGCTTGATAAGAAAAAATATGAATTAAAAAGTAGTTGCAATAGTTACATCAAGATGATACTGTAACAAAATAAAATCTTCAATAATGACACTAAGATACAATATGAAATGGATGACAGAATTAAAGAAACTTAGAGTTCCAATGGTTGTTGATCTTCCAATGATCCCACATTCATGGTTCTTGATCTTCGTCTGACATCTCGATGTCGGATTGAATATCTTCGTTCATACTAGCCTCCATATAAAAAGGAGCTTCACCCATTAATCCTTCATCTCTTTGTTCATTTGCTAAGAATCGATAGTGATGTCGTTGCAAATGCATTTGCATGCAGTTCACTTCTTCACGAAAATGATGCAAGGCTCTTTGCAACAACTGAGGAGTATCAATTGACATGTCAACTGCTCGACAACATGGAATTGGAATGTTGAAAGTCCGGCAGTCGAATTTTAGAACTTTATATTGTTCAAGTCGGCATTGATACTCACGTTGTATTTCTCTACAGACGATGGGTGTGTATCGCATGTTTGGGTTCAAAGGGTATTCAAAATCGTCATCAAGGTGCCAATGACGACCCGTTGTTTGAAATATATCACGCACTGTGTACCTAATAGCTAGCTATATGCCATATAATGAAAAGATGAAATTGCAAGACTGGTTCTTGTATCTCCTTTCTATACACATAAAATTGAAATAAATTATGTGTCCATATTCGTTGGGAAATTATTGGAATCCAATACTCCTGGAATAGATGCCAAGACGTAGACCACACAATGACATTAATTTCTGATCAATCAATGCAAACCCGTGACTGACTTCACATTTCTGCAAATACACTGTTCAATGGTTTGTTTTCACAGTTGAAATGCATTATTTCAATTACACTATTTTTGTCTTTTTGTCACATTTGAAATGTATTATTCAAAATATTAACCTTTCACTCCACATTGTCATGATTTTGCTACGCATCGTTGTAGGGGGATGAAAACAATTGATGCTTCGGATCAATTGGATTGCAATGGCTAATTCGTGCCTTTTCAAAGGAACCCTAATTCGTCGTCGGAATCCTAATCTGCAAAAATAGACAGGGGGTGAGTGCACCTTTGCCTCTCGTGGCAAAGGCCCTCCGATGGCAAAATTAGTATCACGTACTAATGAAAAGACCCTAATTATCAGTAGGAAATATCGAATAATGCAAAGTATTGCGTACCTTTCACCTCTAGGTTTACCTCATATTTATAGATTTGCGTATGCTTGTTGCCCAAGCATTCCTGTCGCCCTAGGATTCCTTTTTCGTGTAGGAAACCCTGGATATCAAGGATTCTCGTTTTCCTTATCGGTTCATTATCAAAGAGTCCTTTTATGATTCTTTTCCATTAAAAGCCAAACATCTCATTCTCATTGGGTATCTTTCTCAGATCCTATATTCTTGGGATATCATCCACGACTACTCTGGAATCTTCCATAGTATTTCCTCTGCTATTGCTCTTGATTAGAGCTCTTTCCTTGTTTGGCTGTATCGTAGCCGAACAGTCTGCCTGGACCAGCTACTTCACATATCACTTGGTCGAATGTAATCAGAATGTCTCTATCTGCCGAACAGTTAGTTTACACCAACGACTTCTCATGTTATTTAGCCTTTACTTCCATTCAATGCACTGTTCGGCGATCAGCCCTGTCCAATCTTTCACGTGTTCTTATACATCACGTGTTCGGCAACTAGATGTATCTGTTCGGGAACACCTCCCTACAATCGTGTATGTTTGTTTTGCTACTGAAAAATTCTAATTATCACTTGTTAAATATAGTTAACTTTCTCTAATTTATTTCAAAAACCTCATTACAATGTTAACTTCCTTCAATTATGTGATACTGATTTTGTTATTTTAAACAACAATTTAACAATTGAACACTTAAGCGCTACAAAAACTAATAACCATCATAACTTCGCATTACATAGCTCTAACAACAATACTTATCCTCAACTTCCATGAAAGAAAATAAAAATTGAACATTACAAGTTACAGATCCATTTTAGCAATTGAAAAGTCAAACAGATGCATAGTTTTAAACATTACAAGTAACATATTTGCTACTGAAGATGACGCTTCTCCCCTCTTTAAACATTTTCGCTTGTTATGCCCATGTCCACCACATAAGGTACAAGACTATTTGTGTAATGGTTGCGCCTCAAGCCGATCCATCATATCCATCTCATTTCGAAATCGATTTACTTGTGGACGTCCTCAACCCCTAAGATGTTCTTCATCAGGATGAATTATTGGCCCATCGTAGGAAGGCCAATACGGTTTGTCACGCAACGGTACGAACGTTTCAGAGCTATATATGGCTATGTTTGAGTCACGCCTCCAAACATTGCATATGAATCGTGTAGGGTCCATGGCCATTCTGTTACACACTGCAATCACATGTGAGCACAGCATCCTCCATTGTTGCATCCTGTTACAAGTACACATTTGGTCATTGAAGTGTACTGTGTGCCTGTGATTTCCTTTATATGGGCTAGTTGGATTCATTGGAGTTCGCACCTCGTAGATTCCCGTCTCTCTGTCAAACTCAATCACTTCATGCCTTCTTGCTCTCATCCTCCATTCATCGTACTTTTCCGTTGCGAATTTGCTAAATGTTTTACCTGATCCGATCCCCTCCCTTGCTTTAACGACATAGTCGTTGAAATACGTAACACATTTATAGAATGTCGTCCTAATTGTGGCCACTATGGGGAGGTGTCTGGCTTCCTTAAGGACCCCATTAAAGCTCTCAGATAGGTTTGTAGTACGCGATCCATATCGCCTACCCCCATCGTGTGCATAAGACCACTTACGTAGGGGTAGCTCCTCAAGATCCTTATTTACTGCACCGTCGGAAAACCTTTGAAGTTTTTGCAGCTCAATCTTAAACTTTCGAACTTGTATTTCACAAGCTGCTAATTTGACTTGGTCGCCCACAGTTTTATTGTACCTCTGTATGTAGTTTACCCCCAAGTGGCGGGTGCAGTATCTATGGTACGCCATTGGGGGTCTCCATTGTGGAGCACCTTTGAGATATGAAAAAGGCCTGAGTGCCTGTCTGAAATGAGACACAAGTCTTGACATTGAGTAACATAAAACCTTATGCAATCGAGGAACCACCCCAATTTTCCTTGTTCTCCTTCTCGAAGACGGCAAATGCAATAGGGAAGATTTGATTCTCAGCATCCAGACTTACAGCAACAAGCAACGTTCCCTTGTATTTTCCTATCAAAAAAGTACCATCAACACTAATTACTGGGCGACAATGCTTGAATCCTTCAATGGCGAGTCCAAAAGCCCAAAACACAGCATTAAATATAACATGTCTCAGTCTGCCTGTCTCCTTTGTTATGATATGGATTTGAGTACCCGAATTCCTCTCTTTAATAGCTTCCAGGTATTGAGGGAGTTCCGCAAATGATTCTTCCCAGTCACCGTAAATGGCTGCTATAGCCATTTACTTTGCAGCCCATATCTTTGCATACGATGGGTAGTAACCGTCACACTTATCTTTTACCTCTGCTTGAAAAGCCTTGACCTTCGTACTTGGGTCTGCTTCCACGGTTGACATAATCATATTTGCAATGTAGCGAGCGTCAAGCATCTGACGATCTGTGGTGACATTGAAAGCCAAGCAACTGTGGGATCCTGCATATCGCGTAATTTTCCAGACATCCTGATCCGGCTTCCTTATTGCTCGAAGTTGCCACAAGCATGGGTTTTGGTTTGCGCATTTGTAGACCAACAAACGGGTTGTGGACTGTTCTGTCTTTGCCACATAATTCTTGTCCATGCTATGTTTTTTCACTGTATTTTTAACCTTAAGCTTCGAAAAGAACATCTGCAAAAAAAAAAATCGATAAAGGTAAGAGAATGTAATGTTTTTAATGAATACCATATTTTACGTATGGAGTGTATGATGAAATATAAAGTGGGAGAGTTATCTTTAAAAAATACCTGTCCCTCGAAAAGCTCAGACATCCCGTCTCACCCAACGTGACTACTCGTTGGCATTGGTGGACTAGGGTCGACGAGGTTGGTCCATGTGTCTTGTGTCATCATGGTGGATGGCTTTTCGAACATCCCTATTGGGTCTTGTTCGCCTTTGTTGACCTCTAATCCTGCATCAACATCTTCCTCCAAGCTCTGCGAGGCCTCGTCAATGTCTCTAATATGCATCTCAAATGCTTCAATGTCTGTAATGTCATCGTGTACTTCCTCATGTATGATACGTTCCTCGTCAACGTCTTCAAAATTCTCCTCGTTTTGAATGAAAGTGTTGTCATTTCGTCGGTGTTGCGAAATATTTGGCCGCGATTATCGTTGCGACCGATGACTCGAATGATGGTGAACGACACTTTCATTTGCTTGGCTACCTATGGCATCCATTATTGCTGTGAACAAAACGGGGGTGTAGTCGGTGATTTTTTCAGATATATCAAACATAATTCCGATGCTACTATCATCCACGACATCAACTGCCGCGTATTGGTATGTTGCATGAGGATAGCTCATAATTGGGAATAGGTATGTTATTTTCATCACTGTTGCTGGCATACTGCTGCATTCCAGATCATCTCTTGCAATTCGTTAAGAGTTATCCCTCTCACAATTGATAAGGGGATTGTCCTACCACTGACGTAGGACAGGCCGTTTGGTTGTTGGACAACATGCCCACATATGTAAACCAATACGTGCATAGGGTTTGAACCCGCTCATTTTTTATGGAAGAACAAATTTGTAGTTCACGTTGTGTCTAAATTTGCTCTGGAGTTGACATAAATGATTTATAGGGAGTTAGCATTTTGTTCAGTCAATTAACGCCTATCTAAGTAGCTTTATTGAAGACATTGCTCGTGCAGATTGATGGCTGGCAAGATTCGAGTCAAACTGGGCCGGTCCGTGCATGGGGCCCAGTCAAGGTAGCGCCTCTTGAAATGGCTCTTCTTATGTAGCGCCACTTCAAATGGCTCTACCTGTACAACCTGCACAAGATTCCATCGGGACCTCCACCGAATAATGATAGCGCCACTTAAACTGGCTCTACTCGATAAGGATAGCGCCATGTCAAATGGATCTACTTTGGTATAGCCACTTCAAATGGCTCTACCCGTACGGCCTGCAAGATTCCATTGGGACCTCCACCCAATAATGGTAGCGCCACTTAAAATGGCTCCACTCCATAAAGACAGCACCACTTCAAATGGCTCTACTTTGGTAGAGCCATTTGGCTTGGGTAGTCCGGCCAATACGGCCTGACAACATTCATTTGGGAACAAACAGTCTATTCATAGGCCGGTTCGGTCTTAGGGTGGATTGAGCTTTAAAAGTGAAATAGTAATTTATTTTTGTCTTTATACCAATTTTTTTTTTTGCGTTTCTTAGTTTAGCGTCAATTTTTTGTTGATTCGTCTCAGCGAGAGGAATCAAACAAGTATAAAAAATTTAGTTGAAACGAATACTGTAATTTTTTTTTAAAGACAAAAGAATAAGTTCCCAAAAATTATTTTTTTGACTCGCATTTGTCTTTATTCAAAAAATTATGAGTTTTGATTCAAATTTTTTACTTTCTTGATTTCTCTTGTCGAGACGAATCGATAGGTCATAAAAGTTTCACACAAAATTTACAAATGCAAAAATAAAAGAAGTACGTACATGCAGCAGGATTTTGGGAAAAAATGATAATTTAGTGGAGACGGATATCCTCCTACAACAGGTAAAACCAAAGTAGCAGTAAGCACATCCAATCATTACTACTCCTAGTACAAATCGGCAGAATCCAAAAGTTCAAAAACGTTTAAAGGTCCATAGGCCAAAAACTAAAAAATGAAGAAGCAAGGACTCTTATACTAATAGCAGTCCCAAGGACCTACCAGGAAGGTGTGGTTACTACTAATTCAACTTTTGAGGATCTACAGTAAAAAATAATAGGCAGTACTTGCTTTAAGTTGATCTTGGTTTTCAGTTAAAGCCAACTCCAGTTCCACTTTTTCCGTTTCCATTTTCTCTAACTTCTCCATTTCAGCTATCCTAATTATCATTGCTTCAAATTCATCTTTTGAAGGGCTTTCCCCTTCACGGGGACAGCTTCCATAGAGGCTTGAACTTAGGATTGCAGCTCAACTAGCTGGGTCCAAAATGGCTCAAAACAACCAAAAGTCCACAAAAATCAACATCAAAGATCCAATATATGATTTTTTGTAATTCACAAGATGGTAAAAGCTGAAAACTAAACTAAAACATCAAAACAAAAAGAATGAGTCGGGCTGTGACAATGTGGATTGTCGCAGTATGTGTTTTCTATCATTCGGCCTACACTCACTACTTGGCCAAACAAACAGTTTCACGTTTTTTCCAAAATAAAAAACATAAAAACAGTCTACACATTGGCGTACTTGCATATACATGCTTCAACACAGTTTCAACAAAAATGATAGTTTCAACACATAATATTCAATGCATATATCTGCTTCCCATTGTCTCACAAATCAATCCAAAATCAGTGGCACCATTCAAACCCATTGGCTTACTTGCCATTGACCATAACATTGAAAAAGCAATAGTACGCCTCTACTGGAACCATTCAAACCCATTCAATACATAATACCTACTTGCCAAAACAAACAAAGTACCACGCATTACAATAAATCAATACCCATCCATTTCCTGTTTTCGCGTGTCGGATACAGACACACCCATCCATTATATTCAACTAAGTAGATATCACCCGGCGGTACGACTAGATTAAGTCTATTATTCCAAACTTCTATAATTATCCGGTACTTCAAGACCCAATCTAACACACCACTTTGAAGGGTTTTGCCGTGTGGCGGATCTAGAGAGCGACATGGTGGGGGGATGCATTGGCGGAAACCAAATTGGCGCATGACTCGCTCGGGCTGGTGATATTGACAAACAACATAATATATTAGGGGAATAGTAGCCTGCTAGACAGCTCTGCCAGCCCGACAGTATTCTGGTAGAGACTCAAGGAGCTCCTCACTGTATGGGGTCCAAATGACCTGCAAAAATATATGTTCAAAAAATTCATCGAAGCAGTTCAATGCAATCAACATGTTTTGTAAAGAAGGGAGAAAAATGGTCATGAAAACAATTAAAGAGTAAAGGTATTAATTTTTAAGTAGTTCAATGCAATCAACATGTTTTGTAAAGAAGGGAGACAGATGGTCATGAAAATAGTTCAAGAGTAGAGGTATTGAAGCAAACTTGCGTACGTATCTTATCTGGTCTCTGGATGTCAAGGTGGTACCTGTAAGCGCCTGCAAGATGGGTCGGCAAGTCAAGGGAATGAAATGCATCGTCCCACCTGAGAATTGTACAAGTTCAACATAAAGAAAGAACGGAATATCCAACAAAAATAATACAAATGTTAAGTTTTGAACAAAATTAATTTTTTAACTCTTTTGTGCTTAAATTTGAAGTGAAGTTACCATCCAATAAGTGGAGCACCAGCCTTCGGAGCACGCTTCCCTAATCGTCCTGGGGCAAGGTAGGGCAACCGCTCCCAAGCCCAAACCTGCAACAGTATGAAGCAGCCAGTAATCTGTTTTGTGCCAACCTTACAACCATGGCATAGGTTATGGTAGAGATTGGCAAGAGCACCACTGCCCCAACTATACGTCCCAGCTTCATCAAAGTTCTCCAAACGTTCTAGGTTAGCCAAGTGCACATATCCTCCTATGTGGAAGATAAACACACAATCATAGGAAATATGAGGAAAGTTCTTAACGGACTGTACAAAAATTAAAAACAACCACTACATATAAGTATCATGAAGTCATAAAAAACCAAATAATTTGTCCACTTTATTTCATTTGGTTACCTTTCAAATCACATATGGAAGCAAATATAAAAGCCCTACGTTGAACATTTGGAATATTTTCAACAAACGATTGCAAAATACCTGAATGGTCAACAAATATAGTTTCCCCCATAAGCAACAACAAGTAGCCGCGCGCTTGGCGCGTAACAACCTCTGGGTCAGCCCCTTCCTTTACTTGGCCAGTGAACCTATCACTTAACTAGCTGGCCTTGACCTTCATCCCGTTTATGTCCGACTCTTCTGTAGGTTGTTCCCCCAATAGACACTTACACAAATCATGAGGCTTCAAGTTTGTATTTCCAGTCACAGGTTTACCTTCAACTGGAATGCCTAACAATACCTCAACATCTTATAGCATGATTGTGGACTCACCAGGCTGCAAGTGGAACGTGTGTGTCTCAGGCCGCCATCGCTCCAAAAGTGCCGTAATGAGACCCCAATCCATGGACACAAACGGCAATGAACAAAGGCCCTCTCAACGGGCATGCCGTATCAACTTTAAAATAGGGGATGACGGCCATGGCAATGCTCGTATACTTTTCTTGGCACTACGAACTCTGACTTTTTTTGAATCCACAGGCTGCGTGCGCTAAAATAAATTGGTAATTCATGGGTTAGATTGACAAATTTACACTAAAGTTTATGAAGTACGTACATTATCCAAATGTCACTTGCATCAGCTTCCCAAACTTCTCGAGAGCGGTGCTGCTGTTGTAAACGTAGAATCGACCCATCTCTGGGCCCCAAGTCAGGACTACGAAGCTCATTAAGGTTGAGGTCCATAGTATGACCTATATTTTAGATTAATTGTCAATTTCGACATATTATTGCTAAACAATATATAGGCAAATTTACAAAGACTTGAACAAGGGGTTTTGCGCCTACTCAATTTAAGGTGCAAAAAACTTTTCTCAACCATTCATAAAAGGGAAAAGAGAAATGAAAACCGAAAAAGAATAACTTAGGATTGGAACCTATTCCCCAACAAACAAGAACTGAAGGCACAATGTCATCGTGTAATGCACAATACAATGTTGGGAACTTGGGATAGCTTATTTACCCATGAAGAAAGATGTTGGAATAATTAATTGAATAAAAGTCTGACCTACTTATTGAAGAAATCAACGTTTTACCATTTTTCAGGGTATCATTCAGGTATCATACGACTCTTTGACGGCCATTCTGTTCGTAGCCTAACTACACCTATGCACCATTTACAACTTACAATTATTCCTATGCATCATGGACTTAGAAGTAGTTAATCTACTCTACTTATAAAAACGTGAAGCCTCATGGTCAAATTCTAAGTGGATGTTTGAAATTGGGAACATACAGAACGGACATCCAACTTGGAAAAAAAGGGAACTAATATAGCTCAATTGAATCATGGTCAAATTCCAAACGCGATTGTGATGAACAGCCATGTACAGTTTATAAATGTGCAGGAAATATAACAATAAGGCCTTTCTCCCACCTTAGAAAACATACTTCAGATTCATCAGGCTTGCATCTTCAGTTTTAGGAAAACAAGGAGACCATGTTGCCAACTTGCTATCCTTTGTTGTGTCCTTTCCTTCAACTGAATGCGATCTTCATATCGGAGTCTGGTGGAAATAAGTGGCACACCAAGTATCTAACTGGTAACATACCTTCCGGAATGGGAAGGATGTTGAGGATCTCAGATTTAATTGAAGGATCCACCCCTGAGAAAAAGAGTTGGCTTTTCTGGAGATTTGGTTGCAACCCAGAAGAGTGATAAAACTCATTCAAGGTGTCCTTAAGTATCTCAACAGATTGACAGTCAGCTCCAGAAAGCAAGAACAGATCATCAGCAAAGGCCAAATAGGTGATAGACAAGGAAGCACATCTAGGGTGATAAGTGAACTGCCCTTCATTAATTCTCCTTTGGAGAATAGACTATAAACCTTCCATTATCAAAAGAAATAGGTATGGGGAGATAGGATCTCCTTGTCTGAGACCTTTCTCCCTCCAGCTCTCCATTAAGCACAACAGAATACATAGCAGAAGAGATGCAGGTTCTAACCCAACCAAGAAATTGATGAGGAAAGTTCATGGCTGTCATAACCTCGAACAGATAATCCCAATCAACCGAATCATAGGCTTTCATCAGATCAATCTTGATAGCACACTTAACAACACCAGAGTCTCTTTGATAATTTCAAACCAATTCTTGCATCAGTAAAATATTATCAGAGATAGACCGACCTTTGACAAAGGCTGCCTGGGCTTTGTTGATAATGTGGGGGAGGATGGGCTGTACTCTAGATGCCAAGATTTTGGTAATAGCTTTGTAAATCACATTACAACAAGCGATAGGTCTGTATTCTCTCATAGATTGGGGGCAACTGTTTTTAGGAAAAAGAGTGAGCACAGTATTATTCACATCTCTTAACATAACACCAGATTTAAAAAAGTGAAGGATACCTGCAATTACCTCTGAACCAACAACAGGCCAATTCTTTTGGAAAAAACTGGCATTAAAGCCATCCGGACCTGGTGCTTTGTCACCATTGATTGAAAAAATAGCCTTCCTGATCTATTCTGGAGTGATTGGGGCAATAAGAGAGGAATGTAGTGAACTAGGGACAGTATTTGAAAACCTGAGCCTAGTACCAGAGAACCTTTTCTGAGTAAACTTGGAGCCCAACATACCCTTATAGAATCTCAGGACCTCCATTTTGACATCTTGGGGGTCGTCCAATCTTGTACCACTATCATCACAAATGGACAGAATTTTGTTCCTCATTCTATGGCTAGCAATCTTCTTATGAAAGGAACTAGTGTTATTATCACCCAGACTGAGCCATTGAATCCTGGATTTCTGTTTGCTCCACCCTTCCTCAGCTATACCAAGCTCTTTGAACTTCAGTAGGCAGAGTCTTTCATATTTTAGTAAGATAGGATCACTTGGAGAATAAGCACTTCGATTTTGAATATCAGTTAGTTCCACTCTAGCCTCCCAAACTCTTTTCTGTATCACTGTAGAATTCCTTGTTAAGCTGCCTCAAAACCGGCTTCAATCTTCTCAGTTTAGTATACAAGGGAAACATAGGGGAATCACACTCCAAAGATTCAGACCAAGACTGAGAGAGGAGAACAGGAAACTCTTTATGCCTCATCCAAAAGTTGAAGAATTTGAAAGCTTTCCTTCCACCTCTATATGGAAAAATAGAGATAAGAAGAGGACAATGATCTGAAGTTCCAGGGGCTAGAACTGCAGCTGTGGATTCAGTAAATTCAATTTGCCACTGGGAATTTACCAAAGCTCTATCAATTCTACTACTGCAGTGATCACTACCAAGCCTTTTATTAGACCATGTAAACCAAGGACCTGTAGAGTTTAACTCTTCCACATCTATATCATCCAAACAACAATTAAACTCCCCTGCTGATGCAGAATCAAAAAAGGTAGAATCAGATCTCTCTTGCTGCCACCGAACTGCATTAAAATCACCCAAAACAATCCGAGGTAGATTCCCAACTAACCCAAGCCCCATTCGAAGCTCATCCCAAAGTTGTCTTCTAGCACTAGCTTGATTGAAACCATAGACAAAAGAAACAACAAAGGACTTCTGATTTATAACTGCTGAAAGGAGGAGCATCTGCTCAGAAGAAAAAATAACACTAACCAAAGAGGTCTGACACTCCCATGCCACAATTATTCTAGCAACAGGCCCAGAAGCAAAATTATGAACAAAACTCCACCCATTAGGAAGGCATTTCTTCACAGTTGAATCAAGATTCTCAGGCCTTACTTTGGTTTCAACAATACTAATAATATACTTGTTTGATTCAAGTTCTCTTTATGTTTCTGGATTTTCTCTTGTGGTGCTGGGCAGTTTGATGATGTGTTCTGGAGTTTAGGCTTGGAGTATGCTACATGGTATGTAATCGTTTTTTGTGATGAATATTGTCTCCTTAACAGAATTTGTTTGGTCTCTGGTGCTTTGGTGCTTTTCTGAGTCCTGGCTCACAGTATGAGAAATTTGTAGGTCATTCGTAGGTTCCTTTTACAGTTTTGCTATTTTACAAGTTTTTTTAGAGTTGATGAATGTGGTTTATTCAGTCATGTTTGTCTGTAGCTGGATTGTCGTTTTATGTCAGGTGGTCTGAGATGTGTTTTCTCGTTGCAGCCTTGTCTTGGGTATTTCAAGATGTTCAGCAAGTGGCTGTATACCTTCTTATACATGTGGTTGTATACCTTTTTATACATGTTGGAGAGATAGGGGCTTTGTCATACTAAAAGTTTGCCTTTGTTGTTGTAAATTATTTACTTTTTCATACTAAAAGTTATGCTTTTGTTTATAATTGACTACTGTTAAGTGACAGTTTGAGTCTCACTTTATGTGGACAGGAGGGAGCCAGACCGACTCTGGTTTTTTGTTTGTTTGTTCTCTTTCATCTATTTTTTTTGGTTTACAGTTTTGGGGATGATTGGTAAGCGCATTGTCACCATGTCGTTGATTATATTGCTATGGTTCTTTCCTTTTTTATTTTTTTATTTTTATCGGCTGTGGTTCTTTCCTTTTTATCACCCCTTCTTTTTGCTGGCCTCTATAGTGATCCATTTCTGTGGTTCTTTCCTTTTTTTCACCTCTCCTGTTTGCTGATCTCTATAGCCATCTATTTATGCTGCAGTATGTGTCATGCATTGTCCTTTTTTATTTGCATGTGTATCATGAGTGTTGTAAAAGACTTATCAATGCAGGTTTTGATGTTTCTCTAATGATGCTTGTTGCCCGTCACTTGCAGTACTCAGAGAGTATGCAAGTTTTTTAGAACTACCAAATATTTTTAAATTGTATTTAGTTATTGAAACTGGGTTTTATTCTTTTTGTCTTCCTTTTACTTATGTGCAGATCTTTGCGGAATATAGAGGTAGATGCGTTATTAGTGTGTTGTGTCTAAGTCGTTCCTTCCTTTCCTTGGTGGTGTTGCTGCTGACAGTTTGACCATCAATTTCCAATATTTGTTTAACACATCAGTAGAATCAACATTTTTGACGTATGAAAGCTTGCGAGGCCATTGTTTACCTTTGCTATTTACTCTTCCTTAGGCTACTACTCTGGCTCTCATTCTTTTTGTTTGTTGTTAATCTTTATCTGATAAGGCTTTATTTTGTGGTGTCTCTTTAGGTATTTGGTTTTCTGAACAAATTATCAGTGATCTGAATAGTGGGAGGATAGTTTTCATGCTGATTGTTTTGAGTTGTTTAACTCAAGTAACGTGCAACTTCTCTCTGGGTTTATGTAGAGCTCTTTACCTCTCACTGAGAGGGCATCTCTTGGCTTGTATTGAATTTCAGGTTATCCCATGGTAAAGACGAGATACACTTGGACCAGAAAAACCAGTACTCGGAAAAAATCAAAATATGTTATTCTCAAGCACACATTTTTATGCTTTCATTTTAATGCATTTTCCATTCCTTTATTTAATTACGTGGTTCCTGCAGCATTCTGAATTGCATTTGAGGAGAGGAAGCAAATATTGTCCAGTATGAAAGGGGCTCTCTATCAGATACCAATGGTATAGTGTTATATCTCAAGAATTCATAGCACTTTGTTCTAGAGATGCTTTGCGTAACAGTTTGCCAAGCCTCAATGTTTTAGTTTCGAGAATCTCTCAGAAGCATCTGGATAGCTTTCATAAAGGCTTTCTTTTTCATCCCTTCGAAGTCGTCACTTATAATTTTTTATGTAAGTTACAATAGCAGCCCAAGTGTGTTTATCACAGAAGACAATTCAGTACTGGTACAATATAATGTCTGTGCCTTTTTCTGGTCTTACTTCTAATTAAAATGCATGAATAGTCCAAGTTGGTTTTATCTTTGTCAGCATGCAGTCTGTGTGTAGTTTCATCTTTGCCAGCATACTGTACGGCTGTTCATAAATATCTAACATAAGGATAGGATTAGAACAAGAAGCTTTGATGAGTTTCCCAGAAACCAAGAATTTTTATTGGAATATGGAATAGTTCTATGACAAAAATCATTAATGTTTAGTATTCTAGTTTGCTTTCCCAATGCATGACTAGAGGAATGCTGCAGTTTTGTTCATCTGAAGCAGGAAATGACATGTCCTTCGAGTCATTACCTTCTCCCCCTCCATGCTCCGGTTAGGTGCACTTAGATGATATTGGCCTGTGTCTACGTTGTGAATGATGTGTTTGGAAGGTCAAGTCAGCCACAGCATATGCCGAAGCTGTCCCCATTTTGCAGGTCTTCACGATTCACGCTCCTGTAAGGTGCACTTAGAGGATATTGCAGTTTTGTTCATCTGAAGCAGGAAATGACTTGACCTTCGAGCCATTACCTTCTCCGCTTTCTTGCTCCTGTAAGGTGCACTTAGAGGATATTGCAGTTTTGTTCATCTGAAGCAGGAAATGACTTGTCCTTCGAGCCATTACCTTCTCCGCCTTCTTGCTCCTGTAAGGTGCACTTAGAGGATATTGGCCTGTGACTATGTTGTGAATGATATGTTTGGAAGGTCAAGTCAGCCACAGCATATCCGAAGCCGCCCCCATTTTGCAGGTCTTCACGCTCTTAAAAAATTTCCTCCACTTATGCAATTAAGTAAACAAGATTACTTGCCTTTACTTGTTCATTTGAATTTGTATCAGTGAGGTATGGTACTGGGCGAAAACCTCAATTCAAATAGAATAGCGGTTAATGTCAAGGTATCGTACCATGGGGATCAAGAGGCTAAGTTATTATGTTTTCAAAATCAATTCTTAATTTAATTCAAGAAAATAGATTGGAGTTTTGTTAACTAAAATAATCTAAGCAATTGAAGACTAAATTAAATGTGAGTTAAAGGATTGGAGAGGCCTTAGGGTTTCGAGTCCACATTAACTTCGCAACCAAGTAATTATACTATTTAAGAAAGTTAATTATCACAACGATAATGATTCACTAGAAGTTACAAGCCCTAGTGATCTAGGCACGACTCATCTTCTCTAGGCATAGATTATCTCAATTATGTATTTTCAATCATGAAAAACAAACACATAATAAATGGTTATTGGTAAATGGTACAGGCAGTGTGATGACCAATCTTCAAAGACTTGTTCTTTTCCATTTTCTGTTTCCTTTTGTCAAGCAATGGTTTTTGGTAAATGAATGCCTTCTCAGTAGCTTCATCTTTGCTTATGAAATCCAGGTTCCAGGATTGGTTAGTCTGGAGAGAAGAGTTCTGGAGGTTATATAGAAAGATAATCAAGGTTGTGAAGCCTGGTTCTAAGACTTATTTTCCTACAACTGATATGAGTGGACATATGTGATTTCATAAGATACCACGTTTTTACGATATCCAATTTTGTATCCTAATTGGCATTACACTTCAATTTTGAGGGGCTCTCTCTCCGCAACCAAAAATGCCAACTCTACAATCCCCAATTGAAAACCATCAAGTTGTTTCCCAATCGGCAAACCCACTACATATCTATGTTAATTTGCTTATCCAAGCCTACATTTTCTGTTGGAAATAGACCAACCCTACAGTTCCTGTTGGAAATAGACCACCCACCCACTAGTGTCCTTAAATCTTCAATTGGTTGTTGAACATTTGAAGACCATGGCATAGTGGCTTTGCTTGATTAGAATGGAATCGTGGAGGTGGGTTGGCGATTTTTCAGTTGGAGGGGGGAAGGGAAGGGAGGTAGCAGTTGATGGTTTTGCTCTGTGGCGGCGGTTCATGCAGTTTTTGGGTTTGGAAATTCACATTGTTGGAACTGAAACTGAGCTTCTAGCTCCTCTCTACGTTAGTTCAGCAGGTTATTCTTCTCTTTCTGTGTGTGTGGCCTATAGAGATTTGGTGTTTGTTGTCTTCTTTTTGAAAACTTACGTTGAAAGTATATCAAAAGATTCGGGAAACAACTACAGAAAATGATGCTAGTACAATATCGATCTTGCAGGGAAATATGGACTCGAGCTGCTGTCCACTGATAAATGGACTAAAGCCCATGTTCTTATGGATTTCTAAGCACGTCATTCTCTTGACATATAAACTACCATTTAGCGAAAACAACTTGATAATTGCCATGAGCCAGTAGTCCATTTAGTTTAGGGGAAACGCACCCTGGGAATGATATTGTCCAGGTGGAGCTTTTCCGAATTGACCATCATCAAATGAGGATATAGTGGACAGTGAGAATGAGGTAGACTTGCTGTCATCTGTGAGATGCTTTTGTGATTCGAGGCCTTGCTCAGCGATTCAACTCAATACTCTCCTCAAAAAAGAGACTTGGGTCGAAGTGATATGTTGAATGATTCTATGTTTGCCTCGTTTTAGTTTCCCTTGGCACTTTCTGGTTTCGGCTTTCGAGCCATCTGCTGTTATTAACTGTCTCTTATGTTTTCCTTTTTTACCTCCCCTTTCATTGTTTCAATTTGGTTTCTCGGATTCTTGTTGGGAACAGCCATACGTATATGTATGTGTAATTTGTAAGAAATAGTGTGCAGAATCAGAGGGAGTCGGGATCCTGCTCCATCTTACTTAGGGTGTATTACTGTACAACTAATAATTTCATATCTAAATTGAAAACGGCACAGGATATGTATTGTTTTTGTTGTACATGGATAAAAGTGCTGGATATCTTGTTATGAGAATAGATTTAAATTTGAGTGTGAAAATGATGAAACATTGGCTACTTACAGAGAATGCAATGCAGCAAACATCCCACTTCTTGGTCAACTCCACTACCACCTAGCTTCGTCCTATTAAATGGTCTTCTTTCATTATTGCAAGTCCCTTCAAGAATTGGGAACACCCAAGGTGAAGAATGTGACCCACGGCTCCTGTTCCAAATTCCAATTGGTAACTCCTGTCTTTCTTATGTGGGAGGCTAGGGTTCGAGTTCTGTTGTGAACGTTTGGAATTTAAGGTTATGGATAGTCTTTGAAATCCCTTGTCGACTAACCTACTAACACCCTGCTAATCCCTGCTAATGAATACAATATTGGCAAAAAAAAAAAGGTGAAGAATGTGATCCATGAGCTCCTGTCTCAGCTGGTAACTCATGTCGTCTCCATGTGGGAGGATAGGGTTCGAGTTCCGTCGTGAGTGTTTGGAATTTAAGGCTATGGATAGTGTTGTGAAATTTTAAAGTACTCGTAAGCGCACGAATCATATTGCAATATAGTATGGCGAGAGCGGGGTCGAACCTGACTTGTGTATTTTTATAGAAAAACTAAAGAAACTTAAACTAACTGAACCCTAACCTAGTTTAGAAAAGTTTTGATGTGTATTTTAACTAAGAAATATTAAATGATAGTGAAAACAAGTAAATAAGTTGATGATTGAACGAACTTGATGAAAGAAAAGTGACTAAGGTTTTAGAATCTACACACATGTATTCATAGCAATTATTAACAAATTCTTATTTATTTTGCTACTCTTCTTTACAATAAATTGGTAGCTAAACTCTATTATTGTGAAAAATATCATCGTTATGACCTTTTAAGAAAAGCACTTATGTACGCTCTTCCTCGCCTTAATGTTCAAGACCAAAAAATCATATGTATCCATTCGAAAATAAATCACAAAAGATATCCAATGTTTGAAATCAAGAAGCGCATAATAGGGTTGAATAATTAGCTAGCAATCCCAAATCATTAAAAAAAATAAATTGAATTCATATCCAAAATTACTTACTTAATTAAAATGAGGTAAAAACAGTTATATGATTAATCAAACATTCGGAAAATAAATATAGAGTATGCAAATACTTGCTACAAAACATGAGGTTTTATCCTCGCCCCTAGCCTAGAATATTTAGCCTCTCATGGGCTAATAATTAACAATTGAAGCTTCTTTTTTTGTCTTCTCTTTTCCCAGCCACAGTCTTCGTCTCAAGCCGTGGTGTCGTTCCCCGTTGTCCTCCTTTCCGAGCTCCACTGCCTCAATTGTAGTAATAATACTACAATTGACCTTAGGTAATCATAATTTTTCTGGTTTGAGGCCTAACCTTAACAAATGCTCTATCTTCTTCTCTGGGGTTGATGAAGGGCAAATTCAGTCGCTTACTGAGATTTTGCCTATTCCTGTGGGGACTCTCCCAGTGAAATACTTAGGTGTACCTCTTATCACTACTAGACTCAAGGCAAGTGATTGCTTAGTGTTGGAGGAGAAGATTCTGGATTGTATTCAGAGCTGGTCCAATAAAGTTCTTACATATGGTGGAAGAGCTCAGCTTATTTTGTCCGTTCTTAGCAATATTCAAAGCTACTGGAGTCAAATCTTTGTTATCCCCCGGAAAATACTTAAGAGAATTGAAAGCAAGCTTATGGCTTTTTTGTGGTCTGGTTGTGATCTAAATCATAAATGTGCTCGAGTGAAGTGGAGTCAGGTTTGTTCTCCAAAAGATGAAGGAGGATTGGGTTTTAGGAAATTAAGAGAAGGTAATGTTGCTGCTATGCTCAAGCTATTGTGGGCTCTTAGTAGAAAGGTTGATTCTCTTTGGGTGAAATGGGTTCATACATATGTCATAAAAGAGCATAATCTCTGGACAATGGGGCTGCCTTATGATGTCTCGTGGACTATCAGGAAGATCTTCCAGCTCAGAGAGGTGTGTCAACCTTTAATTCGATATCAAATTGGGAATGGGTTTCCACTTTCTTATGGCTTGACAATTGGCACCCTTTTGGGGCCCTTGTATAAAAGGTTTGGGGAGAATGTGTGCTCTAACATTGGAAGATCGTTGCAAGCTAAGGTTTCCACAATTATTAAAGATGGGGACTGGGCTTGACCAAGACCAAGGAATAGATATATTCAAGAAATCAATACCAACACACCTTCTTGTTTTACTCCTAATATTCTAAATGAGGATGGGGTGGTATGGCTTCCTTCTCGTAATGGTTTTTACTCTTTGAGATCTGCTTGGGAAGCAATTAAAGTGTAACGGCAGGCTAGACTGGTGTAGCATTGTGTGGTTTCCTAAAAATGTTCCTCGATAGGCATTCATTTTATGGATGGCCATGCAAGGTAAACTTGCTTCAAAGGACAGACTGCTGAAATGGAGTGTGGTGGATAATGCCACTTGTGTTCTGTGTAGAAATGGGGCTCTTGAATCTCATAATCATTTATTTTTCGATTGCACATTTTCTAGAGCTGTCTGGAAAGAGATATTGCAAAGGATCCACATTCACAGAGGCCCACTTATGTGGGAAGATGAAAAGAAATGGTTCTTGCTACATTCTAAGGGGAAGACAATTCGGGAATCTATTCTCAAATTGTCACTGGATGCTACTGTTTATGGAGTTTGGTGTGAGCGGAATATGATGATCTTTCAGCAGAAGATGATGGAGGCTGATCTATTGGGCTCCAAGATTTGCAACAACATTAGAGATGCCATGATGGCTTGGCGAAATATCAATTCCACGCAGGAGAACAAGGTCTTGTTTAGGGCTTGGGGAGTTCCTTTCCCACGGTTGAGTTCTACAGTAGAAGTTTAATTTTCGTTAGTTCTTTTCTTTGGTTGATTGGTGTCTGGTTGTATAGTTTTTCTTTCCTTCTTGGTGGCTCCTTTAAGGGAGTTGGTTGAGATAGTTTTTTGTGTCCTGTTTGGACCATAATGTTTTCTTGTTTGGGGCTTATATGAAAGAGTACATTTACCGGAAAAAAAAATCTGGCTAAAGAAACAACCCCAGAGACGGTAGGATCCATCTTCCAATTATGCTGGGCCATTTAAAAAGCGAGAAATGCATTTGTCTTCACTAATAGACCGCCATCCCCAGGATACTATTGAGGCAGCGTGTAGTGCCGCCGAAGACTACCTGCTAGCCCTCTTTTCCGGCGTTCGTGAGCACCCCGGGAGAAGAAACTTTTCAGTGCCGAGCGGGTATATCCAACGTGGTGCTTGCTCGGCACTTCCGAGCCATTCGATGCACTTTTGGACGGCTCAGATTGAAACTCTCTCTCTCCTCCCATCCCTCCTCTTTCTCGCTCCTTTTTCTCTCTCCAAATCCAAGCCGTCCAAAATCGCATCGGACAGCTCGAATGTGCCGAGCAGGCACCACATGGTACCCACCTGGCACTGAAAATTTTCTCCCCCATGAGGCTAGGTGGCTCCCTCCCTCCTCGTCTGTGAATGGAGCATATTTGTCTTCCCGCAGCAAGGCTGCATTTGGCATCATTGCCAGAGACAGTGGTGGACTCCCTCAGTTTTGGAAGGATGTCATCTGCTATCTCTATTGAGGCTTGGGCACTTAGAATAGCTTGTTCAGTAGTAAATTAGTAATGAAGCTGGGGTACTTGCAAGTGGAGTTTGAATCAGACTGCTTATCAACTGTTTTAAGAGCAAAAACTCCTCCTGCCCATGGGAAATTTCTGCAATCATTGACGACATTAGAACCTGGGCTCTCGGGAAGAACTGGTCTTTTATTTGGTGCTGTACAGAAAAGAATAGAATAGCGCATTGGCTTGCCTCTTCTTGCCTGAGCAAGTCCGTTTTACACTTATCGGGTTGTATTCCGCCCAAACTTGTCCAGTTACTCTTTAGGCCACGTTCAGGAAAGTACAGAAAATAATGAAAAAATCAACTTTTCCATAATTTTTGTAGTATTTCAGTTGGCAAAAAAGTAGTTGGAAACTTGTTTTTAAGTTTTCCTGCAAGATTTACTTTCTTGCAAAAGTGATCCGGCCAAAAGCATAAGATTTTGCGTTACGGGAAAAGTTTTCTCCATTGTGGGGCCAAAATAATTAGAGGGTAAGAATAAAAGTGAATGACGCCAATACCAAAAAATACGAATAACTTTCCGGTACAACATTCCTGACAACTGAATGGAGCCTCAAAGATGGAATCCCTTGATTTTCTGGTTATATGAATATGATCTCTTCAAAAAAAAAAAAAAATCATAATTCTTTCCTTACCCAAATTCTATATATTAGGCAATATTCAGAAAAGGGGTGTTTCCACTGACAAAAAAACCCTAAAAACTTTACGCATTTTACCATTTCGTTTCCACTAATCAAAAAGTTTTACGCATTTTACCATCTTGTTTACACCATTAAAAAAATTGTCAACAAATTTTTTTTTTGCTACAGTAACTCTACTAAAAAACCCATCAAGTTATTCACTACCGAAAACACCTAACAACTTCTCAACCACAAATTTAAATCTACAAATTTTTCACTACTGGAATATCCTTGTTCAATTTGTCTTCCATTAGAATTCTAGTAAAATTCTTTGATCTTCGATGAAGCCGGACGGGAATGCACCTATGATTGGTACTAAAAACCGCAGCTCTCTTTTTACTGTAATAGCTACTGCCCTTCCTAAGGCCTTTTGAACCCTTCACTGAACTAGGAGTTGTACTAGCTTTTGGAAACTCATCCATCTGGTGTACTAAGGACGAGTCCTCTTTTGGATCCACTATCTAATGGTCTTTTTTGTATTACTTAGCAATGGTTTACATTATGATAGGTGCAGCTCTCTTTTCGCTGTATAGGTGTAGCTCTCTTTTCGTTGTAATAGCTAATGCCCTTCCTAAGGCCTTTTGTACCCTTCACTTAGCAATGAGTTGTACTAGCTTTTGCACATATCTTCTGGTGTACTAACGACAAGAGTCCTCGCAAAATCATCAGGACTAACATATTATCTGTAATATACAGCTTTGATCATACCTCGCAAAGCATATAAATCTATAACTAACCTAAAAGTCAGGCTATCTACAAATTCCACTGTCCTTGCCATAGAATCTAGGGCTGCCCATGTCAAGATAGGAGAAAAAGAGGATCTTCTTTGCTCTTGTATATTGCAAACAGTTGCTTAGAGTAGTGAGTCGCAAGTGTCCTGCACAGTTCTGGTGCCTTGGGATCATACTCCCGCAACTCCTCCACAGATTTCTTCACATCACCTTGTGGATCTCCCTCAGTAAGAAACTTGGCCAAAATACTTCCCCTACAAGAGAATGAATCGACGTACAACTACAAAGTATATTTGCTAAACGAACAGAACCCATTAAATCATCAAACAACTATATGCAACCACAAGTACAATCAGAATGTAAAATGACAAATTTGGGAATTACTAGTGGTTTAGTTACTAAAGGAACCTGGGATCCAGGAGAAACAAAGATGGGTACAGTCATACAGATACATCAGAGATTCAGAAATGATGCATTATCTCATCCAACCCACGGGAAAGGTAGGTGAAGTGAACTTGTCATATTTTACATGCTACAAAGTAAATTGAGAAGAGTGCAGGAAATCATGTCCTATAACTCCCGACACAAGTCCAGTAACAGCTTTTCTTTTCTTTTTCTTTTTTTGAGAACGCCGGTAACAGCTTTTCAGTTCAAAATTATTCGAGGTACCGTTATAATCAATAAGTTGCTCTCCTATCACTTAACTCCACTTACAATTCTTCTCCTAGCCTGAGAGAGGAAACATATACTCCTGTTCGAATCACAAATAGGAGAAACCAGTCCCTCCATTCTTAGTAAAAGAACCATAACAAAATCATCATTCTCTCTGGGATGCATGCGATATATGTGAGGATGAGTTCAAGTCCTATAAACAAGCTTTACAAATATATAGCAAAGAAAAACTATTCCTCTCATACCAAGCGACCCAACACTTTACAGCGACAACAACCACTAGAGAGACCCATATAAATATGGTTAAAATATTGAACCTACATGATACATACCTGAGTGCATCACAGTGGCTAAACCCTTGCTGATTGGAATAATACGTAAACTTGCCAATCTTTTCATCAGCAGTCTGCTTCCGATAAAGAGCACAGATGCCCTTCATGCACAGTTCAGGATCCTTACCAAATGCTGCAAGCATGTCTGCCTCAAACTCCCATTCTACTTTATGGCCTCTGCTCCTTCGAAGTTTAGATAGAACTTCATTAAAGTCCACATTGTCATCTGATAAATCTTCTGATTATCCCCTCCAACATGTTCCACTCCTGCATCGAATTTGTATTACCATAGCTGCTTCTTGTACTTTTTTAATAATCAAATAGAAATGAATCATAAATCGTACCGGGATAGGGCGGGGCATGTTGGATCACATGTGTAAGGTCAAAATTAACACCCTTGATATGTGGGTATTTGGAAGTGATCAAGTTGAGGGTGACTCCAAGACCGCCGTCAACATCGACAAGCTTCTGAACTTGCTCGAAACCCTCGTACGAGGACTGCAAGATTTTGCTGAGCACAATTGGTTGATCATGGCCTTGTTGAATACCTCATTGAACCTGGGATCCTTCCCTGGGTACTCGAACGCGTGCATCCCGTGAACCTTATCAAATGGGATTCCCCCTTCCGCTACCGCCCCTTTTAGTTTGTACCTAGATAATTTAGTTCATAACTAAATGAGATCTTTAAATTCGTACGAGAATTCGGAAATTATAGAGCAGAAGAACTGTGGACATGAATATGAATATGAATGAATTACCAGCTGTCCTTGAAGACCTTGTCCTGAAGCAAAAGCAAGAAAGGCCCCAGTGAGACTCCGTCTTCGTCGGAAACAAAGTACTTGGCCACGGTTGCCAGCCCATACTACCTCCTTTCTGGTGCAACTATTGCAAAGAAAGAGTCCATCCAATGCCAAGGCTAGTGCCTCACACATGCTACATCTGTTCTTAAGATAAAAAATTGTGACATTCAACACATTTGATCCTTTGACTTTAATAACAGATGCAGGTTCCAAATACAATTGAGCGATTCCACAGGATTCATCATTGCTACAGCATTTGGAGAAAAAGCTGACTCAATGTTCTCAATCACTAGAGATTACTTAAAGAACAACATGCAAGAGGTATGGGAAAAACAAACCCAACATACTTCCTCCTTTTATAATTTATAACACTGGTAAAAAATATTACAAAAAAAATATAGGGTGTTCTATCAACCGCAGCTAGGGAAAAATTGGCAACAGGGATAGAATAGAATACGCTGTCCATTTGCGCGCTTACAAATATGCACCAAGAGATGTTGAACTCTGCCTCTTCAGCATCCACATGTTTGCTGCTGCAACTGAAATCATAGACGACCAAGATGACTTGCAGCATCTCCTGGCACAAGCACCATCCCCGAAAAAACAGCGTCTGGATGAAATCGAAGGTCAACACATCTGCGCCAATACCAAAAGCTCCAACCACTGCCATGCAAAATGCTGAACCTACTGAACCATTCACTCTAGAAGTCCAAGCTTTAACCGCTACCATGGAAGCCAATGCAACTACTGAAGCTTCAAAGAGTCACACCATGGAAGGTACAATTGCTGCATCAAAGAATCCCAAAAAACACCGCAGCCTCAAGATCAAAAACGACTGAATCAAGTCACCCACAAAAACTTTTGGGCAAGCTATTGAATCTGCAATAGCTTTTTCTACTTACCACTACTATCTATGTTTAATAACTTCTAGCACTTTGTCGTTTTGTAAATTCTGCACTCCTATGCTAGAACAAAGCACAGGATTCAGAATTTTATATACCTGCACCGCTTCTTACAGCTTCTACAGCTGTAAAATAACTTCTTCTCGTCGCCTTTAAAATAACATTTCAGTACGACTTAAGTAATCTCTTCATAATTCGATGCCTTACTTGTGCACTTTTCCGCTTGTGCTTCCAAAACTACTCCTGCTTCCACAGGTTAAAAAAAAGGTAGCTGACAACTTCAAAACTCACTTCGGAACCAATATGACCTATGGAATCATCACAGCATACCAACAAACTACTGCAAATTTAAGACACATACAAAACTGCCAATACTATGTTCTAAGTTCAGAGCTTAATACAAAAGCACTTAGCATTTGAGCTTGGCAATACAATTTCGTGACAGCATACTAATATTATCCTCTAAGTTCACATCTTAATACACTATGACAACCAAACAAACCTTATAAATAACAAATCAACAAATGAGCACGCGAAAACGTGCGAAGCACATGCATTACACTAGTTGACATAAAAAGGTTCAGACCTGCATCTTGAAATGCAGTCCCAGTGTCTCAGCTCTCTTCACAAATCCAATGGAAAGAAGAAGACGAAATAAACTTTTCACCAACAATAACAGCTACATGACATTAAAAAAGGTAACTAACCAAATGAAGACCAGAGTTCAAATTCATTCCTATGAACATCAAGCCATAACCAACAAAAGAGAAGGAAAAAAACTGATGTATCTACAAAGCAAGCTGCTCGTGGAGGGCCAGGATGAGTTCACAAAAATAACTAAGTTAAGAAAATTAACAGATTGCAGATCAAAGGCAAAGGATTTTAACTTGTGAGAGCATCTCCCGCCCTTGTTCAATTTTTTACTCAAATTTGAGTATAAGCTCAATTTATTACCAGCATCTCTGGCCTCTTTTACTCAGATTTTTCTCGGGTTCAGCAGCAGGGGACGGTGGTGCCGAGCAGACGGTGGTGAAGAGCATTGTTGTGTCGGTGCACGGCGGAGCCCTAGAAAATCTGAGTAAAGGACTGGAGATGCTCATATCAAATTGAACCTTTAGAGTAAACTTTGATTTAAAATTTGAGGCCGGAGATGCTCTAATTAAGTTAAAAGCTGGGAACCACCCAAATTGGGGGTGAAAACAAAGGGGGGCGGGCATCATCGACACCTTCAAGGTAACGATACCGGAAGGTCGAATCTCCCACATCAAATATACCCATGTCACGTACTATTCGTCCTCCGGCTTGGGGTCGGGCTTGAGCTTTGCGGTTAAAATGCAATCCACTCCAATGAGGAAGATCATCACTGTAATAGATGCTGTGAGGTTGGCAGCGGAGACCATGCCTTGCAGAGAAAGACATGGAATAACTATCGCCGACGAATAAAGTGCGATTCCCCAATTCCAACTCGACCCATTCTCTGGTGCCGAAATTGAGCCTGAAGATGATAAAAGAGGAAACATCTACTTCTTGAGTAAGAAGAGGAGGACGAGGAGGATCTCTCCAAAGTCGTAGCACCAGAAGCAGATCTCCCTCTGATTCCACCAGGTAAACCTTTTTTTTCCGAACCTCTTCTACCCGCTGCAGCTGCTGCCGACCAAGAGCCGGAGCAAAAGAAACGGCCTTAGCTTTTGGAGGAGTAGCAGTATCATCATCATCATCATCAATCTCACAAAGCACGAGACTTCCATCCTTTCGAACCCCAAAGATTTGATCGCCACCAAAGCAGACGACATCTTCGAAACAGGGATACGGGGTTTCCAGTTCCACTGGTACCCAAGATGAATATCCTGGTCTGGCTAATGCTAACTTGCGAATGTCACCGCAAATAGCCATAACAACTATGTCTAAATAGTGGTGGTGAAAGGTAATTGCTTTACGCACAAAATTGTTTGGCGCAAACCATGGCTTCAAGGAAGATAGGGGAGGGAGAAGGATTCGTAACCGGGTTAGTGGATTTACAAGATGAGCCTCATGGTCAAGGACACATTCATTAACAGTGAAGATCCATCCAGTTTGAGATCCAAAGCAACGCCTACCATAAATCTCTGGTACGTCGATAATATACAACTTGTTCCTTTCCGAACTGAAGAAATATGTGGCGGCTGCCAAGGGCGAGGGGTTGCCTTCACCGCTGCTTTGTGGCGGCATCTTCTGCAACCAGGGATCGACGCCATCAACGCTTTGAGGGAGCATCAACCAGGGAAGCCTAGGAATGCACGGACTCCAGATCTTCTTGTTGGAAAAGGCAGATCTCCAAGCAAGACAGACCGCTGCAATCGCGAGAAAATCTTCAATAGCACCTAATCGATTTCCAATGGCCTGCACGATCTCACACGGCAGCGAACTCCAGTCGGCGGAAGCCATCCCTCTGAACCCTCCTCCCAATCCAGGAAAACAGATCTCAGGAAGGGCAATATCAATATTATATAAACCACTTATCAAAAAAAAAAAATTATATAAACCTAGAGACACAATTATGCCAAAACCTGTCACTATGGCGTGGGCGTGGGCGTGGGCGTGGGTGTGTGTGGGTGTGGGTGAGAAACTTTTTTGTACCCCAGGGATATCAACATCTTTGGTATTTTTTACGGTCTATTTTTAATTTTTTTTAAATTATTTTTCAATTACATTTGGATGATTGATTCCGTTCATTTTGTAGAGTTTGGTGAGAATCTTAGGCCCCGTTTGTTATTCAGATTCAGCCTTGGAATTGGACTAACAGTCCCACCGGACTGTGAATCTCTTTTTTGGTAACACAAAATCCCTCCGGATTGTGAATCCCATGGGATGAGCAAGCCTCCTAAAGGCGGGGAATAGGGGGGATTGGTAATACCCCCATGGACTTGGTATTAATAATCCAATCCTAGGTCTTATGAAGGAGAAAGACAAAACTGCTACTAGAAAAACAGTTCGATCACCACCACCACCACCGGAGCAAAAAATCACCACCACCACAAAAACACACACACACACAAAATATGTATGTATTTGTGCAGATCCAGATCGAGAGAGAGAGAGAGAGGAGAGAGAGAGAGAGAGACCTTGATTATGAGCTTGGTTGGGTCGTTGTCTTCGTCGTCATATACATCGTCGTCGTCGTAATCTCCGCTGGTTGGGTTTTTCTATGGGTACTGGGTGAGGTGTGGGCGTGGGTCGATCGAGAGAGAGAGAGTAAAGTAGGGAAAACCGGAAACAATAGAAAGTAGTGCGTTTGTGGCTGTTTTTACTTTTTCCTTGGGTTTTTTTTCCCTGTGTGCGTGTGTTGTTGTATGGGTGGGGGAGGGGGCAAAAATGGAAATTTATACTATAATCCAATCCTATCCCATGTGAAACAAACGCAATATTAATAATTTCATCATCTAATTTCATCCCAAACAAACATACTCATTACCAATCCCTTCTCATTAACAATTCCTTCTCATTACCAATTCTAATCATAATCTCATCTCCTTACGAATCCTAACCATCTATCACCGTTATCAAACGAGGCCTTAAGCTTTACAAAAATTGTATTCATTGGATTTTTGTAGATACATGATCCGCACATATGAAAATTGAAGAAAACCAAAACTCGATCCAAAACCACACTGAATCGGAACCCAATTTTGTTTTTTTTGCAATTTTTACATGTGTTGATCATGTATTTATTAAAGTCCGATGAACACGATTTTTATTATGATTATGGTTCTCGTCGAATTCTACAAAATGAATGGATTCGATCATTTAAATATGATCATAAAATGGCCAAAAAATTAAAAATAGACCGGAGGGGATACCAAGAGTGTTGGTATCTGCGGTATACTAAGGGGTGTTCCACTTTCAAAAAAAAAATTACTTTTTTGGAAAAAGAATGTAATTTCAAGGTTAAAAATCATGTGTTTACGCAAACAATTTTTTTACCATATGGATTTTGTTTGACAGATCTCATTAAGATCTTTTAAATGGTGCAAAAAAATTTGAAAAAATATTTTTCATTTTCATTATATTTTAGTTTGAAATTACCTTCTTTTTTCAAAAAGTAGTACTTTTTTTGAAAAGTGGAACACCACATAAAAAGTTTCTCGGTGTGGCTGTTCTTATTACGTAGTATATAAATGGGAGCTGCTATTCGCAGCTCTTTATTTTCTTTCATAGCCCGTTAAAATTTTTCAATTATACTCAACAGTTACCGAAATTGAGATATATTTTCAGCATCCAATTACCGAAATATAATATTTTTTTCAATAGCTATTTACCGAAAATGTACGTTCGGCAGTTTACCGAAAGTTGAACATATTTTCAACATGTAGTTACCGAAATATAATCTTGTTTTCAACAACTATTATCGAAATGTTATGTATGATTTTCAACAACCATTTACCAAAATGTAATTGAATATGGAAGAAAATAAAGGGTTGCGAATAGCAGCGCCCTTATAAATTGAGAATAGTATAAAGTATAAGAACTTGATACTATCAATACACTTGTAATAAAAGAACTAAGGGTGGTAAGCCAAGAGATGTGTTGAAATTGCGAATTTACCCTTGTGGTTTGTTAAGGGTGGATTTTATTGGTTAAGGTTTTTTTTAGTAGTTTGGTATTTTGTTGGAGGGCAAAAGGGTGAAATGTGCTTTGCATAGGCACATTATGAAAATACGCATTTACCCTTTCGGTTTTGTAGCTTGTGTTCTTGTATATTGGGGTATCTTTGACTTTATACAGTCCAAGTGATGATAACCTTTTTGGAAAAGGATTGTACTTTTACCTAGTTTTCCGGCGATCTTCCCTCGCCTTTACCCATTTTTTTCGTTTCTTTGTTGACAAGGAGAAAGTATGCGCAATTACTCTCTACTGTTATAGCGGCTATTGCCGTCCTTCAAAGGAGACACACGATTAGCATCCTTTATGTATTGGTTCGAGCAATAAAGCCTCAACCAAGGTGATGACAACACACACGCATGCACTGATCCGTTCGACTGGGTCTTGACGGTGGTGGGATCGTTGGCCGCCGCCGCTCACGGCACTGCACTAATTCACGGACATCCGGATACAAGAGATGTTCGATTTCATGAGTTCAAAGAGGTAATGTTTTGAAACCTTGGCTTTTTCAATTTCTTAATCTTGTAGCAAATAATATTATACTCGAGAAGAATATGAGAATGAGAGAGAGAGAGAGAGAGAGAGAGAGAGAGAGAGAGAGAGAGAGAGAGGAGGAGGAGGAGGAGGAGGAGGAAAAGTAACTGGATTTAGATCTTGGCTCTTCTGGCTATGTAAAACAGAGATGATGTTGATTCGAAAACCTCATTTCGGATGATTCAACCAATGGATCTCTATATCTATTATTCATTGTTGTTGTTGCTGCTGATCACACTTACCGAATTTACCGCCGTCAATTTCACTATAAAGAAGATTATTTGACAAATGAATTCTCTAGAAAGTATTCCCTTGAAGCTCTGTTACTTTACAGATTTGAACTGGAGGTGGGTTCCAGTTGGAAAGGTGGTCGTGGGAGGGGAGGTTATGTAGATCTAACCCATTGTCCAACCCATTTGATCCCATGTATATATGGGTTAATGTGATTTTACCCATTTATGACCCATAATATAATATGGGTGGATTTGGGCGGGTTAGACGTGGGCGGATATGAGCGGGTTCGGTGGTTGGTTTAAAATTGCCACCCCTTAAAATGGAGTGTGCAAGGGGTGGTGAACCTCGTGATTTTAGAGTTCATGGTTTGTGTATTTTTCTTTCAACTGAAATTTAGAAGAAAGAGAAGAAAAAAAAAGAGCGGGGGGGGGGGGGAGGGGGGGGGGGGGTTGTGGTTCAAATTTAGCACTTTTATTTGCTTTTGGAGATTGGGTTGTGGTTCAAATTTAGCACTTTTATTTGCTTTTGGAGATTGAAGTATCTTTCTTCTCCAAATTTCAGGTTGAAGCGAAAGTTCCATGCCTTGGACACGAGTTCCCCATTGCTTACCAGTCATCAATATCGATTTCGTGCCTTGTTAGGTAAATTTTGTATAGTTTTTGGGTATTTAGTTTTCAAAACTCAATTTTGGTTAGTGATTCTAAATTACCATCGGTGTGGTTGCATGGGATTTCTAGTTGTATTTTTTCTTAAAGGGATCATAGTTGGGACAAAGTGAGTACTTTTTCTTGCCATTCACAAATCTTTCCTCCATTCCCTAACTCAAATACAGCATAACGAAAGAGGGAAATGGAGAACTAGAATTACTCATACATATTAGTTTAATAGATGACAAACTGTAAAGGTTTTTGCTCTTGAATTTCTAACAAATGATTTCCACATTTTAATACATGCCAAAAACAGTATAAAAAAAGAAGTTCCTGTTCTTTTTTTCCCTCAAGAGAACCATGATTTAGACAGGATTAAAGTTTCCAAGATGTTAATATGTATTAGATACAAATTGTTATTTACTTGATTCTAACATATTCTTGGCCAACCATGCATATGTAGAAATGTTTCCAGTTGGAAAGGTGGTCGTGGGAGGGGAGGTTACGGAGATCTAACCCATTGTCCAACCCATTTGATCCCATGTATATATGGGTTAATGTGGTTTTACCCATTTATGACCCATAATATAATATGGGTGGATTTGGGCGGGTTAGACGTGGGCGGATATGAGCGGGTTCGGTGGTTGGTTTAAAATTGCCACCCCTAAAATAGAGTGTGCAAGGGCTGGTGAACCTCGTGATTTTAGAGTTCATGGTTTGTGTGTTTTTCTTTCACGGGGGGGGGGGGGGGGGGGGGGGGGGGTTGGGTCAAATTTAGCACTTTTATTTGCTTTTGGAGATTGAAGTATCTTTCTTCTCCAAATTTCAGGTTGAAGCGAAAGTTCCATGCCTTCGACACGAGTTCCCCATTGCTTACCAGTCATCAATATCGATTTCGTGCCTTGTTAGGTAAATTTTGTATAGTTTTTGGGTTTTTAGTTTTCAAAACTCAATTTTGGTTAGTGATTCTAAATTACCATCGGTGTGGTTGCATGGGATTTCCAGCTGTATTTTTTCTTAAAGGGATCATAGTTGGGACAAAGTGAGTACTTTTTCTTGCCATTCACAAATCTTTCCTCCATTCCCTAACTCAAATATAGCATAACGAAAGAGGGAAATGGAGAACTAGAATTACTCATACATATTAGTTTAATCGATGACAAACTGTAAAGGTTTTTGCTCTTGAATTTCTAACAAATGATTTCCACATTTTAATACATGCCAAAAACAGTATAAAAAAAGAAGTTCCTGTTCTTTTTTTCCCTCAAGAGAACCATGATTTAGACAGGCTTAAAGTTTCCAAGATGTGAATATGTATTAGATACAAATTGTTATTTACTTGATTCTAACATATTCTTGGCCAACCATGCATATGTAGAAATGTTGCCATGATGAAGTCAAGAAAGGATACAAGATATGCAATTAACTTAGTGGTCATCCATGACGGGACAAAAATTCCTTGTTGAGCTTTGCATAATCTGATGTCATTTAAGCAGAAATTTGGAGCTGATACAAGGTATTTCAAAGTTAAACACTTTGATTTGTGTGTTTGTTTTACAACTGAGGCTATCTTGTCCATGTTATGCTATGGCTTGGTAACTCCATTACTTGCAGATGTTAGGTGATAATAAACTCTATTTATAAGTTAAGTTTTGTATTTACTGGTTTTGGTAACTTTTGCCTATAGGCTATCTAAGGTTGAATCATTGGCTACTGGAATTGTTATTTATGACTTTCATTGGCCAAGCATAACAAACTAAATCGAGCCTTAAATGCGATCATTAGACACTAATCAATAGAGAAAACATGTGATTATTTATTTTTGGGTAGGGATTGATATAAAATACCAGTATACATAGGGTGACTGAAATCCAATGGGTGTCTAGGTGAAATTTTTGAGGGTTGTAATTCATGAGGGGGAATTTAAAAAATCAACTCAAATAGATATCGGTAAGGGCTTTTTTAGAAATCGAAGAACGAATCATTTTGTTTTGCCCTACGAGTTCTAAGAAAGCCCTTACCGATATCCGTTGGAACCGATTTTTTACAGGAACCCTCCAAAAAATATTTTAAAAACGATGAGCGGTTCGAATCATTTTGTGGAACCCCGATATGGGCCCCACAAAAATAAATGTGCAAGTAGCATTGTTGCAAATACAAGATCCCTTTACAAATGCAATGCTTCTGTTCTTGATTTCTCAAAAGTCATCATATGTCAGCACTAACAGTATATATACTTCCTACTAATTGGTATGCCAAAAAAATTGGACCAACTTTGTTCCTATAAACATGCAACAGGAATCATGTTACAAACATTGACCATACACTAATGGCCTTAATAATCTGGCTCGATATCTTGCCAACGTCGTTGCACATCTCGCACATTAAAAAATCAATGATTGAGACCTGCTCACAAATTCTTCGCGAGAAGAAACCAATTCTTCACATAAAGAGTTTCTAAACAAATCCGAATCATTGATTGCAATATTGAACAATCCAGATTTCTACCGTTTGCTCCAATGAAAAAACTTGGACAAGAGAGGATCGACTCCCTGTCATTTGCTAACTGATGTACCCCCATCGGGAAAATTGGGCAAAAAAGTGCATACAATATTACAATGCATTCAATAATAATAGACATATATTATGCCAATCAACCGATAACTGTAGACACCCCATTCTGGACCGTCCAGATAATACTATTTTACGGTCTTTTTCCCAATGATGATTAAAGGTCGAGAACAGTCTGAGGATGAAAGTGTGTTTGAGCTTTGAGCGTCCCGAACCTCTTTCAAACCCATGTCAAACCCTTCAAACCAGAGCCAAACAGCTCCAGCAAAACCCCAACTGGCTTATGCCAGTACCTTAATGACGTACTCCAGTTAGCTGCCACGTGTCAGTCATCGACCGTTGACTCAGCTATCACTGGCGCACGCTGGTCTATATGTGGCGCACGCCAGTCAATCCCAGTCAAATCAACTTTATTCAGCTACATGGACGAGACTTTTGTGCCACCCTAACGTCGGCCACAGTCCCCCTGATGATTATATCGTCCAGGCTCGTTCCCTCTCTCTCCTACACCCTCCATCAAGCCAAGTCCCATGCATTTAATGCATGGGAGGCTCCATCCTAACCTAACCAAACCCTTAACCCAACTGATCAGCCCCCTTCCTCAGGCTCTCTCTCCTCTATAAATACCCCATTGCATTCATTTGCAAGGGGTTAGCCACATTAAAGAGAAAGAGCCCTCTTCCTTTTCTCTCTCTTATCCTCCATTGAAAGAGGAAGCAAAAGGGGCCTTTCAGTCACTCATCCCACTGATACAACCTTCACATCGTCACTCTCCCATCCGTCAACACTCAAGTTCAAAGCTCAAATCCATCATCAAAACTCAATCCAAAAAGGTATACCACCTTTTTTGCTTACGCTCTGTTCTGATCCCTAAGGGTGGCTAGCAGGGTCAAGGCTGGTAATCAATACCAGTCTTGGCCCTAAAGTTGGCCTAATTTCAAGGATCGTAAGGAGTGAACAATGGCGCACGCCAGTAATATCGAGCCGTACGCCAGTCATGGCAGTACGAGCACTACTGGCATGGGGATCATGGATCATTATTTCTGCTTACTTACATTTCTGTCAATCACCTTAGCATGCTAAATAACCATTTTTACAGCTTTCTGTATCCTAGAACTGTTTAGCTATAGCATTCAATATTCGCTTTCCTCCGCTTTAGAAGGCCCCTGGGATCCTTCTGATCATGTTCCAGAGCCCAGATGATGCAAAGCCAAGCACTGGATCAAGATCAAAGTGGCGTACGACATTCCATAACTGGCGTACGGCAATTTGTCCCAGGATCCAGCGGCTGGCCCTTGCATCTTAGCTTAATCTTGGCCTCTTTTATGCCCCCACTCTGTTTAGGGGGTTCCCTATCTATTCTTATGGCTTTAAGCCATTTCATCTGTCTGTAACCATGTATATTCTGTTCTATTTAACTGCGTGGTTTGCCCTGGGTGTGCGCTGGTCCCTTTCCAGAGCCTAGAGGGTTGCAAACAAAGACTGTGAAACCTGGAAAGTGGAGTACGACAGCTTGGTTGTGGCGTGCGCAGGTCGTATCTGCGTGCACTGGCTCGGTCAGTGCATGCTGGTGCGGACCTTGCTCATGTTCCTTCAGGGCAGCGTACTTCAATTCAATCGGGTTGCCCAGTGTTTGTTCTCAATCTATATTTATCATTGCAAGCAAATCATCCATAAACATTTTGTCACCTAATTGAAATTTGTTACAGTTTTAACCCCCATTAACTGTTCCCCCGCCCTAACTGGCTAAAAAATGATCAAGTGAGAGAAAAATGCAAATGTTTTACAAAATGCCCAAGTAGAGACCGATCTCCGGATTGGGCGAGAGGGGTGCCGTAAAACCCTTCCCCTCTCGTAACCTGGTTCCCGAACCTCAGAGATCGAAGGTGACGACGGACCGGTCTACAAGCCTTTTTCAAATCAAACAAACGTGGCAAACGTTTTCGAGTTCGGTTCCTTGGGTGTTTTCACCGCTAAAACCCGAGTGGCGACTCTGAATCGAAGCGTTTCGCCGCGCTTTCCGAAAAAGGGCCGCGCCCAATTTTTGTAAACGAAAATTTCCAGGTCGCGTGCCCACAATAACATGATTTATTTCATTACTTTTTGTAAGTGAAATGGGAGACTGGGTGGAATTGGTTTTTTCAAACATGAAAGTGTCCATAAAAGAAAATGAGCAGTTCGAACCGTCTATTCTTTTTTCTAGGTACTTTAATGTTTCCTTTTTCATGTACCATAACATTTTCATTACAACTATTATTGCAGTCAACTGTAGATAGAATAGGAGGAGCAAGAAGAGGATGAAAAGAACATTACAAGGTTATTCAAGTCTTTTACTCCCAAAAATTAACGCCATTTAAACTAAAGTGACGGTAAGGTAGAATCAATATTGCAGTACAAAGTAAGGAAGGTCACTGCTAGTATTTCACAAAAAAACTGAAGGAATATTCCTAAATTTATTCGAAATCACAGGGGAGGGAAATGAAATTAACCCATGCAACTTGAATCTAAAAATATGTAAAATTAAACACACACACACACACACTACCTATTGTTTATGAGAGGCACTTGCCTTTAGTTACCATTTTTACCCACTTTCCTTCAACCCATTACCTAAACACCTAAAAGTCACAAAACCCACACTTGGTGAGGGATATCTATCTGGGATCAATTCCTCTTCCTACTATATCTTTCCACACCCTACATACTCTTCTTATAGCCCTCATACTGATTCGACACCAACAATCAAAACTGTTCATCTCGTAGAATTTGCAGTTAACTACGTCCAAGGGAAAAAATTAGATCCATTGGACATATATAATCATGAAAACAAATCACTTTTTTTTTTAAACGTTAGATAGTTTAAGTTTATAATCACATATCTTTGTATTTTGTGAAACAAAATACGATTTGTTTATACATTTATAAAAGGTCCAATTAAGTTGATTTTTTTGATAGAACTAGAGAATTGTGCATTCTACAAGATGAACAGTTTCGATGATCGACGTTTGGCTAGAGAACAGAAGCTACAAGAGGAGTATGGAGAGGAATTGATCCCCAACGCGTGTGTATCTTTCATATCTTTGGGTGGCACACAGATATATCTTTCAGATCTTTGGGCGGCATATGTTACATACATATATGCACATACAAACATTCAGTGCCGGCTCCGACATTTGGATTATCCAAGTTCAACCTCAAGCTTGGTCGTTGCCCGCTTATTATTATTAGGTCATAAAACATAAGAAGACTTACAAGTCAAAAAGAATACAAAATTAAGGTGACATTGTGCTTTTAGTTTAAATTATATAAGAAAATCAATATTAAAATGTAACCTCGGTCCACATTGGGATTCCACACCAATAATCCAACCAGTTATGAAATTTAAAATGTTTTTTTCAGTTAGAAAACAACTTATTGTTTGGCCTAAATAAGCCAAATGGCTCATTTTTTGAGTCTTTGTTAGTTTTTCGTCAATTTTTTTTGTATATTATTGTTTCGTCATGACGAGAAGAATTTAAAAGTAAAAAATCATAATCGAAACCCAAATTTTTTGAATAAAATGAAAAACTTAATTGTCTTTATTCAAAAAATTGGGATTCCATTGTAATTTTTTTACTTTTTAGATTTCTCTCGTCATGTCAAAACAATAATCCACAAAAAATTAACAAATGCGCAAAAAAATTGAATAAGAATAAAAAAAAAAAGAAGCCATTTGGCTTATTAAGGCCAAACAACCCCATATGGAAGTGTTTGATTGAATCTCGAATTCAGTAAAAAAATTTGGACAAAACTTAAACGATTGGTTAAAAAATTTAATTATCTGATTGAACTAATTTTCTGATGGATGGCCTTAAAAATTATATTAAATTTAATGAACGATTTGGATTATTTATAAGCCCATGACTGTCACGAGTCTTGAGGAATTTTGTTTGGTTTTTAGTCAATTTTTTTTTTTGATGTAATGAGTGGAGAGAGATAGATAAAAAAAAATTATTGAAAATCGTGCAAAATGTAAAAAGTTTTCCTCCGAACTTGTAAAAGAATAAAATTATGTGCACAACATAACTTTGTATTCTACTATGCTCATTATATTCTTCTATGCTCATAGAAAGTAAAAAGTTTTTCTCACAACTTGTAAAAGAAGAAAGTTATGCGCATAGCATAACCTATTCTTCTAAGTTTCACTATCGTTATTTGTTTATTTTTATATCTTCCACCCTCTTCCACCTTTTTTATTAGGGGATTGTGGATTATCGATGCTCATAAACTTATCGTTTACTCTTCTACATTCCACTATATTTATTTACGGAGTATTTATTATTTTCCTATGTTCCACTGTCTTCCACCTTTTCTTTTAATGTATATTTGGTTGGATGAAATCAAGGTTGAAATGAAATAATCATTCCAATGACTTACTTATTCTAATGTTTGATTTACTATTGAATAATAGAATAATGATTCCAAATGGAATCACTATTCAACTTATTAAATGAATTGTCATTCCATCCAAAAAACTAAGGAAGGAATATTGCCCCCGAAGTCTACTCCCACCGTTTCAATTCACCATTTGTGTACATGGTGGTGGGTTCCATCTCTTTAAAAAATGGTCTTTCTATTATTAAGGTGGGCTCTCCTAAATAAGTTGCTGATTTTGTCACTTCTTTTTTTGTTAACGTTACTTCCCTGCAAGTGCCATCTGTATGTGAGAGAAGTGTGGCTGATGTGTGCCACACCGATGTGCCTCTAGCATTAATGATAAATAAATGGATGATGCTATTGTGTCCCCGGTTATTTTGGGGACACCGTAATTTTTGGCATAACTTTACCATTATGAGTATAACTAAAACCCATTACAAGCATAACAGAACCCAAATAAGGCATAACTAAGGAATATCCAAAAAACCAACCAAGGCATAACCAAACCCAACTAAGGCATAACAAACAAGTTATGTCTTGTTGTGGTTTTGGTTATGCTTGTAATCGATTTTGGTTATACTCATAATGGTTTTGTTATGCCAAAAGTTATGGTGTCCCCAAAATGACCGGGGACACCGAAGTCATTCCCTAAATAAAATAGAACTGAGGGGCCAGAAACAACGAACATGTACTAGTACGATAAAGATAAAAACCTATCCCCTGCTTCTCAATAATCAACCATTAACTAAAGGTAATCTCAAAACAGACATGATACCAGTAATATATAATACTCCATGTTTTAAGGGAGTAATTCTCTATAATAAGGGAGCTCAGCGTTTTTTAAATCCCTACATTTTGCACCCTTCGATCTAAAAGATCCATGAAACACAGTTGAATCTAGAGTTTCATCCTAAAAAGTTCTGACTTTCTCTCCTCTGTCTCTGTCTCAATGGTGGGATTGCCCATAAACATCCCACCCACTTTAGTCCAACGGTTAGGCCTTAACTAATCCACGAAAAACAAGTAAAGAGAGAATAGAGCATCTCCAATAGCCTTAATAAAATTTTAAACAAATTAGCTAAAAAAAGTACATTTATCTCCTTTAGCTAGCCTCTAAATTTTTGCACCATCCAACAACCTAGCCTTTTTAGGCTATTCAAACTCCATTAACATTATTTTATATATATAAACATAAACATATATACACATTATATATATGTATATAATCGTACAATTCCCAAACCAGATCCACTCTCACCGCCACCACAATTCCGCCTTCTCCGGCTCTGGCACCGAATTCTGTGTTCTACATGGAAGTGAAACCCACCTACCTCTCTCTCTCTCACACACACACACACAACCGGATTTGGAACCAAAACCCACAAATCATCTTCTCCCGAACTGAAAATCCACAAATTCATTTTCTGTGAAATCTTCTCTCCAACTGAAACCAATGAAAAGCTCTGAAATTGGATCCGCCGATTTCGTAATTAATTGTCCGACGAGATGAATTCCCTACTGACGAAAGCCCCGGCAATCCGGCAACCTAGAAAAGAGTAAAATACTCTGGGCAAGGGGTCCGTACCTCCCTGGCTTGGGCGTTGTTTCTGTGGCTCGTTGGCATTAGCGAGGTGGGAAGCGAGGTTGTTGGGACTGGGATTTTAGGGCTTTACTCGGAGAATCAAGCGAAATGGAGCATCAGCCTAGGCTGATGGAGATGCTCTTAGTTCATATTTTTGACATGTGCCTCTCTCTCTCTTAAAATCTCTCTCTTTAAAGGCATCCAGATCAACATAGGTCTCTTCAATATATGCTAGGTTTTACAACATACTTACAACACTCTTATGCATCAGTATTGGGGCTCATTGGTGTTAGGTGAAATGGTGGGCCCAATACTGATGTGTAAGAATATTATAAGTATGTTAGAATATCCACAATATAATAATTAAAATCAAAGGATTGTTAAAGTTAACAATATTTACTTAGAGCATCCATAGTGATATAATCAAAACAAAGTGGTTTACAAGGTTAGCAACATCTATTCAAAAAGGGCTCACATTGGAATAACCAATTTTAGAAACATCTTAGCAACTCATCAAATTTTGGCGCTTGGTTAATCAAAACTACCAACCTTTTGCCAATAATCAAATTTAATTGTCTTCACATTTCCTCAATCAAATACATCATCAATACACAAAAATCTTCTTTTTTTCTATTTTCAACATGTTTATAACAAAAATACTTTTAAAAATAATTTTTATTTTTTTGCAAAAACAGTTTTTTTTTATTAAAACTGTTTTTCCCAAAAAAAAATTTAACAGTTTTATTGCAAAACAGTTTTTTTATTAAAATTGTTTTTTCAAAAACTGTTCTTTTGAAAAAAAGAAATTTTTTCTATACAAAAACCGTTTTTTTAAAACTTTTTTCCTAAAACTGTTTTTTTTTAATCAAAGTTTTCAAAAAACTATTTTCTCTTTTTCTAATAACCTATTTTTATTAGTTTGAAAACTATTTTAAAAAAATTGTTTTCTATGTTACAATTTTTAGATTTTTATAAGTTAAAAAGGTGATGTGGCAAGTTTTGGTTATTCAATTTCGATTGTACAATTGTGGATATCTACATTGCTAACCTTAGCAACTACTTGAATGGATAACCAAAAGATGATATGGCAATTTTTGATTATCCACTTTTGATTATTCCACTATGGATGCTCTCATAAAAGTATTTACATTGTAATAATCAAACTTAGCAACCTCTCAGCAATTCATCTAATTTTGGTCTTTAAATAATCAAAATTAGCAACCTTTTGTCAATAACCAAATTTAGTGGTTCCATATTTTTTGCAATACATTCATCATTACATAAAAATCTTCTATCTCTTCCATTTTCTCCCTATAATGTTTTCAAAAAATAAATTTAAAAACCTTTACTTTTTAGAAACTTTTTTAATTTTTTTTTTTACACAAAAAATGTTTATGGTGTCCCTAGGGCCGACTCTGAGATTTTGGAAGTCTTAAATGATCTTAAAAAATGAGGCCCTTAATGTCCTATCACTTAACGTGTAATTCCTTTTTCGTCAGTTCGTTGGGTTTGTTTGTAATGAGAAATATCGTTTAAGAGGAAAAAATGCATCCATGTTAAAGATGCAGTCACCGCTTTGAATAATATTCTCGGAGATTAGCAATCCCGACGTCCCGTGATCCAACTTTATCCTCGCTTTTTGTTTTTTTTCTCTGTTCCATTTTTACTGGGCTATTGGGCCATATATAAAACATATTCATTGGTTAAAAATTGAGCCCTATAGCAACACACACACGGTACTAAAAACAAGCGGCGACTCTAGTTTTTGGACATTTTTGGGAGGCTTAAAGCTTGCGTCTTGTGGACCTTAGCCCAGAGCCGGCCATGGGCGTCCTCAGAGAAAAATTGCAGCCTCACCAAAGGTGCTAGAGGGATTCATTCGGCGTCTTCTTCCCATGATACGATGACTTTAACAGTCGCAGCAACACCCCACTGGACTGTTCCGCCAAACAGAAACATGGTGTATACTCTCTCCCACAGGAACGAAAGGAATTGAACAAAAAAACAATGCAAAAGTAGCTCTGGATTTCTGAGTATTTTCGGTGTGTATAGAATCCTGGAATCAGAGGCACCAACTTATAGCCATTCATGGGACCTTTCAGCTGCAACATACCAATTCCACCCAAGAACTGATGCCATGGGCTCATTACTCTTCCAACTGAAGTCTTGAAGGCCCACTAACCTGGACTTTCTAGCTTCTTATAATTCCAGAATATTCTGGAGGCCCACTTTGCATAGTCCGAGCCCAAGTTCAAGCCAAACCATTCACAGTTCTGGGGCATAAAGGCAACCTGGGCCCAACCACTGAGACAAGGAAACTAGCCCACGCCACAGCTCCAATGGGGGATATGGCATGGGCATGTGTAGTTTCATGAAGCGTTTGTGTTTGGTTTGCATTTTTAGGTACTTTAGTTTTAGTAGTGGACGGAGAGAGAAATAGGATAACGATTGGAGAGAGAAATGACAAAGTAATAATTGAAGAACTAAAGTAATGATTAGAAAAAAAAAGAAAGTAATAATTAAAAAACAAAACTAAAAAAAAAATGGTGAAATAAACAAGGTCTGCTTTTATTACTATATTTTGTTTGGCCTTGTCATGAACTGTAGCAAGGAAGATGGAGTAATAAAGGGATATTTTCTATAGCATACCACATATTGTTGTGGAGGTTCTCACACTTAGGGTTTGCTTAATAATCTAAATTTAACACTTAAAATTGAATCAATTAAGTAATACTTCCTCCGTCCCTTATTTATAGTCCGGTATTTTATTTTGGGTTGTCCCTTAATAAGTGTCCATTTTGTAAAGTTAGTGGGTAAAAGTTAACGAATTGTCTATTTTGTCCCTAAAAGTAGATTCCATTTTAAAAAGTAAGTGAGTAAAAGTGTAATGATAATGGGTAAGTAGGGAAAGTGGAGGAAAAAATTGATATGAAAGGTATAATGATGATGTCTTTTTAATAAGTTGGAATTACGAAGCAGGACACTTAAAAAGGGACGGAGGGAGTAAGTGATTTAGTAGGTTTGATAACCACATTTTACATTACTTAACAAATTAAATACCGTTGAAAATAGAGGCCAAAAAATTGAAAAAAATTACTTAGCTTTGAGCTACTTAATTCTGGTTGAATTTTTATGTACTTGCATTAAACCATTATACCACCACCACAACCACTCCCACCAACACCTCCACCACTTCACCACCACCACCACACCACCACCACCACCTCCACCTCCACTACTCCTCTACCACCACTCCTCCACCACATCGCCACCATTAGCTCCTCCACTCCACCACCACCATCACCACAGCACCACCACCAACACCACCACCAACTCCACCACCACCACCACTTCCTCCACTAACACCACCACCACCAGTTCCACCACTTTACCACCACCACTCCACCAACACCACCACTCCTACCATCACTTCTACAACCACTTCACCACCACCACCACCACCACTTCCACCACCTACGCCACCACTCCACCACAACCACCACCACCACCACCACTTCACCACCTCCACCACTCCACCAGCATCATCACAATCATCACCACCACCGCCACTCCACCACCATTACCATCACTACACCACCACCACCACCACTTCACCACACCACACCACACCACTACTCCACCATTAGCACTACCTTCACCACTCCACCACCATCACCATCTCCACCTCCACCACTCCTTCAGCATTACCAGAAGTATATTGTGATTGTTAGTAAATTAAGAGAGAATTGGAACAAAATTAATTTATCATTTTTTTAATTCAGTACTTAATATATTTTATCAAACAACTTTTCAACTTAAAAATTTCAGCATTCAGTTTCCAGTACTTAATTTTTCAGCTTTCAGTTCAGTTTTTCGTTTTATCAAACAGCCCCTTAGTCTCAGATTCCAAAAAATGTGTGATTGAGGTGAGGCTTGGAGAACGTCCATCCCGCCTCCACAACAACTTGGCACTTGTCGGTGAAATCTATATATAGACAACCGGATGTTGTTAGTATGTTAATTTTTGTTAGATTACTATGAGGGACAATTTTGTGTTCATAGCAGTTGAACCCCAGATTACAAGACTATTGGGTCAAACCCTAGTGAAAACCATATAGGATTTGGATACTCTCCGGTTCTTAATTTAAAAAATTTGTCTTAGGTCTATTATGTGAATTTCATAAACCCACAAGTCCACCTATTAATTTTGTAAGGTGTCGAGTCTTAAATCTTGATATTTGGACCATTTCCAGTCCTTAATTTGGACTGGACGGGACAATACAAATATGGATTGTCTGTTGCTGCAATTAATCGTTTGGATTTGCGCACTCTTGTAGGAGCTAGTAAATTCAAGTTATTGATTATGTCAATCTTTCGGTTCAGATTTGAACTGTCTTGCCCAATCCAAAACTCAGACCGGAGAAAATCTACACCCATCATTACATTATCGGCCTTTATATTTGTGGCACATTTATGAGGTTCAGTACCGTTTAGAAAAACACAAACGTGAAAAATCTTCTATATAATCAAACCCGAAAGGCCGGCGAAGACTGGTTCGGAAAATGAGAGGACTCGATGGCGGCAATCACGGCTCTTTCTAAGCAAAATTTTGAAAAAACAGTTACTAAAGAAACATTAAAAAGTGTAAATTTCAGTTGTAATAAGAAAATAAAATAGCAGTAGTTGGCTGCAATCATGAAGACCAATGTGGTAGAAGTGTAGAACCACATGGGTAACCGCCCTAGCCGTTAAGGAGTATAATTTATTTATTATTTTTTTGGCGAAGAAACCACCCACAATAGACCAATTGGACCCATCCGTAGGGCATAAACCTCCGGACGCCCCGAAACAAACCACCGTCCCGACCCTCCAGATAAATCTTGATACCGTCCTAGAGAGGAGTCGGACCCTGCCCAACTCTAGGCAAAGTCATTCCCTTTTCCGCTGGGGCAAGCCTAAGGGTAGTGAAATTACCAGTTTGTTCCTTTATAAGTCCTAGATTGGAAATTTTGCCGGTGTGTTATAAACTCTTGTGAGGTTTGGTCATGCTGAGCTTAATTTGGTTGAACTTTAATCCGGCCGGCCTCTTCCCAGATTCCATTAGCGAACGATGAAATTGAGCCTGCAGAAATTAATTGATGTGCACGTAAGCTGATCGGGCTCCTTGAGCTATAGTATAAAAAAGACAAAAAAACTAATGTAGGGTTTATGTAAAAAGATTATAAATTAGCCCACGGTAGTTGAATATCAACCATGTATATAGGTACTAATCATAACCTAGTTAATTTGATCCGAGGAGATTCTAAATCAATCAACGCCACATGTTTCTGTTGTTGGATTGGACTAATTCCGTTAACGCGCTAAAACCGCCTCCACTGCACGGATTTTAAACACTTGACATAAAGGGGTACATCACGTAGTCTATTTATAACCGGATAACTGGATGTCCAGTTCAGTTTACGTGTATCTCGATTAATTTCGGAACATGAAATTAACAACTGTTCTAATCTTCCAAACCTGGGTCACTGACGGACACCGCCACGAAGTACCCGCCAGACACTTAAAAATTTCTCATCACATGGTTGCCCCGTATAATTAGGCATTCTGCTTCTGTTTTTATTTCTTGGGTTATCCTTTCGACCGTTAATGGTGGGAAAGTCTACACACATACACAGTAGTTTACTATATAAGACAAATTTTACCAGACTCAAAGAATCCTAATAAAATAAAGGTAAAATCAAACAAAAAAAAATGTAGTAATATTTTTTACTTTTTACGTTAACAAAAAGTCAAAACATTCCCAGTCAAAATCTAATGTCAGAATTACAAAATCGAAAGCACGTAATCTTTGAAATCTTATCCTACGTCAACGATCATATGGTTTTCCTCCCTCTACTTGGCAGAGACATTATTCCTTGCTCGTAGAGGCGGTAAAGCAATGCTCGATCCCGTCTTTCGCAATAGTCTTTGAGACTCACACACTTGAGGTGGTACCCACACATTATTGCGACTATAGCATTACTAGACCATGGAATAATTCTTTTTTTGCTTACCATTCAAACTAGGCCGACAAAAAGATCAAATCTAAAAACATAATATTTCTAGGTTAACAAGAAGTCAAAACATTCCTATCCTGTATCGTATTTCAGAACTACAAAATTGAAAATACGTAATCTTTCAAATCTCAACCTATGTCAATGATATGGTTTTCTTCACTCTACTTGGCAGAGAGATTATTCCATGCTCGTAAGGCAATGTTCCGGTCTCTTACAACTGTATTAATTTGAGACTCACCTACTTGGGTGGTACCCACAAACTATTATGAGTATAGCATTACTTTAGGAGCAAGGAATAATTTTTCTTTTCTACCATTCAAATTAGCTCTGCAGAGAGAGAGAGAGAGAGAGAGAGAGAGAGTTGAAGTTAAATTTGATGGATTTTAATAACTACTCTATGCTACTGTACTTCCAAGAACACATGCATTTGAACAGTCCAGTCCCCTGATAATTCAAAGGGATAATCAATATATTGACGTGGAGATGGGTGTGAAATGTACCTCTTAATTTGTACTTCGAATATTAGTATTAAGCTTTCTTTTTTCAGACGGTTAGGCGTATTCGGACATGCTTACGCGCATTTTGACCAATTTCCCTCTCCAATCTGGTTAAAAACAGGCCATCAAACCCTAACCCCAAGAATCGAACCCCGGTCAAAACCGAATAAAACTTGCCTTAGTAAAATACAACTTGGCACAATAGCCGTTTGCTAGTCCAAACCCCCTCAACGACTTCCCTATCAACTGCCTACCTACCGTAGCTTCAAATTTATTAGTGTCTTTTCTTCTAAGTTACTAGTAATTGAGTTGTTCTACATAAAATCAAATCGCACATGATGTATATGATTCTCAGAAATTTAAGTATATGAACCAGATTCAATTAAAATGGGACCGAGACTGAATTACCGAATATAGATATACTGATCTATATTATACAACCCCTTTTAAGCAGGCGAATAAGATTTAAAATCCAACTAAGGCTAACTTAGTTGGCCACCCTTATGTTCTACTAAGACGTCCGGGGTTAAGTCTTGCCAAATGCAACAATTGCATGGTTACTATTAGTCCCTGCAGTCTTACGTTGTTTGTTTATTTCTTTTGTTATAGAGTTATTTCTTGAATTGTTCTATATTGAAGTTGATTTAATTGATGCAGACCTTCTTACATAGTTAATGTAGATGTAGCGGCTGGTTATTTTAACTCTTTGAATTTAATTCTTATAACCGCCGGACATCAACGAGATAATGCACTATACCCAGGAAAATTGAGTCTATAATCCACACACACTTTGGTTAATTTTATTTACATCCGCTCATCTATAACCGTATCACGTAACCTCCCAGCTTAATTGAAAAATTGATCAAACTCTCCCCCCCAAAAAAAAAAAATATATATATTGAGTGGACCGACCCACCCCAATGAGCTAAGTTGACTCAAACTCAAACTCAATCTTAACCGTACACCCAAACCCAATCCTCTCTCGTTGAGATGGGAACAAGTTAACCGAAAACACCTTGAGCTATCAAAAATAAGGGATGTGAGAGTCAGTAGTCAGTGCTTCATTGAAAGTTTAGTATACGTACTAAATAGAGACAGAAAGTTCTACAAAAAAAAGAGAGTAGGAATTTTTTTTTAAAAATATTTTGAAATATATCTATGACACTTGACAAATATAAAACGTTTTACTCCTACAATACTCCACCTTTTCATTTTTTGAATATTCACAATGCATGTCCATTTTGACAAGTCAAATTCTTTTTTGTCCTTCTCTTTTGAAGTGGGTGATAGCACCTATTTTCAAAACAAAGGGCAATTTTGAAAACTAGTATTTAGAAGTGAAATGACGATGCCTTCTTAATTAAATAGTTGAATTCCCAATTAAAGACAAACTTATGCGACAGAGTGATACTGAGTCGTAATTGATGGAGTTTTATTAAAATGAACACAACTTATTTTTTTTTTTAATATTTCTATTGTTCGATTACGGGGATATGGAGTTGGGCGCTGCTATTTGCAGCCCTTCATTTTCTCCCATAGCCCACTACATTTCGGTAAATGGTTGTTGAAAATCATACATAACATTTCGGTAAATAGCTGTTGAAAACAAGATTATATTTCGGTAACTACATGTTGAAAATATGTTTAACTTTCGGTAAACAACTGCTGAACATATATTTTTGATAAATAGCTGTTGAAAAAAATATTATATTTCGGTAATTGGATTCTGAAAATATATCTTAATTTCGATAACTAACTGTCGAGTATAATTGAAAATTTTTAACAGGCTATGAGAGAAAATAAAGGGCTGCGAATAGCAGTGCCTAGGGAGTTTACCTCAACCATAGTCATATTTTAATACCAAGTTGATTAGGTAAGTTTCGCCTAACTTTTCAGGGGCTTTTTGATACAGTCGATTTGGTTGCATTCTCTTAATCAAAATGAGCAATTCTATGGTGACCTCAAAACATGTGATGTGTCACAAAATATTGATAGAATGTACCTCATATGTCATGTAGTAAAATATATTAGAATGTACATCGTACCCAAAATATGGTTACCAAATGTGGTCATCATAGCATGACACTTTTACAATATATTAGGATCAAATTTTTATATGATATTTTTTGTTTCAATGGGAGGAATCGAAAAAGTATATAAACATAGATCAAAGTTTAAAAAATTCATAAAAGACGACAGAGAAGGGCTAAAAACTTGACATTTTCAGGGATTTGGAGTTTACCACAATCATTTAAACCCCGTTTTGCTAATGTTCTTATTTTTTAAATAATAATTATTTTTTCCACAAGACATGTTATTTTTTCATAATACATCACATTTAATTTACAAAAATAAGTATTTAAAAATAAATATTTACCCCCTTAGCGAAACGGGACCTTAGTCATACTTTAACACCAAATTGATTAAATGCCATTCGCAACCAGTACTAAAGTTTATCTGGCTTCCTAATAATTTTGTCGTGAACTAAAACATCTAGCTGGAGAATATATGGAATTATTATGTAAAATGGCGTTTTGGTCAAACTCATAATGTAGAAGGGAACTCCTGTCTCCATTCCAGTCTGTCTCTATATCTAAATGCAAAACAAGACAGGACAGGCTCATTTGAATGAAAAATGGACAGGCTCATTTGAATGAAAAATTTACTCTGTAAACAAAAAGCCGTCCCTCTTCTCCCTCTCTCTCTCTCTCTCTCTCTCTCTCTACATTCTCTCTTTTCTTAGAGAAACCAATTTCCCACGCCATTTACTTGTGCTGGTATTTTGGTCTGTCTTTGTGGACTTTTACAGAGACACCCATCTGATTTTCGAAGCAGATTTGATCTATTTTGGGTACAATCAAGTAAGGTTTTTGGTTTGGGAAGAAGGGTAGAAAAGGAATGGGCTGCTTTTGGTGTTTTCATTTTAAGGAGGAGTTGTTGAAGGAAAATAATTCAAAAGAGGAAGAAAAGCTGAATCCCAGTTTGAATAGAGGTCAGAGAAAGGAAATCCACCCTCATGTCCTCTCTAACATGTCTAAATTATCTTCTGGTTAGTTTCATCTCTCTCTCTCTCTCTCTCTCTCTCTCTCTCTCTCTCTCTCTCGCTATCTATCTATCTACATACATAAATGTGATTTAGGTGTGGTGGTTTGATCTGATCTGGGTATTTCTGTTTAATTTGATTAATGGGTTTGATGATGCATTGGCAGTAAAATTTGCTGCCATTCTGAAGTCTCTCTTTTTTATTTTGGTTTTTTTTCTTCATGTTCATGCGATGAAATGATGCCGTTGACTGAATCTTGATTGTTAAGCTTTGTTGATTGATTTTGGAATTTGAGGGGATGAAGACTTTGACTTTGTTTACATGATCTAGACAACTTTGTTATGTGCGATTTTGTTGGTGGTGGAATTTGTTTTGCCTCGAAAGCACACTGAGAGATTACACATGACTACTCACTGTTTTATTGAATTTCAAGCAACACAATATACAAAATAACAAATTCTCTCTGTCTGTCTCTCTCTCTCTCTCTGTCTCTCTCTCTCTCTCTGTCTCTCTCTCTCTCTCTCTCTCTCTCTCTCTCTCTCAGTGTATCACATTCTAAATTCTCACACTTTTACAATACCCTGCACAATTCAATAGTGCCCCAATCAAAGCTTTTATTCCTATAAAATTGGTGTTTCGGGGGTTGTTTCACAGGCCTGTAATCAAGGTTCCAAAAGTCGCCAGGCGCACCTTCAAATTTCGAGGCCTAGTAATCGACGCATAGCAATTAGTCGGATCTAGTCGGATAGGCCCTGCCAGCGGTTAATTGCCAATTTTTAGAACACTGCCTGTAATCCAAGCTATGTATTGTCCTGTAGGATATTTTCGATGCAGCTCTTCAAATCACTCTTCATCATATTGAAATAGCTGCAAGGGCTGTGGACGTAGCCTTGTTAGAGCAATTCCAAAGGAGGAAGCAAAATTAGAAATTCTCAAAATTTGAATAGCTATGTTAGTAAAAGATTCATCAAGAGAAGAAGAAAAGTGCTACACTATTTTGGTGTAGTGTTCTCCTTCTTCAAGTTTGAAGAGTGCAAAATGACTCCGAAACCTGATACGTCATCAATATTTGAAGTAAATATTGCAAATTTGACAAATAAAGAAAATGATTTGCAAGTTTCCCTTGGAGTTGACTTTAACTCTATACATGTGGTACTAAATTTTGCTTCCTCTTGGGAGATGCTCTAAGGTGAACTACGTAAGTGTTGTGTTTCTTGTGTGATTATTCTTGATTGTTACTTGGGTTTCTGCGTTCGAGTTCCCTAGATATTGTGTTAGGGTTCAACATATTTGTGGGACAATATTGTGGATGTTTAGGAATTGATTCTGAGTACTGCTATAAGCTCAATCTGGTGCTTTAGCTTTAACATGTTAGTAACTTGGGATTTTCCTAACCATTGACTCGGACTCATGCAACAATTCAACAAATCTAGGGCATTTTTACAATCGTAATGTGTCGAAGTTTCAAAGTATCAATCTTTTATCAAGCTTGATTTGGATATGTATCTCATGATTGAGTTGAATCTGCAGGAATCGACAGACTGAAAACAAGAAACAATGGGGGATTGAGGCATTTGTCAATGGCTCAAAAGGATATGCCAAATATTGCTGCACAAACATTCACTTTCCGTGAGGTTGCCGCTGCGACGAAGAACTTTAGGCCAGAGTCTTTCTTGGGGGAAGGAGGATTTGGGCGTGTATACAAAGGGCGGCTTGAAAGCACGGGCCAGGTAAATTGTTGCATTATTTCTTCATTCGGGATGTTCACTATAGCAGCAGCTATGTATTGTTAGATTATTATAACATGAATGAACTCTAGTTCCATCATTTCCATCATTAAAAATTGGATGAACAAAGCATAAAGCAAGAGGGAGCAGTCAGCTGATTATGACCTAAGAAGGGAAGGAAAATGTAGTGGGTGATCCAAAGGGCTGAGAGGAACAAGTTGAGAGAATGTTAATCTGATTAAACAACCTCAGTAATTTATTTGTTGGTCCAAAACTCTAAGGAATCCAAATGTTCTCTTCTAAAACTCGGGCTGATTACACTTATTTTAGAAGAATATGGAGTTTTACATCATTTTTCTTCAGAACCATTTTCAACCTAAACTGTTGCGTCACGATTAATTCCACCCTAAATGCTTGTATCCGATACCTTGCATCCTGTCACTTCTTCATGAAAAGTCCCTCTATTCTTTTAGGAAACTTGACTTTTTATCTCTTCTTGGAGTAAAACATTATTTAGTTATTTTTGGTTGCTCTTGTCATCGAATTTGTGCTGATAAAGGCAGGCTTTTGTTTTCCAGGCTGTTGCTGTGAAACAGCTGGACAAAGATGGGCATCAGGGTAACAGGGAATTTCTCGTGGAAGTTCTCATGCTTAGCCTTCTGCATCATGATAATCTCGTGAATTTGATTGGGTATTGTGCCGATGGGGACCAACGACTTCTTGTCTACGAATATATGCCCTTGGGATCTTTGGAAGATCACCTTCTTGGTAACCATCCAGTACACAATCTTCGGTTTCTAATAATCGTAGTCTCTTTTGCGTTTAGTTTTATGAAGCGCACAAAGATCATTCAGAGTGTTATGCTCAGAAATGTGCTTTTTGTTGCAGAACTACATCAAGAAGATACATAATATAACACGTGAGATGGTTAACACCATAACCCCATAGAAAATGATGAAGCATGTTGTTAGAGCTTGACACCGCATTGATTAATTATTGTCTCCCAAATTAGTATACCAGCCTGGGGAGCCTCGCCACTATTGCCAATTGATTTTAACTCATATTATTGAACTTCTGGAGAAGGATGAAACATAGGGAAGATTAACCAGTAGGACATAGGGAAGATTAACCAGTAGGACAACCATATCTTGGTATGTTTATAGTATATAAGAAATAATGGCATAGCTCTTTGTGCCCCATGCTCCCTCGAGCAATGTATTACGCTCACCCATGCCCTTCTATCAATGTACTACCAACACCCATATTTCATTTTAGATGTTTAACAATTCACATGAGCAGCAGTTACTAACTTAACATTAATATGTCCAAATGGTTTTTGTGCAGATCTTCCTCCAGACAAAGAGCCACTAGATTGGAACACAAGGATAAAGATAGCAGCTGATGCTGCTAAAGGTTTAGAATACCTTCATGACAAAGCAAACCCTCCAGTAATTTATAGGGACTTCAAATCATCCAACATATTATTGGATGAAGGATTTCACGCGAAGCTATCTGATTTCGGGCTTGCAAAGCTTGGTCCAACAGGAGACCAGTCACATGTTTCCACCAGGGTTATGGGAACGTTTGGTTATTGCGCCCCCGAGTATGCAATGACCGGACAACTGACAGTGAAATCTGATGTTTATAGTTTTGGAGTAGTTTTCCTAGAGCTTATTACGGGACGCAGAGCCATTGATAGCACCCAACGACGTGGAGTACAGAACCTTGTCCAATGGGTAATCTCTTGAATCATTATACAATTCAGTTGTCTCATCAACATCTTGTAGGTTAGTTTGTGTTTGTCTAGCAATAACTGTCAATGTTACGTGGACTCAAGTAGGCGTTGAATCTGTAGTGTTTAAGCATTGGGTTCGTCTAGTTCATGTTTCCAATGACACTTAGACATGACAGACTAAACAGATTTCTTTCTATGTTCTTTCGTTTTCTATGGTAAAAATAGTGTTTGCAAGGTTTACATAAAGCATTTTACTTGCATATTATATGCAGGTTCTGTATGAGGATATGGTAAGTTTGAATTCCTAAAACTTACTTTTGCTGCATGAATGTCAACTAAACATGTCAAACACATCCCATGCCTTTATCCGTAGATGAGTCCATGTGACACCGTGATATTTGCATAGTAGTGTTTAACTATAGGTATGGTTTGCATAATTGCAGGCTCGCCCCCTCTTCAACGACCGTAAAAAACATGCGAAACTGGTAGACCCGCGATTGAATGGTCAGTATCCAATGCGGGGTCTCTACCAAGCTCTCTCTGTGGCATCGATGTGCATCCAAGAAGAGGCTGCCGCCCGTCCTCACATCAGAGACGTGGTAACTGCCCTGTCTTTTCTTGCAAACCAGTCATATGACCTTAGTAGTGCTCCGGGACACATCCGTACACTTTCTGGGGACAAGGATGAGAAAACAACCAACGATGAGGGAGGTGGGAGGATATTGAAGAACGAAAAAGGTGGAAGATCCGGACGCAAGTGGGAGTCTGATGGAACCGAAAGGGAAGACTCTCCGACAAAAAATGCTAAGGTGACAACTAGGGACTTGGATAGGGAACGGGCCGTTGCAGAGGCGAAAATGTGGGGAGAGAATTGGCGAGACAAAGGGCGTCTAACTGCTCAAGAAAGTTTCAATGGCACCAACGGGTAAAACCCCCAAACGTTTACTGAAGGCTCCATCTTTTGCCTTTGCTCATATTCAGCACATGTAGTAGAGGGACTGAAGAAACAATGGGGGGCTCAAATGGTTACTTCTGCAATTTCATTTATTTTTTTCGGAACACATAAAAAAGGGCGGAAGGAAACGGCGTACATATGCGGATAGAAGAAAACAGAGCACAAGATTATGAGGTTTTAAATTTTTTTGGGAGGAATATGGTCTCATGTGGTACTTCTGCTGCCTTTTTGAGGTTGTTCATCCTGTTGTTGTATGTATTCATATTCAACATTTTGATTTTTGGCGTATACCAGTCCTTCAGCACCATAGTTTTCTTGTTCAGCGCGATTCGAAGAATTCATTTCTTCCATGTAAATACCTCATTTCTCTGTCTTCTTGTTTTAAAATACTGTTGGATTGACTCTTGCTTGTATGCTTTTGCTTGTGCTTTCAGTGTGTATTTCTGGGCTTAACATTGGTATGGGTCGATCACTCGCTCTCTCTACTCTTGCATATTGGATTATGTACCAAGCACGTGAAGTCTACAACAACATAACATAACCCATTTAGTTCCCAATCATTGGGGGTATAGGCAAGCACGTGAAGTCTACGTATCAGAAAAACAAAATGAATCCAAAAAAGAACCTCATAGCATTAAAAACATTCATAGTTTCAAATACGTCGTTATTGCGAATCTTCGATATGTAGAGATATGTAGAGAGATCGAGAGAGATTAGGTAATGTCATCGGATCGAATGAAGCTGAATGCATGAAAAATGTGAAAAAAAACTGCAAAATCAAGCTCTACAGATGACGAGCACTGGTGAATCGAGCTGCACAGTTGCTTGGTTGGGTAATTCATGTGGTAAAGCCACAAATTTCTCCTGATTATTGTTGTTGTCTGTTTGTTCATTCTCCTCTTCTTTCTCATGATCTTTAACCCCATTGTTTTCGCTTCCGGTCTTTTCAGCATCATGAACCGGATGCACTTCAGGAGTGCCCAACATCACGATGTTGATTATGTGATCTGCTGGTAGCTTCTTCTCTGTCAAAATCTCCCTTGCATTTCTGTACACGGCGTACAGCGCCATTTGAATCAGCCCCAAGAAGAAACCCAGTACGTTTGGGATCTGCAGATTGCGAAAAAAACACGAAAAAGAACGAATCAAAACAGAACAAGGTGTTATTTGTTGTTACATAATGAGTTGAAAAAATGTCGAAATGACCACTCACCCAGATACAGGGGTCCTTTTGAAATATGCCGTAGCAGAACCACATGACCGCGCTCAGTGTTAGCGAGAAAGACAATGTGAAAGGCATGAATGCGACGCTTCGGGTACGGACAACCTGGAGCTGCGAAGAAGAAAGGAGAAAGACAATGTCAATGCACTGTTAACAAGTCATGATTCCGTGACAATTTCAAACATAACCGAATCACACGATCCTGCAACTTTGACTTCATCGAATCGGGGACAGAGAGATATAGGAACGACGAATAATCATATGCTTATTGATGCGAACATAACGGGAAATGTCCCGTGTTTTATGTTGAGAGATAGGCTTAGTTACCACGATGCTCAGAGGTGCTGCAAAGACGCTCACAGAGACGGCAACACAAACCCATCCAACGGCTAGGACACGTTTTCGGCCTTGGAGTACAAAGTGTGTAAAGAGCAGGATGGCGAAGAAGAGTAAGACGTTCATTCCAACGAGCAGCTTCGCCGTGTGTTTCTGTTCATAATCCAATACTCACAATTACTAATAGATGGTATCGAAAAACGCTGTTTTAGTGCTATCCTGATCAATGGCTAAAATAAGTGCACACACACTACTACAATTTTGTGTGAGTAAACCAAGTATTACTATGTTAATTTATCTAGTTCAATATTATACGTACCCTGGCGTTCTTCGGAGCATAGACGAGGTAGACGACGATGTAAATCGCCTCAACGATGCAACCGAGCGAGTTGATGGTGATGAGAAGGGTTGCATCTGTTTTGAGGAATGCATAGTACAGCCAAAGCATGGAACTGAATAGTGCAACCACATATGGTAGGGATTGGAACCCTAGAATCGATTTCTTTCGGTATATTTCGATAAATGTCGGCCTGCAAATCGAAATGGATACACACAATTGTTCACACAGCTGAATAGTATTCCATGGCTAAATTTTCGGGAGCGAAACAAATGAAAGCATAAATTAAGGTGAACATTATTGGAATCGAAAGTGAATTAGGTCATAAGGGGACTTACAATGGCGCAAGGAACACAAAGATTGAAACAATGTTACCTGAAATATTACATAAATATTTCATTAGTATTTTCCATGTAAAATGAACTTATTTAATTCAGTGGTCCAATAGTAACACACTGTTCGTCCCACAATTTTAGTCCAATTAATTCTTTAAATTAGTAACGAAAACAAAGAAATTAAAATATTTTACTTTTTATCCGAAAAGTAGCACAATTTATTTTATTTTTTAATTTTTTGTAACGGACTAAAATTATCCCGGTTGGAGGAATTAATTACTTGATCCATAACAATTTATATGAGGTGCAGGGTTATCAGATGGGATTATAGTTCAAATAAGTACCCAACTTTTAATTTAAAAGTTAAGTAGTAGGTAAGATTTATCATGACACATACATGTGTAAATGTCAGAATTTGGCATCTCTGCCGTCTGTTGTTGGTCCTAGCCATCCAAAGTGTTTTTAACGGTTTCTTTCAGGAAAGCGTTGGCCTCTCTGCAATCAAATTGCAGAGAAGCCGGATCCTAAATGTAATTGAACAAGACTGAAGATATCAATAATTAAGGCATCATTTGCGGTTGATATCTTCTAAACTTTTGGTAAAAAAACAAAATGAATCATAAAATTAATAGAAAAAGTACACAAGAAGCCAAGAAGATTGATCAGTACCTAGCTTTTTTAATTTGTCTTTTAGATTTTTCTGCACATTTACTTTTTTTGTTTTCCAGTAGGGACTAACCGAAAACGTAAATAACTTTAACCAAAAGAGAAATATTTTTGCTAAAAACGTTATACCTAAATATGGATTGTAGATTGAGTATGATATTACCCATAGTTATCAAAATTAGTTGACACCACGTAATTTTCTCCGCAAAAGTCATTCTCCGCAAAAGTCAGCATAGTTATTTGTAGTGATTGGAAAATTCTCTCCTTTTCGAACAAATAAAAAGAAATAGAAAAATATTCCAAGTATCCTAACAAAGATGACACTAAAAGAAAATGAAAAGAAAAAGTGGATGAATTAATCAAATAGTATACATAGAGAAATTCAAAGAAAATCTACAAATTATTTTTCAATATATAATCCAAACAAGATCCAAGAATAAGATTAAGATCAGTTGATGGTTCGGACCTCTATCAAATGAACAAGAGTACATGGTGTCGATCACTCACTTGGGACACCACATGCATTAGTTAGTTTAAAACGGGGAAGGTTGATCACGCAAAGAACCCAATATATGAAAAAATTATTCTGAGGTTACAAATGAGAAATAATTCAAAAAAAAGAAGAAGGCTGATATGCAAGAAAATCAAGTAGGTTGACATTTGACACGTGTATATTTGTTTGTATGTAGACATGCATATTTCATGCATATATGCACGAAAATAAACTGTACATTAACTAGAAAAGAAACAAATGAAAAGGTGGGACAACTGTAAGTTGTTAGGCTTAATTGGTCGCTAATGAGGTGAACTAAATTTTGGAATGGGGATGCTGCCGAGCCCGTCCAACTAATTTGGGTTCAGATTCATTTACGTTCAAATTTAAACCGAACTGTCCGTATCGAGATAAACGACCGAGTCGCTGCTCGGCGCCGCTCTGCAGAGAAATGCTCAACAGCATCCCCTGTTCATTTGATGCCGGAAAACAAAAACAGGGAAAAAGGTCCATTTGATGCCGGAAAAAGGTGATGAACAAAAGAAATTGAGTGAGATCTGAATAGAATGTAAAATTGAGTAAGATCATTAGAACACTTACCCAAGAGACCAAATGTGAACACTAGAGGGTGCTGGAAGTCAAATATTGCCATCTCTCTCTCTCTCTCTCTCTCTCTCTCTGGGGAAATGGAAATATGTATATTAGCTGAAGGTTCTCTTTATGGAACCCCCAGCTTTATTCTGAGATGCAGGGCTAATAATCTGAGGATCTCATGAAGATGGTGTATTGAAGAGTAATAGAAACCGGGGGTAAGCAATTTATAGGGCCGAGAGAGAGAGAGAGAGAGAGAGAGAGAGAGAGAGAGAGAGAGAGAGAGAGAGAGAGAGAGAGAGTACAGTGGGGATTGAACTCCTCATCTTTGTTGCATGACAAGTGGAGGGAAGTATTAGTAGGTAGCGTATGATTAATACCATTCACCCAACTCATCAAATTTTATCAATTTCACTTCACACAGGGTGGTACTGAAGTTTTTTTTAGATTTTTATTTGTGGTTAAAAAATTGTTAGGTATTTTCGGTAATGAATAAGTTTTTGATAGGTTTGTGAGTAGAGTTACCGTAGCAATTTTTTTTTTGTTTATAACATTTTTGTTAGTAGAAACAAGATGGTAAAAAACGTTAAGTTTTTAGTATTTTTTGTTAGTAAAAACGGATCATTAGTAGGGTGATGGAGTACGTTGCGTCCGAGTCATGTGATTTCCGCTTTAGTCTTTTGTAGTTCGTGTTAATATACCTGTAAAGTAAAAAAATATTTACCATACTATTCTAATGAAATAAATTTTAAAGTAAAAAGTTAGTATTTTGTTGCACCATACTTATACCTAAAAGAATAAATTAAAAGGTTAATGAAGCAATATAAATCTTACTGATTTTGGCATTGGGCTGAAATTGGGTTTGTGTCACATTTAGGTCGAGCACACAATCGATTACTCGTCATTCTCAAGTTACGTGTGCGGGTTCAGTTTACTGTATCTCATTTTATTTTTATCGGAACATGTCATGTTCACGTTTATGTAAAAAAGCAATCGACCCAAATCCTCAAACTCAGTAACCGACCTAAATTTCATTTACGGAGTTGCAGCACCGTACAAAGATATCTTCTCGACGAAGTTTTACCGATTGACATGGCACGATAATTGAAATACAGGTGACCTTATGGGGACCGTAGAACAGAGTCTCTCTCGCTGTGGCTCAAACATCAATCACGCTCTCTGGCCTCCGTCCATTTGGTTAGAGTGCCAACACAAAATAATGAATCATTACACTTTTTACGTTACTTGCAATTTGCATTAACCCAAAAGGAGTCCTGCTATTGGTATCGATGGGTATCATCCCGAAAATGCACCGATAGTTGCGCCGGCTCGTCTCCAGCCATTGGACGGCTGATCCGAACTGTCCAAAAATTCTACAAAAAAAAAAACCGAGTGGATTCAATGGGAATCAATGGCATCCAATATGCGTAGATGCTCGATCCGAACACCCCATTTTTCGTATTTTTTTTGTATATACATGTATATACGAAAAAATAAGGTGTTTAGATCGAGTACCTACGCACGTCGGATGCCGTTGATTCCTGCCAAAGTCCACTTGTTTTTTTTTTTTTTAATTTTTGGACGGCTCGGATCTACCGTCCAGTAGACGGAGACTACCCGACACGATCGTCAATATATTTTCGGAATGGTACCCGTCCGTAGCAATATCATTTCGGAACCCAAAAACATCTACATTTTGCAGGTATAAAACTAAAGAGCCTCCTCCTCACTTCACGTGACGTGGCCCCTCCCACTAAACCCTTTTAGCCGTTTCTCTCTTTAACAAAATCCCAAAAAACGACACCTCCACTGTCTCTGTCACCCCCTATTTTGTCCCCCTCTCTCTCTTTCTTTTTCTTTTTTGGGTTAGTTTTCAGGCCCGGCCCTCACCCCTCAGTAATAGCTCCAGGGGCGGACAGAAGGTGGCGCCGGCGTGTCCGGGACCCTACACAACTCGAATATTTTAATTTATAAAAGTTCATCGGATGAATTTTATGGGGAAAAAAAATCTCTACAATTTTCCAAGTTATTAACAATTCATTAAGTGAATGCCCTAAGCAGATCACTAGTTTAGTATCTTGCTTTTTGATCAACAAGTCACACCACATGACCTAAAAATTTAAGCTCAAGATATTAATAGTAGCCCACAAAATTTGTTATATGCTCAAGATTATTCATGTAGAGTTCTTCCGATGTAAGACGGGGTGTTACAGCAGGTCCGCTGACCTAGAACCGTGAATTTTATGGCCAAAATAGGGGCCTTCTTAATTCTCCGAGATATTTTTAATAAATATATATTTTTCCATTATAGGTGCCATCGATTAGCTTGATCAGCGATAATCGCGTGGCTAAGCTTGATCAGCGATAAACATTACCAGAAAACAAGAATTGATCATTGTTTAATGTCTTATTTTAAATTTATTCTTGCGGAAATTTTTATCCAATTATATTCCTTCTCGTTAATTTATGGAAACTATTAAGGAAACATGTGAGAGTCCACGCATAGAATTAAATATCGACTGCTACCTAGCGGTTTTCCGCCCTCCGATACCACTACAACCCTGTTGCGGCCCTAAATTCACATCCATTACGACTGATTCACGATACGTATTGCCTTCAATTTGATTTTTTGACCACTTCACAGCCACTACGTACCTCTACGGGACTTGTAGATGCGCCAAATTTTTTCCAAAAAATCCACGATCGCTACGCTCAATTCCCGCTACATATCATTGTACCCTCGCTACAGCTACACCGCTACCCAATCCGTTACCGTTATTCAAAACGTCGGTCTCATATTGTCACGATCTTGCACATTGAACCCAAAATGTTTCAGGGCCGACCCGGCCTGTGTACTTAATAGTTTTGTTCCGGAGCGTATTTTTGCAACTTTTTGATTGTTTGGAATGGTATGGGAATAGAATGGTGTAAACTATCTTCTTCGTGAAGTTCTTGGGTTTGGGCAGTTATGTGCAAAAACAGGACAAAAATTGTGACATATACTAACCATAATAATGAGATGTTGTTATTCTCTCTTTTGTTGGTAGTGTAATTGCAAGATCATGTGGTGGGGTTTCCGGCCCAAATCGGGTACTTCCGGCATATCATGTGGCATCGCCTTGTGGTATTCTGTTGTTATTCTGTCTTTTGTTAATTGGTACTATAATTGTAAGATCATGTGGTAGAGTTGTTAGAACTTGTGGCTCGTATGTTAATACTTAATATGAAGAGAAACTAAGAAGTTTTAGAAATAGGTCAGATGCTGGAGCGGAATATAAATACTCTGTGTAAAAACCTTATTGCAATGATGTAAAAACCTTACTGCAGTGATAATAAGAAAAATGATAGCCGCTCTCGCTCCTGTAGATGCACCTAGTTTTGGGAAATCACGTAATTCTGTTGATTTCTTTACTGTACGTTTTTCTTATTCGTATATCATGTGTTTGGGGTTCTATTCAAAAGAGGTTTCTAGCCGAATTGGGTACTCCTAAAGTATCTTGTGGTATTCTTCGCATATAAAGGATTGCTAAAAATGCAATGTGGGTCACTCCTTGACTCTCGATCACCCAGGATAGACGAATGATAATGTCTCTGCCGCATAATTTATCGCTATGTGAGAGTACGACGTAGGTAATACCACATGATACTCCGGGAACGCTAAATGATTACTCGGGGTTCGGTTGGGAATGCTAGGTGGATGCCATGTAGCTTTCCATTTGCCCTTTTCTATACCCTAGACTATAACTCCAGCTATTCCGGTTCACTTCAATTCCAGTACGTACACGGAAATAGTACGAGATGTTGCCACCTTTGATGTGCATGTGTTTTGATATGGCAAATGTAAAAAAATACGTGCCGTTCTTTTTTTCTATTTGCGGTTTTTTTGGTTTTCGGTCGGTTTTTACCCAATTTCGATTATAGAACAAGAAAAAAGTTATATTGGTTCGATCTCGGGCGGCTGGAATTTTAACCACCCCGAACAGAACCAAATTTTAACCACCCAGGGCCGAACCGCACTGACTACATAAACCGAGGGTTTTTATATATTTTATATTAATTGGTTCTGTTCATCTATTTATTTTTAATCTCAACCGTCCATCTCTCCTAAACCACAAACCCTAAGGCCCAACTAAGGAATGTTCAAAATTTTCTTAAATTGATGGGTTTGGGCCATCTAGACCCCTTCAAGTTCTATATTTGGCCAACTAAGGCCCATTTTGGGTACCGAAATCTCCGACTGTACTGACCCCACCTCAAACCGGACTGAATCAAACTTAACTCCCGTTGGGAGTGGTCTTGGAAATATTCACCCCGAACCGAATCGGTCTTTGTAACTTTTATCCCGAACCGATCAAACCCGAATTGAAATCACCCCTATTCAACGATACGTATATGATGCAAATGAGGGTGGGTCTTACGTGCATCGTGTACGGTTCAAATTAATCATATTGATGACACGTCGATGTCGTGATTTCCCAATAGTGCTAATCGTGATAAGCTGATCAAAAATGAATTTGTAATCCTGATTTCCTAATAGTGCTAATCAAGATAAGCTGATCAAAAAATGATTAATAGTCTCAATTAGTTGCAATTAGATGGGGTCCAGGTTTAAATTCCGGAAGTAAATTCCATAGCTGGTAAAAATCCATACATAGTAGTAATGCAATAATTGACAAATTCATTGAGCCCAAGAAAAAATGAAATACAAACAAAATTTATACTATACGGAAAATCCATTCATTTATAATTACGTGAATGGACCGTGCTGCGCAGCGTGCTGTGCAGGGCAAATCGCCGCCGCTCCGATCTTGCTCCGATCAATCGTGAGCTCGTGATAAAAGTGGGCAAGTTAATCAGATCGAGATTCGGCTACAAGAGGAACTTCTTGATCCATCTAATCTCTTCTGTCCCATATTCTTAACCTTGAAGGAAGAACTACAAGACGATAAGAGAAGACCGTTGAGATTTTAATTTGAGTGTGAATTTGTTTTACTTATACCCTTTGTTAAAGCAGTTGGGTGGCAATTTATTGAGGTCATGATGGGAATCATGGGATTGGAACATTGTATGACTTGGTGGGGGTAGGCAGGGATGGAACAAGAATTTTGTAAAGGTGGGGTCGAACTATGAACTACAGTTTCAGAAGCTTTATAGCATGTTTGATTAGAGTTTTGAAGAAGATTTTTTGAGTAATGAGCAGAGAGAGATAGAAAAAGAAAAGAAATTACTAATTGAAGGGAAAACTTTTGGGAAACCGTGCACAGAGAGAGAGGCTGGGTTCTAGGATTCAAAACGAACACATTCTTAAAGCATTTAAATGTTTAAATAACATCCAATACAAAACACAATATTTAAGTGATGGAGAAAGGACTAGTATTTATATTTTTAAGGAATATATAAGCTTATGCAGTTATCTTATTAGAACTTTGCCAAAGGGAAAAAAGGAATAATTTGTATTCAACTCTAATTGTGCTTAGGTATTATCAATTTTTTTGGGGCCAGTTCTTACAGAGTTTTGCTCTGATTTTAATTGGGACTTCTTGAAAGTGGACGGTGAGATTGGTCCCTCTCGACTAATCGAGGTACACATAAACTGATCTGGACACCTGAGTTATAAAAAAAAACTCGTGACTGCGGGTGGATGACAGCTAATAAATAATTAGTATCTTAATACTCCATCTTATGCGGAGAATCAACAATTACGTGCAAACATCAGAGACCCTTAACTTGCTTTCTTTGGTTGGAAGATAAAACAAGAGGGAAACTTGTCAAGAGTTGGAACATTAATTGAAGGGAAAGGACTTGTTTCCAACCAAAGTAGAAAATTGAGTTCACAATTAAATATAACTAGAGGAAAAGTAATTGCGCCTGTGATTAAGTTGGTTGTGTAGCTAAAACAAGTGTAGTAGTATCTTATTCCTACATACAATTAGTCACAGAGATGCAAACGAACCGAGCTGATCGCGAGCAGTTCATTGCCATGCTCGTTAAAGCTCCGCTTGACTCATTTATGCTTTGTGGATGAGTTTTTGAAAATTTTTGAGATTGATTTTTGTGTAATGAGTGGAGACAGAAATTAGGGTAATAAAAGTAGAGATATGGATAATGAGTAAAGAGAGATAGAGATAGAGAGAGAAAAGAAAATAATAATTGAATAGTGGAGAGAGAAATGAAAATAATAATTAAAAGTAGTGGTACCGACTGTTTTTTGAGTTGAATTTTTTTTTCTTTTCAAATTAGCATCCAAACAAGGCATTAGTTATCGAGCAGAACTTGTTTTGGAGTTAGGCTTGGCTCGTTAAGTAAATTATTTAGGCTAGGCTTGTTAATTTGTACGGCTCATTTATACAAACAAGTCGAGCTTAAGTTTTAGGCTCATTTTAGTAAACGAGTGAAGCTCAAACACCACAAAGGTCGGCTTGTTTGCACTTTGCGCGTTAGAAATTGGAATTTGAGAAGCGAAAGAGTTCCCATCAAGAATTACGCATTAAAATATTTAAAATTAGGAAAACTGACATCAGGGGGTTCTATGGTGTAGTGGTTAGCACTCTGGACTTTGAATCCAGCGACCTGGGTTCGACTCCCGGTAGGACCTTTTTTGATTTTTGCAGCTTCGTCAAGAGAAAGTATAAATTCAAGTCAATCTTTTTTGTATTTTGTTTTCTTTTTAGTTGTATATTTTGTTCCATTGTACTTTTTTCGTATTAATATATCTGGATTCATCTTGTTCGGAGAAGAAAAAAGTCAATCTTTGTCATTTGATAGAGAAGTATTTGATGATTGACGGCTAACTAACTGGGTTAATTTAGTACGCTACTCTTAATACAGTTTTAATAGAAGCTTGAGGAGCCAATCATATTCACAAGCAAGAATAAGTTTGTACTTTTTTTTGTTGGTTGACTTTCTTGGGTTGTGTATATCTTCTCATGAATTGAATATAATTGTGGGATTAGTAACTCCTAGATAGGGTCACAAACTAATCGAGTTTGGAATTGTTGAATATCGGCTCTTACCATATTGAACTTGAGCTTGATTCAAGTTCCTCAAAAATCAAGTGCCAACTCATTTGAGTTTTGGGCTCATTTGAGTTTGAGAAATTAGAGCTCAGAGTCATACTAATTTAAGCGACATTGATTTGGCCACGGAAAAAAGAATAAACAGAAAAATAAGGTTAATGTAAAACTAGAAAACATTTTTTTTTGGTTCACGAGCTTACAAATGAGTTTTGATGTACTTGAGTTTGGCTCGTCCGACAAACGAGGTTAAAGTTTAGGCTCAAGCTAATATATATTTTGAGTTTTGAGGTAATTTTTTGGGGTAATGAGTGGTAAGAAATAGATAAAGATATGAGAATAAAAATTTATTGAAAACCGTACGTAAAGAGAAAAGTTTGGATCTAGACACCTAAAACGAACATGGCGCATGCTTGGTTCGTTTACCAAGTATAAATGGGCTATACGTTTTGTGGAATTTTCTATATATGCAAAAGTCTAGGTACACAATTTTAAAGCATAACTTAATCACACAATTGTGTCTGAAACTATTGGGTGTATATGATTAAACATGCATTGAATAACTCGAGAGCGATATTACTAGCTATGGTCTCAAATAGTGTCTAAGTTGTGTTTCCATAAATTGCTCCTCTATTGGTTACGGTTCAATTTGATTACATTCTTATCACAATCCTACTTCTCCTATATCAGATTTAGAAAGAAAAAAAAAAAAAAACTTCTCTTATAGCTAGTTAAAGTGCGTGCAAATTAGTCTGGACTTCTGGTTATTTAAAAAAAAAAATCAATTGGGAGATTTGACAAAGATTCAAACAAAGGTGGGCTGGTTTGCACTTTATAATTGGAATTTGAGAAACGGAAGAGTCCCTGTCATGAAAATTACAAAATAAAGTTGTAAAATTTGGGAAAATGTGCGTCGTGGGGTTCTATGGTGTAGTGGTTAGCACTCTGGACTTTGAATCCAGCGACCTGGGTTCGACTCCCGGTAGGACCTTTTTCGATTTCCTGTTCTATTTTTGCAGCTGTGTTAAGAGAAAGTAAGGCTCCGTTTGTTTAGGCGGAAAATGTTTTACCTATTTTTCGGTGTATAGTTGTGAAAAAAATAAGGAAAGTAAAATATTTTCTATTAATTGGATTAAAATGACTTACCCTTAAATCTTCCGTAAGTTATTTTCCGAAATGAATCCGTTGTTTTCTACTGCAATTCTCACTACTCAGTTTCCTCGATCGTCAATCGTGAACCACGTTCAATTCTAATATTCTCAAATCTCTCTACCATTTAAGCCCCCTTCTCTCTCTATAATATTTTGTCGATTTTTGAAAATATTTTTCAAGTGCCAACCAAATACCAAAAAATAAAAATTTTACATGGAAAACATTTTACATCGAAACAAACGGAGCCTATATTCAAGTCAATCTTTTAAGTTAAAAAGTTTTGCTCTCTCTTTGTCATCTGATAGAGAAGTGTCTGATGATTGATGGCTAAAACTGAGTTAATTTAGTATGCTACTCTTAGGCCGTGTTTTTTTTAACTTAAACTGAACTTAACTTCAATTTTTTCCCCTTTTCAAACTTAAATGAAAATAAGCTAAGCACAAACCATTCTTCTAAACTTAAACTTAATTCTCAAACACACATTTTGGGTTTGGGTTGGGGCTATTTGGGAAGACTTGAACTTAAGTTTAAGTTAAAGAAATGACTTGAACTTAAGTGAACAATTTAAGTTAAGTTTATATAAGTCCATAAGAACAAGGCCTTAAAGTCTTAGAGCCCGTTCCAGAACACCTTCTTAAAAAATAAGTATTTATTTTACATTTTTAACTAAAAATTAATGTAAATGACAAATAATTTTTTGATTTTTTTGCACCGTATTAAAGATCTCAATGAGATCTTTCAAATAAAATCCATATTGCATATTTTTATATTTCAATAAGTCCGTCATTTTTGAGCTTGAAATTGCCTTCTTAAAAAATAAGTACTTATTTCACGTTTCAAAACGGGGCCGTAATACAGTTTTAATTGAAGCTTAAGGAGCAAATCATTTTCACAAGCAAGAATTAGTTAGTAAACGAACCAAGTAGCTCGCGAGCTTGAGTTTTTGTCTTGTTTAGTAAATGAGTCAAGCTCTCCGAGTGGAGCTCGCGCGTTGTTCGACAAAAGCTTAGCTCATTAAAAGAGGCTTGGCTCAATTAAAAAAACTCATTTAGTAAATGACTAAGTTCGGCTCGTTAAGGGCTTGGCTCGTTAAGAATCGAGTTGAATTCGAGCTCAATTTTTTTGATTCGTTTAATAAACAAACAGAGTTTGAGCTCGATAAAACTCGGCTCGGCTGATTTACGGCCGCAGTCTCGCAGCTATAACTGTCAATTGGTTGGGAGATTTGACAAAGATTCCATCTTTTACCACTGTGCACAACACATTTTGTCGAGCTAGGGCTGTAGAAACTGCAATTTTCCTTTCCATCCATTTCCCCAAATTTTCCTTCCAATTTCCATCTTCTACCACTGTACACAACACCAATGGAGATTTACAAAACCCTAGAAATCACTCAAAACTCCCCCACCTCCCGCGTTTTGAACCTCCACCTAAACCGCCCCTCACTCCGCAACGCTCTCTCTCTAGACTTCTTCACCGAATTCCTCAAAGCCCTAACCTCTCTCGACCAAAACCCTGACGCCGCCGTCATTATCCTCTCTGGCAACGGCGATCACTTCTGCGCCGGCATCGACCTCAAAGCCCTAACCTCGATGTCCGCCGCAGTCCAATCAACCGACCGCGGCCGCACCGCCGAGCGCCTCCGGCGACAAATCAAGTTCCTCCAGGCAAGGAAGGATGAGCCCGAGTGACTGCGCTACTAAAGTTTCAAAATTTCTTCGTAACTGATGAGTTTTCAGTTTTCCCGTACAAGTTTTAAAACTATACATATAGGATTGCCCATTCTAATGTTTTCCTTTAAAACCTAACACTCCGTCGACGGCCGAGGGATGGATTAGGCCGAGTGACCACCCTACCAAGTTTCAAATTTTCTTCATACTCTCATAGAAATTTTGAAGCGTGTCGAATGATTCTGACTTTTACATAATCATAGAACACTAGCTCCTATATCTTTACATGGATACATGAAGTGCATTTATGTAGTTCAGGCTTGGATGGATCAAGAGGCGGATGAATCCGGGTGACCGCCCTACCCCAGTTTCAAATCTTCTTTCATAATCGTAGTAGTGTTCTTGTGAAAATTTTAAAACTATATAGGATCGCCCGTCCAAGGTTTTCCTTTATAACCTAACACTTGTCCATCCAAGTTCCATGTGCCGTTTTTCTCTTGTCCCTTTAATCTCTTGTATTCTTTGAATTTTATTTATAAAATCTTCTTTTGCCGTTCAGGGGAAAAAAAACAGCACTTCACATTTTCATGTCGAATAGTTCTGACTTTTAGATAATGATTGGATGGGGTATTGAGAAGGGGCATTAGTTTTCCCCCTCCTAAGACCGTGGGCCCAGGTTATCATCTGGTTTGGCAACCAAAAAAAGGAAGGGTATTAGGTCTCCCCTTACCAGCTAATACCCTGCAGGGGGTTTATTTATGGGTGGGTTTTGGGACCCGTTTGAATGCGGGATAAGGATTGGGGGTATTAGTTATAAAGGTAATAAGATAGTAGGGGGTATTATGTAAGGAGGGTGGGCCCACATTGATGTGACGGGAGATTAAATAGTACACTTGGTTTGGACGAGAGATAAAATGGGAGGATAAGATTGTTTTGTAGTTGAAATGAAAGAGAGATGGGGTATTATCCGGTGGTATTATGTAATAACACCCTAGAACCTCTCCATAAATAATCCCCCTGCGTAGAGTATTAAGGGGTACAAAAGAATCCAGGAGTTAGCTAATACCCTCAGCAAAATGTGTTCCCAAACCATGGCTTAACCATAGGCCCACGGTCTTAGGAAGGGGTATTACCTATGAAGCACCGACACTTCTAGACGTCGAAGAATCGCAGTGTCAGGACACGGGGACACCTCGGAAATACGTACGGGATATGCCACGTGGCGTGTCCCATATTTTAATATTAAATTTTGAGGGGGACACGGCTGGGGTCAAACTGTAATTTTTTTAAAATTTTTGTGGGCCAAACTGTAATTTTTGAAAAAATTGGGGGTCAAACTGTAATTTTTTTAAAAATTTTGGGGCCAAATTATAATTTTTTAAAAATTTATGGGTGCTAAACTATAATTAATTAATTATTTATATAAATAAATAAATATACACGTGGCGTGTCCCCCGCCGTGTCTGTGTCCCCATTTTTTTAGAATTTCCGTGTTCCGGTGTCGGTTTCGGTGTCCGTGTCGGTGCATCATAGGGTATTACTAATACCCCTTCGGTAGCCCCCATCCAAACAGGCCCTTGGGGTGTTATTAGTTAATACCTCCGGATTAGGCCGAAATAATACCCACTCTTCCATTTCAATTTACAAAACAACCTTATCCCTCCATTTTATCCCTCATTCAAACCAAATATTATTTTATCCTCCCATTTTTAATACCTCATCCAAACGAACTACTATGTAAGCCCCCTTCCATAGACATCACATCAATGTGGGTCATCTCTTATTAACCAATAGCTCCTACTATTTTATCCCCCTCCATAAATAATACTCTCAATCCTTATCTCGGATCCAAACGAGCCCTTATTTTCTAATAGATATATGGATTCGTGATGTACATTTATGTAGTTTTGTATTATAGGTTGTTAAAAAATTATGTATTGTAGTAGTTTTGATAGTATTTTTACTGTTGGTAATGGCATAATTGACACCGTTTTTTCAACTATTCAAACTTTAATTTTTTTGTAATGTTTGTCTTCCCAACACTAAAATTATGCGTCCGTCCTTGCATGCAGGATGCGATCACGGCCATTGAGAGGTGCCGGAAACCTGTGATCGCCGCCGTCCATGGTGCTTGTATTGGTGGTGGAATTGATATAATTACTGCATGTGATGTGAGGTACTGTACGGAGAGCGCATTTTTCTCGGTGAAGGAGGTTGATTTGGGGATTACGGCGGATTTAGGGACGCTTCAGAGGTTGCCAAGTATTGTTGGGTATGGGAAGGCAGTGGAATTGGCTTTGAGTGCACGGAGGTTTTCGGGGTCGGAGGCGAAGGAGTTGGGGCTTGTTTCTAGGGTTTTTGGTTCTAAGGATGCCATGGATGAAGGTGTACAAGCTATTGCTGAAGGTAATTTCGTGTTTTTGAATGATTCATTACGTGTATTTTGAGGTTCAGTTAATTTTGGCTGCTTTATTTGTCGTTTAAAAAAATACGTAATTTGGCATTTTCTCTCTTTTCACTGTACTTAAGCAAGTTCTTGTTTGCCATTCTGAGGTGAATGGCTGAAATTTTTTCCCATAGTGTTGTCTTTTTCTCTGAAGTTGCCTAGTGTTTTGATGTCGAACTTGCGAACCAAACAAACCTTAATTGCTGGACCGGAACCGACAACTGGCTGGACTGGTGTAGTTTTTGAATATGGACAAACCGAAAACCTCGGGTGCGGTGGTCAGTTTGGCTGGGAACTGGACCGGTATCACCCCTACCGCTTGGTACCCTAGAATGATGCTGGATGGAATAGTAATGTTCTTGGAATGCTCATGAACACATTACAAATGGAATCAAGTCATTCCATTGGGATTTGGGACTATAAGGAATGACCATTCAATTCCTTTCCAAAATCATTCTAGTTAACCAAACACTACCTTATAATGTACAACTTTCCTTTTATACTCTCTTACAACCTGCAAATGTCAAGTTCCTGTCTTGCTGTCGTCTTAGCAATTGTATTTTAGCACCGTTTTTCATCTGGGCCTAAATCACTTTGGCCTTGGATGGACAACTGCTTTGATCAGAAACTTTTAGTTTGTACTTATTTTCATGCTTTTTTTGATATTAGTACCCTAACAAGAGAGTTTTATTGTTTATCTACACCAGCAAGTATGGCAGCATTTTTGCAAGGACACATTTCAGGAGTGAATAGATTATTTATATGGTTGCTTGCTTAATAGAAGAAGTGACATTGCATTAAGCTCAGACTTGACTGAAAACTTACCAAACATTGGCACATTGTAGACCAAACAAAATATTATCACCTTTAGACCAAGTCTAACACGAGACAGATGTAATGGTGTTCACATTAGCAATGTGTTTTGATTGATCTGCACCATGATTGTGACTTAATTCAATGTTGAAACTGCGAGCCAGGAAAAAAAGAAAAAGAAAAAGAGGCACCTAAATGGAAGTACCGTTCTGTTCTGATTGTGACTTAATTCAATGTTAAGTACCGTTATGTTTGACTGTTCTGATTGTTATATTGCGCCCCCACCCCCCCCCCCCCCCCCCCACCCCCCCCCGCTCCCTTCATTTTATGATTGGAAGTACCGTTGTAGTTCTTACATCTAAGAGATGGTTATGTCAGAAATTGCGGCCAAGTCTCCCCTTGCTGTTACCGGAACAAAAGCAGTTTTACTGAGGAGTCGGGACCTAACTGTCGATCAAGGGTTGGATTATATTGCCACTTGGAACTCTGGGATGCTTCTATCCGATGATCTTGTAGAAGCAACGGCTGCGCAAAGCCAGAAAAGGGCACCTTCTTTTTCCAAGCTCTGATCTTGTATGCCTACTCCATTGCAGGTTTGAGCTCTTTTTTACTTGCAACGGAGGTGGAATTCTACACTGTATTGGCTTTGTGCAGAAAAGGGCACCTTCTTTTTCCAAGCTCTGATCTTGTATGCCTACTCCATTGCAGGTTTGAGCTCTTTTTTACTTGCAACGGAGGTGGAATTCTACACTGTATTGGCTTTGCGCGGAAAAGGGCACCTTCTTTTTCCAAGCTCTGATCTTGTATGCCTACTCCATTGCAGGTTTGAGCTCTTTTCTACTTGCAACGGAGGCGGAATTCTACACTGTATTTTGTAATAAGAATGTTCTCTCATCTCTGTATCAGCTTGTGAATACCAGTAATCTACTTTCCTTGTTACATAATCTTAAAACTTCCATACCTTTGTGAGCCCAAAAGTGGGATCAATCTTACAGCAAGCTTCAAGATTTTTCTTTTCCATTGCAAAATCATACCTAGATTGAAGGATTGATGTGAAGAACTCCACTTTTTCCCCTTCTTTTGGGCATGTAATAAGATAACTCTCCTATGGCAGAATGACTCTCTGGAGATGCTAACAGTAGTTTTCTTCCTTAATAAATATAAAGTGGCCGGTTGACATGATATGATAAGTACTTCTGCATCAGATAAGTAGCGGATATCTTGCATAATGTTAATTAGCAGAAAACCTATTTGTGCAGGGGTCATTTGCCTCAAAAGTGTCTCTGCGATCCACTTGCAAATTGGATGTGTTGGTTGTGAATATGAAACGACTTTGAAACTTTTGAAATCCTTAATGGAGATTGACTTGTTTGTTTCTTTTAACTGTAGTATTGCCTAATCTACCATTATGAAGTGCGAAGAAAATTTGTTGGCTTAATGCTTAATCTTGCCAGGCAAACGACGACGAATGCCCTTATGTTCAAACTTATTTGATTTTGTTCACTCTCCGTTAACAAATGACGAGGGTGAACAAAATTTGAAAAATCCTCCCTCTCTTGTTGGTGGAGAAAGTTTGGGTAATACTATGAATTCTGCACATTTTTAGCTAATAAGAGTGATGATATTGTTCATCACCATGAACTAAGCGGGTGAAGAAAATCAAACTACACAGACGGTGAGAAATGCTCGTATGTGTTCTAAAAACTTGATTCCGTTTCTTTGTTGGGTATTTCAACAGAAGCTTTGCGACCGATATCATGATTGAACTACCTTTTAGAGGCTTCGTTATTTCATCCTTTCGAATCGCAGATGGGTTTTCCGTCTTCTGGGAGTGCACATATATTGGGATCCCAGATCTTGCTTCAACATAGCTGGAGCATTGCATCAGTGGAATGTTGAAATGGGGGTTTTTCGCAGCCCGACCAAAATTTTAAAGTTCGATTCTCAGTCCAGTCCACTTTTTTTTTTTTTTTCCTGTTCCTCCGCTCATTTTGAAACAGGCACAGAGAAACTCACAAACCTGCCCATTATGATGACAGGAAATTACTGGACTACAGAAGTGATTGAAGAGAAAAAATTGACATAAGACGAGCAGATGTAGCATTTGGACACGGCCAGTCTACTTTCTAGACGACCCAATCCACAGCCCATTGGTTTTAGCAAGCAATCCCATTAGTGCAGCGCCCAAATATGGAGAATGTAGCTATTTCATTTTTTGATATGAAAGGCAATTTTTTTATTTATTAATTTCTGAATATGTTACAAAGATTAATGGGAATAAGGATTTGATGACATCATAGTCCAAACCCGAGACCCAACAGAGTTACAAAGCTAGGAATAATCCTATGCCCACTCGAGACCCAAATCTGAGATTAGTAAGAAACCAATCAAGAATATACCCTTTGGAACAAGCCCACACCTATAGTGCCCAGATCAATACAAACAAAGGCCTCAATGCCCAAATAGAAAACACACCTCAAAAAATGGGCCAAGCCCAGCCCAAACACCACTTCCTATAACCCTAAACCCATCCACGGAACACCCAGGCCGCTGCCCGAAGAACATGCCATCGACCACCTACACCCAGGTTCACCCACCACAACCAGCAAACCCTAACAAATGTAGATATTTCATGGCTCAAGTACAATAAAGTTCATGGTTGATTAGGCCCTGTTTAGTGCAGCAGCACAAGGAGCCCAGGGATACAAAACCTGACAATAGAACCACCACCAGAACCACCACCAAAAATATGTGGATGGACAGAACTGCTTCATAACCTATCCAAGCGATTTTCCCAGCCAAAGTAAAAAAAAATAGCCTATCCAACGGCTAAGAAACGGCATAGTTTCAGCCAATTCAGCATTTTGGTCAATCTACCTTCAAATGTCCGTAAAAATACGGTGTCTTGATCTCATCCAGCCCGCACTTCTGAATCTTGCAGTGCGGATCTGGACTTTAGGCACCAAAATATAGCTAGGCCAAAATATGGCTTTGAAACATCACATCTTTAATTTTTTTTATCAAACAATGATAAATTTTTTATTATTTTCAAACAATGAAAATTTCGCTTCAGCTTTAGTGATGCTTTTACATGATCTATTGGTACTTGATGGACCGTGCTTCTAAAAATACAGGTTTATCCATGTATTTTCTGTAGCCAATATGTCAGTTCATTTTCTCTACCTCTTAATTCAATTCTAAACTCTCTCTCTCTCTCTCTCTCTCTCTCTCTCTCTCTCTCTCTCTCATCTGTCTCTATTGTTGTGACCATCTCATTACCTCTGTCATCCACAATTCAGTATGAGATCATGTCATCATGCTCACTGCCCATGATCTCATGATTCCGCAAAACTCGAATAATCTCGATTAAGACCACGTTCCCACTGAACGAAAATTCCGACTCCGCCCCACCCCTATAGGGAAAAACAAGAAATTAACCAATCCAAAAGCTTCGTAAAGCACCCATCAATGAATCGAGTAAAGCTTCCAAGAAACGAGGGCAACAAACATTCCTTTTTCTAGGTGTAATAAAAAGTGGGGCTGGGTTTCTTCTTCACATGGCTCAAGATCACCATCACCCACCCCATCTTTGTTGTTTTGTTGCACAAAATGACTCTTTGCTTTTGGATGAAGAGATGTATATAGATAGGAAACTTCTTTTTGTGAGTTGCCAGTGTGGCCTGACGTTCTAAAAAGTACAACGGCAAATTTGCTTTTTAATTCTTTTTCTACATTCATGCATACATGCATGCAACTGTATATGTACATAAAAGTACAAGTTGTGTGTACGATTAGATGCGTGTACTTAAAAGCATGAGATTCCAACGAAAATAGTTACCCACAAAATCTTTTACGTAAAGATTTGTATAACTAAGAATGTTGGTTCGGTGGTTGAAAACTCAGTATTTGGTCGGACAAAGCTAGAGCTCGAGTATTCATGCATAGTCTTTTTATTGGTGTTAAACATACTCTTAACATGATCTATCTACGAACACATGGTGGGACTTTAGTTTTGGCACTGACGCATTCACATAGGTGCGGCAGATAATTCCGTACAAATACCGGTGTGGTGTGACGGTGCAATGCTCCCTGACGGAGGCGACGAGGTACCTAAATGCTCATTGCTAATTAGTATGCCATCTTTCAAATAAAAGCAAAACTTGGAAACCATTCTTGCAATTTATTTAATCCATCTCAAATGGGTTTCTTTTTTTTTCGAGAACCAAATTGTTAAATTAACCAGAAAATTCCTCAAAAATGTCACTACAATAGAACTTCCGGTTCATGTCAGTAGGACTCGAACCAGTAAAAGAAAGTTCCAATATATTCCAATATATCTGGGCATTTTAGGCCCACTGTTTTGGGCTTTGTTTGTCCCCCCGAGTGTTCGTGAGCTTTCATTATATTATTCCGAGTTTTTAGACTCATAGGTGTTTTAGGCTTTATCCATTTTGATTATATTTCAATCTTTGGTTGAACTCCCCTTTTTTATTCTTAATAAAATGTTATTTTTGCCGATAAAAAAATAATAATATAAGAGCACCATTAATACTAGACCAACTCTTGATTATGTTGCAAAAAATGGGTCCAGTCTTTATAGGACAAGCAGTCGAGAATGGACATCATACCTCGCATAGTAGTACGTTTTATTAGTTTAAATAAAAATTACCATCATTAAAATAGGATCTCTAATTCATATGAGCGAGACTGAACCCTTATCCACCAAATTAAAGAGCGCCGGAATCACTAGATCAACTCTTGGCCGAGGTTTTAAATAGTGGCAGCGGTAGCAGTATTGTCGCAAGCAATAACGGGAGTATCGAGTGATTTGTAGTGGGAAATGGATTGAAACGATTGTGGATTTCTCAAGATTATTTTTGGCGCCAGACCACCTGAAGGCAGATACATATTGGTACGTATCAGAAATTGGCCGATACGGGGTGAATTTTTTGTAATAGCGGTATACACCGGAGTGTAGCAACTTCGGTAGGACGAAGAATAGTTATGTAAAGGCCGACACGCTGCGTAGCGGCCGATGTTTAAATCGATCCCTTTGACATCTTGCAAATTAAAAAGGCGTACAGGTCTTTTTCAAAAAAGTGGCAGTGGTATTTGTGTGAGGGATAGGGCAAACCACCATATCTATGACTGGTGAAATAGTAGTTGTGCTCTTCTTTATTGTTCCTCCTCAACTCTCAATTGCGTATCATTTACGCCGATAATGGGGGCCACTGCCCACTGGTATATGGGGTTACCCATTGATGAAGAAAGGCAGCTACTTTTGTGGTCATGTTCTTTTTTTTTGGGGGTAGATGAAGGTGCATTAAAGAAAATTACAAATTCGACCGGTTGATTGCTCGCCAAATATCCCAGCCGAGATGAATGGCAGGATCGGCCGCTCTGCACCGGCGTTGCAGGCATCCCTTGTCCTATATCCCGTGGGTATTTTGCTCCATTCAAATTGATATTATCTAATAAAGATAAACCACGCCCCATTAAAATGAAAAAATATTACTCCACGAAAGTTAGCTGTTTACTTTTTCGATTCTCTCTTATCGAGATGAAATAATAATCCACGAAAATTTAACGCAAAATTAACAAACGTGAAAGAAATTGAATAAATACAAAATTCAAAAAACCCTGAAAGCTTTTAGAGAAACAAAGCCGGATGAACTTCAGTGTTGTTTCCCAATGCATCCGTGGACTTATTTGCTAGTAGATGTGTCGGGTCATGATCTGCTCAAAGGAGCCAATGAGGTACGCATTCAAGGCTAAGATGGTGATTCTCGTTGCCTTCTTCCCGCAAGAGATTTGGTAATCGAAAGGGCATTCTACAGGAGATTTATGTGGTCATTTACTTTACAGATATGTGGTGTGTAATATATAGGCCTAGTCACTTTTGAGGTAAGGGTTGTTTGATAATCCAAATTCAGTACTCCTTTCGTCCCATAATATTTGTCCGGTCAGCAAAACGAGGACTATAAAATAATGTATTTCTTTCAAAAAAAAATTCAAATTTTTTTCATAAGTTAAAAGAACTCGTCAAGATTTAGTAAATTATTGAATTTTTTTCCCAACTTTTCTTACAAAAATTGTATTATTTTTACGTCTCCGCTTTGAGGACTGGACAAATATTATGGGACGGAGGGAGTATTTAAAACTGAATGAATTAAGTCAGTTGATTTGTCTTGGGCACCGTGTATCTCACCGACAGGGTGGCTATTGGCGGGCATGGTGGTTGTTGGAGGTGTTTGTGCGGTGCCGCGGGTGGTTTCTGTTTGGATGGCGGGCAGCAGCTGTAGTAGAAGGTTATCAAATGGTTAGGGTTTTGTTTTGGATTTTCTTGGAATAGGCCTGGTCCACTTTTATGGCTTAATTTATTTTTATTTTTATTTTTATTTTTTTGTGCTTATTGTATTATCTGAGCATTTTAAGTTCTCAGGAGTTTGGACTTTAATCCTATAGGAGATTGGGCTTTGTTCCCAAATGGATGTATTTTTCAACCTTTGGTTGATTTTCCTTGTCCCTTTTCTTTTGAATAAAATGTTATTTTTGCCGATTAAAAAAAATTAATTAAAAAAGTTTGATAATCATATTTTATAGGGAAATGATTTTGCCACTCATTTTTTTGTTAACGTAACTCCCCTGTAAGTGTATTTTTGGTGCAAAAATACATTTGCAGGAGAGTGACGTTAACAAAAAAAAAAGTTGCAAAATCAGCAGCCATTTTATATTACTTGAAAATTAAGTGCCTCCTAACTGTATGATAAAAATTTTGATAAAATTTAAGTAGTTTTAACTGAAATAATGAGTGCTTGAATTCAACCCTTTCGGTCTTCCCTCCTCCACCACTATCCTTCACATCGCCTCCACTACCATTGTCTACATCACCACCACCACTCTGGCAGCAAGTACTAGGGCGGCAAACGAACCAAGCCGCTCGCGAGCGGTTTGCAACTCGGCTCGTTAGTGGCTCGTTCAAGCTCGGCTCGGAAGTTAAACGAACGAGCTAGAGCCGATTTTTTCAGCTCGTTTTGTAAACGAGCCGAGCTCGAGCTAGGATAAGCTCGGCTCGAGTCGGCTCGCGAACCGGGATATATATACTTAAGTTTATGATTTTTATTGTTATTTCATAATTTGTTCTTTTCGTTTTCACTTTCTAGTCAAGCGAGAGCACAAGCACATCAGTACATCCCCGCTCCATAGGAAAATGAAAGATATATACCTTCACAATCAAAATATTTTTGGTTGTATTAGGCCTATGCGAGGATATATATACATTTTTCGTTGGTTCATTAAGGCTCGTGAACAAGCTCGAGCTCGAGTCAAGCCAAGGCTTGCTCGGCTTGAGCTCAACTCGTTAAGTTTTCACTGAGCTCGAGCTCGAGCTCGTGTTCGTTAAAAACTTAATAAACAAGCTTGAACACCGTAAAACTCGGCTCGGCTCGGCTCGTTTGCAGCCCTAGCGAGTACCACCACTACTATTACAGATACCGCCGCCGCCGCCGCGGTAACCTAATTCGGACATCTAATTATTTAAAAAGGAAGGACCCTTGAAATCCGGGAAACAAAACAAAGGAGCAAGACAGCTAGCTCCAAGAAAACAAACCTACCCAAGCAAGAACTATAATACTACACCAAAAAAACACAACAGCTAGATTAAGAAAACAGAAACCATTGCATTCTGAAATTCTCTGGGATACGATCCCCAGATATATAGTAGCCAAATGCTTATTCTCATTTGAAGGCTCCCCTGCCCGCCAAGCAGAAAAACAGGGGACAGGAGAAGCTACCGAGCACCCCTACAAAGCGGATTGCAGAGCGGCTGATTCGACCGTTCATCTCGGCACGAACAACTCAGATTGAATTTGAGTATATACAAATCTGAACCATTCATTGCTCGGTTAAGATCTGAGCCGTCGATTGCCAAAATGAGCGGCCAGATTGGCACTCTTCAGGGGTGCTCGTCAGCATCCACATTCCCAAAAACAGGCCCTAAGGTCAAACAAACCACAAATGTGTGTGGTTGATGAAGCCAGACAGATAATCTCAGGAGTACTTTTCCCAAAGCTTTCCCCTGAAGCAAACTGGCTATTGCGCAATCAATCTCAGCATAAAACAAGGCCTAGCAATACCATTCCTAGAAGTTAATACAGTATATATGTTTATGCTTGTATTGAAATTTTACAAACTTGTAAAATAAATGTTCAATGGTTTGTTTATATAACTTAACGATCGAACAGAAACTCAAACTCGAGTAGCTTAAATTAAAGTCGTTTACCAATTACAATAATACTATGTATCCCTTCAGTCTGGTCATGCGAAACAATCGGCCCACAAGAGTTAGAGAAATGTATATAATTGACTATTAATGAATCTCGCGTCTTTAAAGGAATTTTGACGAAATTAATTTTGAAATAGAGAAACTAGAGCCTCATTTGTCTAAATCAGAATCCACCGATAATCTCCTAAAGGAATTTTCATCATTAAAGAATACCTAGGTCAACTTCTGAATCTATTAGTTATTATGAACTTTGAATTTTTCTCCCTCTTGTTCTAGAAATTCTTCTTCTTTTTTTTTTTTCTTTCTAGGATAGGATATATTTTGTTTTGCTTGTTCATGTTTCTGTATCTATTGCTTGTTTGAAACTGAAATAATCTCTAAACGTGATTTTTTTTTTCTAGGATAGGATTTTTTTTTTTTTTTTTTTGGATAAGCGATAGGATATTTTGTTTGTTTTGCTTGTTCATGTTTCTGTACTAACTTATACATAAAATGCACATGATCGATATATTATTGTAGCTTGTAGATATTTGCGGGAAGCATGATATATAAATTTATATTCCTTAATGTGAAGATATATATTAGCACGGCTCAATTTTGAAAAATTTATTACGGTGGAAAAACCCGTTGTTTGTTGGCCTCCCAACTAAATATTAAAATGCACGTGTAATTATAAATAAATAAATATATATATATATACACACACCCGCGCGTGCGCGAAAGATACACCATTAGATCACATACATAATTCAAAACGCGTATATTAGGATCGGTAAATGTATTCATAACGAAAATACCATCGTTCAGTAGTTATTATATAGACGGGACTACGTAGAGTATGTACATACGTACTGAATGGACTACGTAGAGTATGAACATACGTACCGGTAGCATGATATTTGTTTTATAATAATTTCTTCATTTCAAATGAAGGCATCCACCACGGTGGCATGTTACATAATAAAGGGTTATGGCCTACGGTCCAAGTGATTCCAACAGTCAGTTAGCATTTTTAATGGTCTAGATTTGTTTTGATACTGCTACCGGTAATAAAATACTTTTACCGGTATGTACTAAAAGTATTCAATAGATCTGAACCATTAATTGTTAATATGAACAATCCAGATTAAACTGTACACCTTTCTTTATAGTCAATTGCAGAAAATCCAGATCCATAAAAGAAACTGAGGGTAATGCTCTGTTTAGTTTGGATTTTGAGAAAGATTTTTGGAGTAATGAGTGGAGATAGAGAGATAAAGAAATGAGATCGTAATAAATGGAGAGAAAAATTATAAGGAGCCGTGACCCAAAGCAAACATAGTCGAACCGCAGTAATGATAAGAACCGTTCAATTTGTTTCTAACATTATTTTCGGGTTTCTTCAAAAAAAAAAAAAACCCAGCTCATTCATACATCTGTAAAGACTTTCAAACATTATTTGTGAAAACTGTTTTGCAAATAATTTGCAAATAATTTTGTTGTAGGTGTGTTCAAACACCCACAAGATTTGACCAAACCATCATTGATGGATTTTATATTGCTTTTAAGAACCACAATTTTGGTGGTGCAAATGATGGCCTCGGGAAGAAAATGGGGGCATAATCATAAAATGATTGGCACATAGGACTTCCTTTTCTTCTCTCCCATCATCTTCCCTTTTACTATTTAATTATTTCCACAAAGGGGAAAAATAATTCCACATGTATTGCGGTTAAATTAAGCAACATATTAAAGTACTACTAATATTCTTGAAAGACAAACTAAGAATGTCTGATCTTGATAATTTATTTTAGGTGATTAGAAGAATATTGCAAAGGCAGCTCCTTTTTTTTAAATTGTCTAACTGATACAACACGAAAAAAGTACGAGACGGTTGATGTCTTTCACCCCAATACAGATATCGCCCGATGCACATTCTGTTAGAAATTTTATATTTCCTAGCAGCTCCTTTACTTCATGGAAAATATTTTATTGAACTCATCTTTAGTGATTGATTAGGAACTTGGCCTGATTAAAACTTCCACTCAATCATGTATAAAGTTGTTTTTTTTTTTTTCTAAAGTTGTTTTTTTCTTCAAAAGTCAGCACCACATGATCTAACCCCCACTTTAGAAAAACTCCCTGTATGTAATTATCAAATTCTAGGGTTTTCAAATGCTTCAAAAGAGGGGAAACTCACATGGGGTTAAACTAATTTTTGTGAAACACAATTCCCATGAAGAAAAAGACTAGTAAGAGATAGAAAGTCCACAAGTCATACGTCATTAGCTTTCTTGTTACCATTCTCCAGTGGAACATGTTAAGACAAGAAAAGTCGTCTTGATCAGCTCAGTTACGTAATTTTTCAAAATACTCTGTGAAGTCATTTTCAATCCTCACACTGTACTCGTACTTTCAATCCTTGCTCGATCTCGTGAATTTTTCGTAGATTTGGATGTGTTTTAAATACACTTTTCCACTTCCGATTCCGCTCACGACTTAGGTGACTTGGGACTTTGAGATTATCCCATGTCTTGTTTGTGAAAGTAACAAGGGTATTTGAAGAACACCGTGTGGTATCGCTTTCGTGTACTTGGTATAAAAAAGTTACTGCAACACACACTATGCATGTCGCCATTTGCCTTCCAACACGTCAATAAAAATGTGTAGTTGATTTTTTATCAGAAAAATTTGTCAGTGCACGATTTACTGGAGTACCGTGTAGGAATACCACATGGTACAATGGGAGCGTTTGTATAAGAATATGTCTTCTCTGCATTTTGGATTTGAACTGCAAAGAACAATCCTTATAATCTCAATTGTCCAAAATTATTTTTAATGGTTTTAATTTGTTAGACTCTTATTGGAAAAAGATTATTTTTTTTTAATTTGAGCTATTATTTGCTGAGATAGACAGTAAAGATGCAACTGCCGAAGCTTCTTTGTAGCTTAACTCTAAGTCACATAATGCACATGTGTGAGTACACGAGCGTGAAATTGTCTTTGAAAAACATCACATACTACTTAAATTCATGATTAGAATGATAAATGATAGTGTGATCTAGAGTAATAATTGAAAACGGGAGTGAATGGTCAAACTGAAGGATTATATATATGGGACTAAATCCAACCTTAGAGAAGCCGGGCATTTGTATAATTTTTACTCTTCTTTAGAGCCCCTTTACCATTTTTGAAACCCAAACAAAAGTAAAAGGGTCAAACGAGAGGGATCTTTCACCAGCTGTACATTAGGTGATGACGTGGTGACGGTCCGTCTTTTTGGACGGTAGCTATAGTTCGAACCGGACATTTCATTGGTGGGTAAGAAGCCCCTATGGTCACTCTCAGGGAAGATTGCTACGCTAGTTGTTTCCTCCCACCCTTTTTTATTATAGAGAGAGAGAGAGAGAGAGAGAGAGAGAGAGAGAGAATTTTGTAGGATTAGGGTCCCCCAGTCCCATTTTATAATCCCAAAACCAAACCAAATCAAAGAGTTATGACATGATTAAGAGGCATAAACACATGTTCCACTAACCACATTTTTAAAACTAAAAAATACCATCATTGCTTCCTTTGACGTTTCTCTCCTTTTCCTCAAAATCCTCTTCCAACACTCTCACGCAATCTCCTTTGACTCCCAACCATAAGCAAACGAGAGAGAGAGAGAGAGAGAGAGAGAGAGCACGGCCGCAATTTGGCTTACGAAAGACAACTTCTCTTTCCCATGCTAATGCCCAAGTCCAAGTGGGTGAGGGAGAGAGAGAGAGAGAGAGAGAGAGAAACATTTTGCTTGTGGGGAATCTCCACTTCTTTTTCTGGAATTATTTTACCACCCACTGCCCACTGGTTCTCTCTCTTCGGCCATAGCTTTAAATTACTGTATTTGCGGACAAGTCCTTTTAAGTTTATAAAATTCGTCGGGGAGTTTTCCCTTACCCCCACGTAATTACGAGCCTTCTCTCTTCAATTGTCAATGTTTGTGGCTCCGGTTCTAACTAAAATCCCAACCGTCCCACGCTACCCCCACGTCACATTTTATCATCCCACTTATACCCCTGATGTTTCCCGAATGGTTGCAGTTGTGCCCTTGGGCTTTTGTTTTTTACTTGTGGTGGGGAGAATGTTTTCTTTCGTCTCTTTGGGCATTTAAAAATTGAACCTATGACATGGGATCCAATAATACCTAACTCGCAAGTTTGGTATATAGAATAGTCAAATAGCTAATGGGGTGTTCAATAAAACTGCGATGGTATGATTTTTCGTGTAGTTTTTCACATGACACACAATAAAATTTATCAAAGTTCTCATATGATTTTTTTAGTTGTTTATTTTGTAAGTCTTGATAGATCAACCATTCACCTAAGAAATTTCATCTATCGGATCTCATCAAATTTTTAATTTATAAATCATATTTGTCTTTAAAAAAAATAATGGATCAAAGTAAGACAATCAAAGCCCGAGGGGTGTTTTGGTGGGAAAAAAAAGGTAAGACAGTTAAATTTGTCATCCCTTTATATATCTCGTGTTTCACAAATGTATAATATAACAACTAGTGTTGTGCTCGTTCGATGCACGGGACAACATGAAAAAGAATCACATGGGTATTTTTTGTTCTCATAAATCTAATGGGCACAACGCGCGCGCACACACTTTCCCATGTTTCTCTCGAACACCTCACATTTCTCTCTCTCTCTCTCTCTCTCTCTCTCTCTCTCAACTTCACCTATGACACGAGATTCGATAACTCTGAACTCACAAGTTGGTGTATACAATTGTACTTAAATTGTTGCTGGTATTAATTCACTTTGAGACAACTTACTTTTTGTATCTCTCCATTCTCTCTAGGATTCCATTGTACTTAGTTTTTCAAGCTTTGTTTCTTCAAGAACACCTTAAGGTATTGTTAGTTTGTTATTTTGTCAAGTATTAAAGTGGTAGCTATGTTTTGGATCTTCGTGAATATCAAGTTTATTTCAGTTTTTATCAGTTAAATCTCATGTTTCATTTCCTTACCATGCCTTATCTTTCAAGTATGTGTAAGTAGTTACTAAGGCTTGGTCATAGGATGAATAATACACCATGACTAAGGCTTTGCCTGGTTGTCCAGATTTTTGTTGTTTTTTCAACTTTTCATTTATGAAAAGTTTCTACTTATGGAATGTTTTTAGGATATGTTGTAGGAGAGAGAGAGAGAGAGAGAGAGAGAGAGAGATATATATATATATATATATATATAGATACATACTTTCCATTTATGAAAAGTTTTTATTTATGAAATGTTTTTAGGATATTTTGTAGGAGAGAGAGATTATATACTTTCCATTTATGGAAAGTTCCTATTTATAGAATGTTTTAGGATATTTTGTAGGAGAGAGAGAGATTATATGTATTGATTGATGACAGATGCCATTGAGAGTTTTGATTGTGTGTTGTGTTTTACACAACCGTTGTGTGTGTAGCACTTTTGTGGACGGTTAGAATTATGCGCACAACCAACACAACGATTGTGCACTTTTGCTAGAGAGAATGTTTCTGTAATCTTTTTTGGGATTAAAACTTCACCTATGATACGGGATCCGATAACTCTGAACTCACAAGTTGGTATATACAATAGCACGTAAATTGTTGATGGTAATTCATTTTGGGCAAAAATTCTCTCACGTCATGATTTATTGTAGATTTTTTCATGTGACGCACAGCTGAAGAACTTCAACCTCGTACAGCTATTTGAATTTTTCATTTTATACTCGCAAGTCCTAGTATGCAAAATCGTTTATCTAAAAATCACGTCGAATCGAATATCAACAAAAACTTGATCAAATCATGCAAGTTGAAGATCAGGCACATATTGTAAGTCAGGGGCGGAGCTAGAAATTTTGGTTAATGGGGTAAAAAATTAGATTCATATGCAGTATATTTTTTCTACGCACAAGTCCAAAAAAACTAAATTAAAAGGTTAATTATAAGATTGATATGCACTAATAATTCATTTTTGGCTCATAATTGGCCTCAAAAGGCTTGTTATATTTGAAAAATAATACATAATTGTCTCATTTCTAGCACTATCAACTTTCGAAAAGAAGAGAACGCTTGGGATTTCTACGCACTTAAAACAAGTTGGGGCAATTTAGAGATTTTTTGTAGAGTCAAAATAGCTTAATTATACCTATTCCTATGAAAATTTGAGGTCAAATTGGTAAAAATAGAGTAAAAATTATGCCTATCCCTACGAAAATTTGGCAACCAGTGGGGTCGGCCGCCCACCCTTGTACCCATGTGCCTCCGCTCCTGCCGTAGGTTAAAAACGGACCGAAAACAAGTTCGGCAATCGTGCAAGTCGAAGATGAGATAGTTTAATCCACCAATTTTTCTCATGTCGGAAGCTATCATGCGAACGTGGAATGACATGGCAAAGTGATTGTTTATCAAAAAGGTTTCTTGGAAGCCATAGTTCTTTTCTCAAACATTGTTAATTTCCATCTACAAACAAAGCACCTGGTTAGGTCTCTGACTCTGTTGTACTTATAACACTAAACTAATTAAAACACTTTTTGTTCTTTCATTAGGATTTGCAAACTAATTTAAGAATTGGTTACTTAAACCATAATCTCTACAAAGATAAACTAAAACTAGCTTTTGCGTATTTTGATTATTGGTGTCATTTGCAATTCCCATCGCTGTCTGTACCCTCCAAGTGGTTGTAAGAAATTATAATAAGATGCAAATAATTTTATGGGAAAGGGACATGTATGCCAATAAAAGATTTGTACACAATGTTCTGTTTTCTTTTTTTATTTGTTTTTAAATGAAAAAAAAATCCACCCATGATGACTTGTAGTTTCAATGGTAACGTGTTGTATCAATATTGATTGGCCTCTTTGTCAAATCTAAACTCAATCTGATTGCGAATTGTTTGAAACATATTTTATTACGACGACTGATCAGTTACTTGTCACGGTATGCATAAGATATGCGTATCTATGTCTACGATGAAACTTGAGATAAAAAATTTCTCCGCGGCGTATTTACGTCCGCGTTGAAAGCGAAGATTAAAAAAAATTCTATATTCCCAACAAAGATTGTAATGATTTATTAACTCTTGGTTCAGCTAGTACTCATAAAATCTTCTACAGTAACTCTGAGATTTCAATTAGTAGTACAAAACACCTCAAACCGTATAAGTACTTCTTTTGTGGTCAAATCTTGGAAGAATCTATGCTACTCTAATTGTCACGCAATTCTAATCTTACCCATCTCATAAAAAAGGAGATCCATATCCTCTCCATATATAGGTATTAAACCCACAATCTTACTGCACCAGAGCACAGCTAGCTACACAATAGTTGGCGAGTTGTCACGGGTTTCCACACCATAACTTAAGCCAGGCAGGTTTGGGAGAAAATTGGTTATGAATCACACGATAAAAATGTTGGGAAGTACTATTACAAAGTAATCGGTAAATTCGGAAAACAATTCCATTATGTACAAACTGAAAGATATAGATTACATGTACGAGCCGTGTATAAATTGTAAATGAAACGAGAAAATACAAAGTCGATATAGAATGCAAACTGAAACCTATGTTACACACGGTATTCTTAAAACAGATTCGCCGTTTACCAAAGAGTGTTGAGCTTGAACCGACATCTTCTTCTAGGATTTATCCGGCAAGTACCACTACTGACAGAACACCGCTGTAAGCAGCCTTGACGAACTGAACTTGTGTCTGCCTCTCTCTCTCACATAAAGAACGAAACTCGAAACTTTGGTGTATGGAATTCGAAATTGGTTTAGAACTCTGAATAGAGCCAAATTGAGACTCGATCTTGAGTTGATACAAGGAATCAATACGCTTGAAACCGCTTGAATGAATTATGTGTCATAATTCTCACATCATTGGATATTAACCATAAATTATTTGTAACCGTTGGACTCTAAGGCCGGTGTCTCATCCAGAAACAATGAACAAAAGTGAATCTGTTCGGTTGCCTCGGAAGACCCACCGAATTCTCCAACTTCATTATTCACAAATTCTCAAACAACAATGAATGGTGTACGTGGAGTTGCCAATAACATCCAACTATAAGTGATAAGGTTAGACCTGTCTTTTTAGGGAGGAGATTCCTATAGCCTATCGAAGATTTGTTTCCAAAATTTTCTCCATCTGATCGAGAATAGTGAGGCAAGAAGATTTGAGGAAATCTCGGAATGGGGCACACAATCGAAGGTGGCCTATTTGTCATTTACCCTTGAATCCGACGCGGGTGCCCCTCGTTTTGGTGGCAAGTAGGGCCCTTAAAACTTTATTACCCGCATCCACCTCTCGAGTCATTATTGATCAGCGCTCGGCTCATTTTTTAAATGAGCCTAAAACTCAAGTTCGAGCTCGATTTGTTTCACGTGTGTTGAGCTCATATACTAAACGAGCCGAGTTTTAGAGTGTTGAGCTCGATCATTTTGCTACATGATCTAATTAAAATTCGAGCTAGAACTAGCTAGGCTCGATCTTAAAAACTCGAGTTTGAGCTCGGCCGTTTGTAAACGAGTCGAGCATGGTTCATTTACTAAATGAGTTGAGTTTTAGAGTGCTGAGCTCAATCGTTTTGCTACATGATGTAATTAAAACTCAAGCTCGAATTGGACTTGTTTGCCTAAACAAGCCTTGCCGAACCGAGTTTTAAACGAGTCAATCCCGAGAGAGAGCTGCTAGCAACTCGGTTCATTTGCGGCCCTCCCCTCCCTCCCTCCCTTGAAGCCAAATGCCACACGCAACTGCCCCATTATCCTATTGACAAAACTAGAGGCACTTTTCTCAGCTTAATAAAGCCCCAAAACTGATCTTTTTTCTTCTCCAAACCAATTATAGGAGTACATACATAACATTATTGATAATGATAGGGAAATACTGAGGGGCTCCACTGTGGAAATTAAAGACTCCACCTATCACATTGCCAATTTCAAGGAAGATGATGTCACCAGGGACCAATTGGTCTAGGACTCCAATAATTAGTTGCCACTCATGACAGGGCACCGTCTCGTAGTACTCCAACATCTTTTCCAATTGTACGTCAATGTGGAACTTATATACTTGGTTTTGGGTTCACGTTAAATGTACGGTTACGGAAGGAGTTAGGCACCGCCACCCACGGAGCATCCGATAAATTTTCGTCACTCTTACAAGAACTTATTTATGCGAATTATAATTAGGTGTTTGTATGGGTTTAAGACCGATAATTCCGAATTATCTGAATAATTTGTAATTGTAGAAATCCCTATTAATTTGGGAAATGCCAAATTTATTTTGCTCTATATTTAAAAAATCGCTTCTTTTAAATCTCTTTTCTTAGGCAAGTGAATAAACAAAAAGAAGTTGCTACTGCACCATTACAGCAATATATTGTTAAATTTCAGCATTTTTTTCTGGTCGTAGTATCGTACAGTTTTAATTTTTTGAATTTGGAATGGTTGGTATTTTAGCATTTTTTTTAACGTTATTCGGTTTCCCTTAATCATCATTCAAATGAATCCGTAAACATCCTAGGACCACAAATGCAAAAACTTAATTATTAGTTGTGTCCTTTGTTATCCTTGGCAGTTGGCACGAAAGCGGATCCGGAATTTTAATTCGACGGTGACAAATTAATGCTCAGAAAATATACAAAATTTTATGTATGAAAACGGAATACAGAAGTTTAGTGTATTTTTTGAACTTATAGAGGGTTCGCTTGAACCCGTCAATCTAAGGTGGAGCCGCCCCAGCCGTCGCGTACAATTGGTACAATGGAATTTGAAGAAATGGCAGTCTTTGTGATGATTCTAGAATTCTTGACGTTAGATGAGAAAGATGATGGCAAAATTTGCTTTCAAGAGGAGTTTAGTTTGTCAAGCTTAGATGTGATGTATGTCCCAAAATCTACTATTTACCCGCTTAATTACATTCCTTGCACCTTGGTTATCATTCTTTACTAAACGTTCTACTTGTCCCTGAGGAGTTTTTAATCTTGACTACTATTTTTCTCATGTATCCTTTCTACCGACAAAATAATGCACGAGCCGAGCTCTTACTATTTTTATCATGTATCTGTTCTACCGACAAAATAATGCACGAGCCGAGCCCTTAACGAACCAAGAGGCCATCACGAACGGGTCTCAGGCTGAGCCCTAAACGAACCAATGGGCCTACTTAACGACTTGATAAAACTTATTATTTTTTAGTAGCAGAATTTATCAAGACGGAAAAAGTATCAAATAGCTATCTTTTTTGTCTACAGTGTACGTCTCTTATATGAACTTTTTTCAACATCAGTCCATATTTCTATACTTTTTCGATTCGTCTTGTTGAGATGAACATTAATCCTAAAAATTAGGATGAAAAACTAAACAAATAGTTACGAAAAATAAAAAAATACCGGAAAAAAGTTATGGACAAATAAGCTTACAAGAATGCAACGTCAGTGAGCTCTAACATACCAATTGTGATCGAATCACAAATGTCTAATTCCACGCAAAGGTCTCCAGCCCGTCCTCTTATCCTTCATACCTCTTCATACTTTCATTTTGTGAGTTACACACAAAGATGATCCAAACCATTCAACTTATGTAACCCACAAAGAGAAAAAGTTGCGAACGATCACCATCATCATATATATAAACAGACATGCGTATTTGTTAGGTAAAGTGGATAGTAAATATGATCCTAAACTTAAACCGTCCATTCTGCATATATAACAAAATGCACCTCGTGATGATAGTAGCTCCTTGATTGATACTGAATTTAGCTATTTTTGTTACAGATTGGATTCTTTCTCTTGTGGGGTTTGAAGTCATCTAAGTAGAGGCCTCGGGCGCCTCACAAAATGATAGTAGTCTGATAGGATGTGAAGGATGAAGGTATGCAAGAGATGAGTAGAAATGATTCAACGGCTTGGCCTAATGGGCAGGATCTCGGACTCGGGGATTCGCTCCTCCTGAAGTCTCGGATTCTGGGTGCTATTAATTTTTCCGGAGCAAGTTTGATCCGAGTATTGTTGGAACAATCTTAATCGGACAACTAGTCAGTGGCCAGCCTGGTCGCTCGCCCAAGAATAATAGAGATGCATGTAAACAGACCCAAACACCCGAATAGGTTTTGCCACTGATGCTAACCGAAAGATTGATCCCGATCGACCCTGTTTGCAAAGAGTTTGACACGATTTTGCCACCCTTTGTAATGCCATTTCCATCATGTGTTGTGGATATGGTAACACAACAACAACTCTCTCTCTCTCTCTCTCTCTCTCTCTCTCTCTCTCTCTCTCAACTACTCTGGTCCCTCTCGTACAAGCATCCTCAACAGTATTTCAGAAATCATGGAGCTTTTCATCACGACTTTCAGACTTTCAGTTTTACACACCATCACAAATGGCCCTGTTTGTGGAGTTTTTCATCCGTCAGCATGACATGGGGTGACCTCACCCTTGCGACCGTGTAGACCTCTCTCAACTCTGGAAAGGAAAAATCCGACGCCGTGGTCCACCAAAAACCCACGTCTCGTTCTAAAGACCAATCTACCCCTCCCACCGTCCAAGAATTACTTCTTGCCAAAAAATAAAATAAAATAAAAACTCTCCCACTTTTTTGACTCGCCCACTTCATTAATGCCCACTTTGGATTAGGAGAACGTAGAAGACAAGGGAAAAAAGTGATAGTAAAATAACGAATTGAAAGTGTAAATGCTCTTTGTTTTAGTAATACTAGTTTAATAGGAACGGAGAGGCTTCTCCCTCGGTTCAAAATGGTCTTGGCTAAGTTGTTGAGAGACATGTGAGTCTCGTTGCGGTTATGTTTCGATGGTTATTTATTTCTCCGTTCTTGTTACGTAGATCAATCGAACAAAAGATCGGATCGATTAACTGAAACCTCACGAAGTGATTTTGTCGTTTTCAAAATCTCTCTCAATCGGCCGTTCTTCCAGATATAAAATATTTCCAAATCATGTAAGTATTACGTTTCTCCGATTGATATGATTTTGATGAATAACCAACCAACCAGGGCCTAAAAAAAGAGACGGAGACCTGTAAATCCTACCGTCTAAACAAGATCTTTCAGAATAGTATTTATTAAAGGAAGCTATCCTTGTTACTTCTGTATGTATTTGTTTGTTTAAACTAAGGAAGTCATACGGGTCGAGTATTAGAGTGTCAAAAGTTAACCTTAAAACAAGTACTATTTTTAAATCTGTTCAAGAAATGGCGTGTTTGTCATAACTGTGAATACAGATTTTAGATTTTCGTTTCAGATTCTGCTGTAGATTTTAGATTCTAGATTTTAGTAGAAATTGAGAAAGATGTTCGTTACGACTGCGAGATTATGAGAATTTCTTTCTTTTTTAAAAAAAAAATTTCTGTTGCAAAATCCCAAAAGCTATCCAAACCTAACTTTAAAATTATGAGAATTTCTTTTATTTTGCGGATTCTCAGATGTAGATTCTAAAAATCAGTTTTGTAGAATCTTTGACAAACATTCGAGCTGATCTCAAACTATTCTAACAAACTCTCTGCTTCCATCTCTGCTTCCAACAAGTTGATGATAAGTGGACCTTGACTGATTCCGTTTATTGGGTATCTAGAAAGAGCAATACAGATACGCATATTGTAGATGTGTATAGATTGGGATACAGAATACTCTTATGCCCGTAGATCGTAAACAGTAAATGTGGAGCCTGTTCACATTGGACAGTTTGGTACGCATCTGTGTTCAAAATAGTAATATAGACACATACATTCGGAGTCATTTGATGTATGCCAACCCGACGACATAATGCACGTAGGATTACAAGAGTTCAAAACATTTTTCTTTAGAAAAAAATCACAAGAAGTGGAGTTAAGGTACTTGTTTTCTTTCTTTCGAACGAAACATATCTCGATAAAAACAAGAACAGGTTACACGGCCAAAATGCCCAATAGAAATACAACCGAAACAACAAAAAATAACATCAAGTATTCAAAAATCAGCAACAGTTGTGAAAAATCAACGAGTCCACTAAAGATCGGGTTTTGTGTAGGTAGATTCGCACCAAGCTGAAATACCGGTTCCATCACCGTCGCATTCACCGTCCTTGCCGCTGCCGCCATCGTCACAATGCCGCTGTTGAACACGACCACTGCCGCCTTCTACAGGAACCAGTGGAGACAGGCCGGAGCGCTAGACTAAATCTGAAGAAATTCAATTAGAGAGGAACCGGTCAAGAAAGGTCATCTTTTTTTTAACAGCTACGGTTATTGCCAGCCAATACACAAATGTTGAAGTCAAACGCAACCAAAAGTTTCATGTGTTTGGTAACGTCGAACACAAGAAGGTAGTTTTTAGACTTATTGGTTTTCGTCTCAGTTCGGGAAAAATCTTTTTACCTCTTCGGTAAGGAACAAATTACACCCCCAAGTGTTTGTTAGAATGCTCCAAAGGAAGAAATATAGCTTGAGTATAGCTTACGCCAAACGGTTTCGTCCATATTCTAGTGCCCCCACATCCCCTTCCCTTCAACACCCCCATTACTATAAAGATGCCTCACTTTCTATCTTACATACCCACCCTTTCCTCCTCCTCCTCCTCCTCCTCCTCCTCTCTCTCTCCTCTATATACTCTGTCCTTTGATGGGTTATTATAAGAGACCTGTATAAGTTAAAAGAAAACTCAAACTCAACTGGGTTATTGTTTATGGTTGTTGAGCTTAATTGGGTTTGGGTTAGAGTTGAGAGTTGAGCTAAGTTTCTGTAATTGTGAGTGACTTTTCTTGGAGTTTCTTGAAATGGATAAGCTCAACTTTGTGAAAAATGGTGTGCTGAGATTGCCGCCTGGGTTTAGGTTCCATCCCACTGATGAAGAGCTCGTGGTTCAGTATTTGAGGCGAAAGATATTTGCCTGCCCGTTGCCGGCTTCAATCATCCCGGATTTTGATGTTTGCAAATCTGACCCTTGGGAATTGCCAGGTAGAGTAATTCTTTAACTTCGATTTATTCACAGAATTTCTCTTCTATTAAACTTTTGATTGTAATTTGGTACTGTGCTTCAATCCCATTTGCAGAGGAGTTGGGTAAATGGATTTCTCATATCTAACTGAATTGTACTAAATGCTGAAGAGTCTTCTCTGCTCGGTTGATGTTTTCAGAATCAGTTTGCAAAACAGTTATCAAAATCTGTTTTGAAAACAGAGCACTTATTAGTCTAATTGTAATGGAAATGATTTCCGATAATTCTTACATGGGTTTTGCTAATCTCAGCCCATTAGGTATGGTATAATCCACACTTAATACCAAAAAAGTTCAAGTTTTAATGTATTTTCAATAAATGTTAATGTATTTTGTTGGATATTTATACGCATTTCACAGATATCAATGCGTTTTTTTGCACATTAACCACTTCCACGTGGGATGAGGTTAGCACTATTCTTGTTAAATACTCCTATCTGTCGCTACAATACCAGTATCCATGTAATTCCAAACTAATGGGGGCATAAACGGAGAGGATGGAAGACAAGACTTAAATTTTGGCATTATATGCTAAAAGTGGCTACTTTCAAAACATTTTACCACTAAAATAGCTTCTCCTTATACCTCCAAAATTGAGGAACTCAATGAACGTTATGTCATGAACCATGCTCCCAAATTATAGCGGGAAGGCATCACGGCCTAGTGACCCTAGTCAATTTTCTGTGCTCATTACCTCCATTCAAAATCCAAAGTATTAGTAATGTGTTTTCGAAAGTGGGTTCCTTCCAAAGTTTCAAGACTGTGAACTAAACCCAATTCAACTGTTTTCTGGAAAACTGATTCCAGAAACTGTTTTTCATGGGGAGAGATTCTGATGAGCTATGTTGTCTCTGTTTCCAGGTGACTCAGATCAAGAGAGGTACTTTTTCAGCACAAGGGAAGCCAAGTACCCAAACGGGAATCGGTCCAACAGAGCAACTGGTTCCGGCTACTGGAAAGCAACCGGAATAGACAAGCAAATTGTTACTTCTAGAGGGACCAACCAAGTAGTGGGGATGAAGAAGACTCTGGTTTTCTACAGAGGAAAGCCACCACATGGGTCTAGGACTGATTGGATTATGCACGAGTATCGCCTTGTTAACACCGAAACCGATACAAAGAACTCAACCCAGGTGAGGTTTCAGCTCAAAAAAATCCTCCAGTTCTAGCAATAATTCTAGCTAGAACTGGAGATATCCCACGGACTATATTTTGGGTGTTTCGTTAACATTGTTGGCATTATATTTTGGGTGTTTTGCTATATTGTTTGCAATGTGCGGGTCACGTAATAGTGGAGTGTTAGAAATGTGGTATTATTAGTCTCTTTCACTTGACATATCTTACAGGATTATGTAACATTTTACTATTAATTCCGTCAAACAAACGGGCTTTTTTTTTTTTTTGTGGCTAATCTTGTGTGAATTTTTTCTGGGCATGTTGCAAAACTGCCTTTTATCTAGCCATATGTGATTAAAGACTAATTGGTGGTTGTCCAATTTGGTGCAGAGCTCTGGGGAAAACTGGGTTCTTTGCCGCATATTTTTGAAGAAAAGAGGAACCAAGAATGAGGAGGAGGTCACAAAATCCAAAAACTGCAACACCAGACTCGGTGCTCTTGAAAAAACTGGGCCTGTGTTCTATGATTTCATGGCAAAGGAGAAGAAGATAAGGGCTGATTTGAATCTGGCCCCTGCCTTATCATCTTCGGGTTCAAGTGGGGTCACAGAGATCTCCTGCCATGAACCGGATGACCTTGAAGATAGCACCAGTTGCAGTAGTTTGTCCTCTTTTAGAATGAAATTACATTAGCCACAAAAGCACCCTTCTTTGGTAAATTACCTGAGCAATGATACGTACACGACTCCGGATGAAAGTGCATCCAAAATCGTTCGATGCATGTGTTTTCACACACATCCAACGGTTCCGGACGCAATTGTGTTTGGAGTTGTGCCCGGAAGGTGTGTTCCTACTTCTACTAAATTAAGCTTCCAAAAATGCCCATAAGAACAACCCCTTTTAGAAAACTGATGTTTGGTTTGGTCCCTCAGCTTCATGTGTCTTATCAAGAAAAGTGAGAGAAAAATTAGTGATAATCCAATCTTGAGATCAAGATTAAATTATCAGTAATGTTGAGAGCGGAGGATTTTAACAGATTTGGCGCTATGTAATCAATTCCAAAGCTCTAGAATTAGTGATAATCTTCTGTTTATGCATTGTTTCAGTAATTTTTTTTTTTTGTTCATATTGCTCTGTTGACCTTGCAAATGCTTTTACTTTATTAAAGGATTTGATTTTGGAGGGAATAAGATCAAAGGACACGAGGGGGAAAGGGAAAGAAGGAAAGATGTGGGTTTTTTTTCCCCCTTTTTTGGTGCTAAAGAGATGGCATATATATGGATGAAGAATATTTGGTAATCCAAACTTTGCAAAAAAAGAAGAATATTTTTCCCCGGAGGGATTGGTTGAGCGGGAGCATGGCAACAAGGGTCTATTCCTTTATACTCGCAAGTTCGATTTTCATTGCAAACACTAGAAATTTATCCGGTCAAAAATTCAGGAATACGAAATCAGCCAATGTGCTCGTAAGTCGATCTGAATATCAAAAACTCGAAATTAGTCAATGCATTCGTAAGTTGGTCTAAATATCTCAGAGAATAAAAAAAAAATAGTAGAAGGACCCTTTTGAGAGCAACTGATGAATACGAATATGATCTTTGTCAAGATCATCACAGATCCTCTTGGCCATTCTTTGTGACTAAAGGGCAGCAGGCCATGTCTAGCAAATGGTCAGTTTGGACCATCTTCAAAGATTAATAAAAAAAAATTTGCCGTTAAAAAAAAAACAAATGGTTAGTTTGGATGACGTAAATTTTGGGGTGAACAAGAATGTTATTTCTGTCTATGATCTGGATTAATAGATGTATTTTATAATAAGGAATAAAATACTCAAGTTGAGATCATTAGGAAAATTAAACAAAATTTTGATTTGAGCTCCTTTCATAAAATAAGAAAATGATTCTCCTATAAGATTCTCAAAGTGAATGGTTTCTAAATAAGCTAGTAGCTTTCTAAGGGGTGTTTGGTGTTGATTATTATACTGGATTATACATTCTGGATTCTAAATTCCCAAAACTCACTCCTCTTTCATCTCTACGAGAAGTTTTTTGGGTGTCGAGCAGATACCACGTGGCGGTACTTGTCGGTGATCCTAACCGTATAAACGTATTTTGAATGATCTAGATTTATTTTTTCTCTTTCCCCTCACCCCACCACTTCTTTTTCTCCTCACCCGACCACTAGCTCTCTACTCTTTTTTTCTCTCTCTAAATCCGAACCATCCAAAATACGTTTGGACGGCTGAGATCGCCAACGGAGTACCACGTGTGTGGTACCCACCTAGAACCCAAAAACTTCTCCATCTCTGCACTTTTTTTTCTTGTCGTTATCTTAAAGTTGTTTACTTCATTACCCTTCATTTGCGGGACATGTTTATCAACTAGGGCCTGTTTGGATGCATCATCGTGAATGGGATTGTGATATCCTCTTTTAGTCCGTGGACCCTAGCCTTAGACCTTGTTTGGGAAGTAAAATGGAGGGGTATTAGCTAAGGCCATCCATAGTGGTATAACCAAAAGACAATTGTTGTTAAAGTTAACAATATTTGTGCAAAAAATGGCTCACAATGGTATAATCAAACTTAGCAACATCCTTAGAAATAATCAAATTTTGGGCTTTGAATAACTAAAACTAGCAACCTTTTTCAATAATCAAAATTTGTGAACTCCACACTATATAAGTTAACTAGTTCCAAAATTTATATACACACGTATTTCAGCTACTATTTTATTCTTCTCTTCTTCACTTGCTCTATATCTTCTTCACTTCAACCACAACTGTTTCTCTTTCTTTTCCTCCAAAAGTGAAGCTCATATTTCTCGATCATCTATAATTTAACTCATCGTTGCTGGATTAAGGTATTTTACTCTTCTTTTACTTTTCTATTTTAGGCTGCATTCTTATGAATTTAACTTAAACTTAACTTAAATCTGAAAATTGTCTTTATTTGAATTTTTTCGCATTTTTTAGTTTTGCGCCAAACTTTTATAGATTATTGATTCGTCTCAATGAGAGGAATCGAGAAAAGTATATTTTTTTTTTACTTTTACCCAAATATTTTGATAAATAATCACTTTTTAGCAAAAAAAATTGATTTTTTTTGACTAAAAAGTGGTTATTCATTTTTTTGTTTCTCCCCCTATGGTTGAGTAAACAAAGAACCTTGCCAAAAAAAAAAGAAAAGAGGAAGAACCTTGCATTCTTTTCCAAATTTAAGAACACATCTGAATTTTTTTTTTTGAAAGATTAAGAGAGTGGTGGATTTGTGATATAGGCTATAGGAATAGGAAGAAAAAAAAATCGGTGTTGTTTTGATAGATAACACTAGGAAGAACACCATATATTCGATATATTTTTGCCAAAAAAAAACGTAATGGAGGGAAGTGAATGGTGGGAAACAAAAGGAGAGAGAGAGATTGTGTGAAATTGTAGTGGACCCTTTATTTTGGTTATGGACTAGAAGTGACCATTGTGAACCTCAACATTGTTAAGCTTAACAATCTCTTAAGTAAATAATCAAAAGCTGATGTGTCAACTTTTGATTATCCATTTTTGATTATACCATTGTGGATGGCCTAAGTCCCGATTCTATTGAACCCCCTGATACCCCGGAGGGGGGATTATTCATGGGGAGGGGTGTTATTACATAATTATTTATGGGGAGGGGTGTTATTACATAATACCGCCCCCCCATAATACCCATTCTCTCTTCCATTTCAACTACAAAACAACTTTATCCCCCCATTTTATCATTCATTCAAATCAAGTACTATTTAATCCTCCGTCACATTAATGTGGGCCCACCCTTCTTACATAATACATCATACTATCTTATCCCCCTTCATAACTAATACCCCCAATCTTTAGCCCGCATCCAAACGGGCCCTTAGTGAATAGAAGGGCAATGTGATATAGTCTCGTCCCAATCTGTTTATCCATTATTCTACTTTGTGCCATTTTTCAATTGTTTGTATCTTTCAAGCTATTATGTTTTTCATGATTTTGAAAAACAAAAACTTCGTAATTAAACAAGACTGATATTGCAATTAAAATCTAGCATGATCATCGAAAAAGGGACAAATAAAATGAAACCGATCGAGAGAGTAATAAAGACAAAAAAAAAAAAAGCATGCCGACTTGAATGGTGTGAAAATATTCCCTTTCTTCACAACGAGATTCTCATTTCCATTATTCCTTGAACCAGAATTCAACACGTCTGAAAATTCTGAGCCTAACTATTGTACCCAAATTCCTTCACTCAAAAACTTACCTACCGTACACTTCAAAACTAGTACTCTTTGAAAGAAACGGACAGTACTAAGCCGAAATCGCAGTCAACAAGACATTTAGAAAGAAAAAAAAGTTAGGTTTACATTTCCCTGGGGGAACAAGGTTAGCTAAAGTTTGAATTCACTAGACTAGTTGGTGAAACCAAATTGAGCTAGACTTGAAAATACTACAAGTCTTGTGCAAGGACGTTACGTACCATTTTGTAAACCAAGGTGTGTCTTAAATATAACCATTCATCTCGACAATCAATGATCCAGATTTTTACGTATCCAGAATTGTTACTTAGAAAAGATTTATGGTAGAATCTTAGATAACGAAATGTCCGTACCTGGACTATTATGGTCCTTATGGATCTAATTCACATTCAACGCGTGGTAGTTTGAGACACAAAAGAAAATTTATTTTGAGCTTGGAGGGATTTAATTAAGATAGAAAGAGTTCAATTTCGTCCACCAATTTTCATCAACTAAAAATATGTTTTTATATATACATCTTGATTTTTGGGTAATTTTCTGAATAAAAATTTATTGTTGGTAGAAAATTGGTAGAAGATATCTTGCATTTTCTTGCAAGTTTGCCTAATACCTTAGTGGGGTAGGAGTGGAGAAAAACTCTATCTGTCTGATGCCCCATACCATTCTGAAAGTCTTTGATACAAGCTCACAGATTCCTCACAGCTACAAACTATATAAATAAACAAACAAACAAATAAATAAATAAATATATATGTATGTATGCATATTTCTCTGTGTGTGTAATTAGGGAGAGATTGTCTCACTGTCTTTCAACTATTTTTTCTGTTACTTCGACCTAACTAGGAGTTTGCTCATACTTTACTTAGGACATTTAAAACCATATCGAATACCGAATTCTTCAAGCCGTGTCTTTAGGCACGGGCATGCGCTAGTAACTTTTATACAACTAATCATTGATCTGGTATTTTATACTCTAAATAAGAGTCCTTAATTTATTGCTAATTAATTTTCATTTGTCATACACGTGTCGAACATGCAGTGCTTTCAAAAATCAATTGTAGTTGACTCTCTAACAAAATGGGGTTTATAGCTTACATAAAAATTTTAGTCAGAAATTGTCCAGTGAAGGTAGTAAGTAAAATTACTCTCTTACCCTTTCGTGTTTTAAATTTTTTTTTTGCAGTCTAACAAATGGGGTTTATAGCTTACGTAAAATTTCTAGTCAGAAATTGCCTAGTGAAGGTTGTAAGTGAAATTACTCTCTTACCCTTTCGTGTTTTAAAAAAAAATTTGTAGTAATATCTGAAGGCTGAGTCAATATTATATATATATATATGAGTCCCCTTCAGGTAAGGACGCCCTCATTTTAAATAAAATGCGAACGTCCCCTTTTCTCCTATTTTCCATTCAAATTTCAATGATCCGAGCCGCTCAATGTGTTCAGAACGTGATTTTAAGGGTACCCGCGAGAAATTAGCAAAAATAATGACTGGGAAGAACTTGATTTAAGTAGTTTTTATTTGAACCGTTTGATAAAATACAAATAAAAACTGCTCGGATCAAGCCATTTCCAGTCTTTTTTTTTTTGCTGATTTCATGCGAGTACCCTTAAAATCACGTTCTGAACATATTGAGCAGCTCAGATAATTGCAAATTGGTTGGGAAAGGGACGTCCTTAACTTAATATGGTAAGGACACCCTTACTTGAAATTTTGTGTATATATATACACACGTGGTCTGTGCAATTTTTTATTAAACCGTTCAATAAAAAATTGCTCAGATCAAGCCCTTCCCGGTTATTTTTTTGCCGATTTCTCGTAAGTACTCTTAAAATCACGTTCTGATCACATTGAGCTGCTCGGATCATCGAAATTCGATTGGAAACAATGAGGTGCGGACCGAAACAAGATCTGAGGTCACTGACTGAATCTGGACTATTTGCATATATTTTTTTTAGACAAGATTTGTATACATACATATACACACACACTGGTAATAAGATCATATTCATCTTGAAATAATCTAACTATGAAGTCGAGTGAACGGAACTGTCAATTAAAAATTAGAGTAGTGCTATATGTACCGACCTCCCCGGTACCGAAATCGTACCGCCGGCCGCCGGTGGGCCGTCTCCGGCCACCGGACGGCCGATCCGAGCCGTCCAAAAATTTTATAAAAAAAAAACGAGGGGGCCCACGTGGGAATCAACGGCATCCGAGGTGTGTAAGGTGCTTGATCCGAGCACCCTTTTTTCGTGTATATATGTATATTCCCCTCGGATGCCGTTGATTCCCGCGTGGGCCCCCTTGTTTTTTTTTTTTAAAATTTTTGGACGACTCGGATCGGCCGTCCGGTGGCCGGAGACGGCCCACCGGCGGTACGATTTCGGTATCGGGGAGGTCGGTACCAATATCATTTCTGTAAAAATTAAACCAATTACCAACGACTCAAATCAGCTCCAATTAACCTCCATTTGCAAGCAATTTAGATTAACAACACAAGTAAATAACAATAAAGTTAAAGAATGCAATACATAGAAACTATTTAGGGTCAACACACCCTAAGCATAAAATCACGGTGTAATCTAGAAGCTATAATATTAAAGCAAACGAGGCCATTTTAGGTCACTTAATTATGAATGAAATTGGATATAGTTTTAAGGACTTAAAAATGAATTATGATGCCGTAAAGGGAGGGACAAACAAATTATTGGAAAGAAAGTAAAAGTTGCCGACCAAGAGTTTTCTTGTGACAGTGGTTTTTAATTAGAATCATCCAATAGGCTGTTGGAGTTCTTCACGTCACCCCCTCTCTGTATCTTTCAATCTCCTCACAACAGAGGTATGAGAGAGAGAGAAGGGAGCCCGTAAGTCCGGTCGATTGGTGGGTTTGATACTCATACAATTGATTACGGTTTGATTTTTCAGGTCAGGCCGCAAATATTGATTTGTTTGAATGCCTTAATCCTCGCATAGATGGTTTGTCTTTCAACGAACTAGAAAGGAGATTAATTGGAGTGCGTACAAGCTGGCCAGAGACCTCTCACCGAGAGTGAGAGAAAGAGAGAGAGGTGAAAACCGTGGAATGTGAGGACCGTGCGCAAAGAAAAAGAGCTGGGAAGACCGTATATATATTAATGTACATCCGCCTAAAAAAAGACATTGTTGAGTCCGTAAAATAAAATTTATATAAATATATTTTTGTCAAAGAAAATTTTTCTTCCTCTCACAAGTTACTAGATTTCTGTTTTTATTTTATTTGTAAAAGATGTTTTATTTGTTTCTGACAAAATAGATTCTTTTAATATCTCATCTTGCGAATCGGATAATTATCTTAGGACGGGGGAGTAGCTTTTTTGAAACTTACGAAAGAGGAGAAAAAAAAGAATAACCCTTCTTGTTTGTCTTGTAATTTGAAAAAGGAAAAGAAAAATATAGTGAAAATCGATTTTCCTTTTCGGTTTTACTTTTCGTGCCTTATCTTTTCCCTTACAATCTTTTAATTATAAAAAAACAACACAAAGAAAATTAGTGCCGTTTCCTATACTTTCTCTCTTAATTAATTTCTCATTAGCAAAGCATAAACCATATTCAATTGATTTGAGTTCTTCTTTCTTTTCTTCGTTTCCTACGCCATTGATTTGACGCGAATCCCTACTCAAAAGTGTTTGCATGGACCTCGTTTCTAGTCAACGATTGCGTAAAAACGGTCAAGTGCTAGCTAGAATTTTGAATTCGAGCTGATTCAACAGCATCGACAATGTCTAACCCACTAACGATGCCTATAAAATAACGTACAATTGTTTGGTTGGACAATTTTGACCTTATATATAAATAAATAATAAAAACAAGAGGATTAACCTAGCAGACAGGGAATGTGAATGTATGATTCAATTATGTAGGTTGACCTATTCCAAAACCAACTACCCATTTTAAATGCTGTTTTTTTGGGCAGATTCATCATTAAGTTTATTTTTAGGGGGTTGCTTATCATGTATGCAACAACGACATCTCGATTTGAAAATAATGTCCACCGGTTCAAGAAATTTGGTCTGACCAAATAAATATAAATCCAACCCTTTCAAACCGATAATCCTAGAGGGACCGACAGGAATCCGACCGATGTGGTATCTACGGGCTTGCTGGGTCTACTTTGGATCCCGTATGAACAATTTGAGCTGTTTAATAATTTTTGTAAAAAAAAACTAGGTGAGTCTCTGAAATTTCAGCTCAATTCGATATTTATAATATTCAATTCAATCTTTTATTTTTTATTCAAATTTTAGTATCGTGGGCCCCGCAAATCTGTTGATACCCCATTGGTGAGATCCCTGACAGTATGTACAGAAGGTCCCCCCTTTCAAACATAAATGTGATGGGTCCTATTTTGTTCATTAGGGGTCCTCAAACTACTTCCCTTACCAACCATCACATGGGGCTTACCAATTCTAGATAGCAAAGCAGTCCCGGCCTAAAAGGTTCATGCATGTAGGTAGGAACTTTTTGATAATTTAGGTGTTCGGGTTAATTTATGCATATTTTGACTAATCAAAAGGGATCAATCCCGCCAGCCACTTTCAGAGTCTTAATTGAAACCGAAAGAAAGCTCTGTATGACCTGGTCTAAAATAGCTGAAAGAACCTAATAAGTTTCGAAGCTGACGAATAAAAACTTTTTGATTGATGAATCCCCTAGCAAAACACAAATTAAGAAGTTGGCCACCACTTATACAAGTTGCCACAAATTTTCCCTAATTCCCTTCCCCGTCTCTCTGTTTTTTTTTCCTTTAAAATGGATGAGGAAAGAAAAAGATGTAGAAGGCGATGGCGTCTTACCACTTGACAAATTTTGTTTGTTTGGATGATCTTTGTTTTCCTGCAGTAACATATGGCTTAAAGGGAAAACTGTGTCTGCTTTAAAACACAGATTTGAACACAATAGTGTTCGGAACCGCCTTATGCGTGTACACACACGCATCGAATGGGTTCAAACAAAATTGTGTCTGTTTCTGTGTTTTAAGTGTTGCTAGAATTTTCACAAAAACTTTTGCTTCCATCTAAGAAAAGTTGTTTCGGTTCGCGAAATACAATGGGCTGACATTGTCATTGCCCAAATCAATCAAACTTGATTTCTGAACAAAAAGCCCAATGGACAAACTACGTGTGGCGGTCCATAGTCCAGACATTCATCGTTACTGGTTGAGCTGGGCCAGTTTATCTTAAGCCCAAAAATTGTTTTCTTGAACTTTTAGGAGCACAATTCGGCCCATCAATTAATGTGAATAAATTTTTTTGAACAAGAGACAATCTTCATTTCGAAAGCCCGGATGGCATTGCAAAGATTCTATCACGAGATACAAGAATGAACCAAAACTAGCAAATCTAAATACAAGCACATACACTAGAAAGCTTAAACGACACATATTGCGAAAGTAGACCAATAACGAGATTGGACATAAGGGCAGTCAAAGACGTGGGAGTAGAGGAATAAGAAGCACAGATGAAATCAACTACTTACCCACAAAGGGGTGAGCAAGTTCCACAAAAGGATATAAAAAAACCCCTCTGGGAAAGAAATACTAATAAGCCCAAAATAAAAGAGAAAAAAAAAATTCCGCTCACCGGCTTCGACGTGTTCTTGTTCTTTACCTCTCTTGGAACGAAGCTAGAAATCTTAATCAATACGATCTCAAAACCAATTGAGCAGAAATAGAATATGGAAAAATAAAATTATGCACAACCGCTATATTGAGGTGATTGTTCGATGAAGAATTATTAAAATGTAGAGTTATCTCTCTACAAAAATTTATAAGGTTTAGGGATGTAAATTGAGGTGAAAATAAGAAAATAAAAAGAAATCTCCGCATGTAGGGCATCTCGTCGCAAATATATATCCGTGCTGTCATGAAGGCTAGAGCCAGAATGAATAGTGTTTTACGAGATGATATTGTTCGCCAAAAGAATTAATACGATCGAATATCTAAGTTATGGATCTTGATGGAAGTTTTAGGAGCAAATTATTAACATTCGAGAAGTCAAATGTTTGTAACGCCCGTAAACTCTATATTAATCTTCGAGAAACTTCGTTGAGTGAAGTAACTTGTATGACTGGCTCTTCCTCAGCTGCCTCTCTACAAATTTTCGATTTTTTTTTTTGTTGTAAAAATTTCAAGGACTAAATTTTGAAGAGGAGAATCGTATAGATTTGGCTATGAATTTTACCAACACTATTGTTTGCAAAGAATTACGATTTTCGATTTTTACCATCTGCCCCGTTCCGCTATGTTCTTATTTTTTGCTCCCTCTGTTCCAAATTCTTGATACTCTGCGGTTTTACGTGCAATTTTCAATGATATATATCTCTCAATGTATATTATTTTTTATGTTTTTGAAAACATTGATTCATAGAAACAATTGAAATATATCAAACAAGATCCATATTACATATTTTAAACAATATATTTTTGAAAACAATGATTCATAGAAATAATTGAAATCTATTAAACAAGATCCATATTGCATATTTTAAACAATATACATTGAGAGATATAAGCCATTAAAAATTGCACGTAAAACCGTAGAGGACCAAGAATTTGGGACGGTGAGAATAAGTACTTATTTTTCATTTTACGAGACAGGTTATTCTCTTACAATAAACAATGCATACCTTTAATTCCAAAAATAAGTACTTATTTGAAAAAATATTCAAATAACTACTTATTTTTCTTAGCGGAACAGGGCAGCTCAATTACTCTCAATTTCTACAAGTTCTATCTTCCTGCTCATACGTGGTCGACATGCATCCATGTTTAAAAAAAGAAACCCATACTGCAGATATTTTTTTTGACACTTTTTAATCCCAGTTGGTTTTTTTTATTTCTATAAAATGACCTGTCCTTTAAGGACATATTTTCAATTCAGGGGTGGATGCAAAAATTTCCCTAAGGAAATCTAGTATGTCCAGTATTACAATTGTTAAGTGTGAGTTCGGACCATTTTTTATGTCATAACACTCTTCCTACCACACACTCATATCGGATTCATATTCGTAGTTACGGGTCATGTGCGAATATATTAGGATGTAGAATGTTTAACACAACACGTGAAGGTGCCCGTCGAGCATCTTTTAACTTTTCCATGGGGCTACAAGCAGACACGGTTAAGCAATCTTCAGTCATTCCTCACCTGTTTTCTTTGCTTTTTCTTATGGTCGTTAGCAATGGGTTTTGTTGGTCAAATTTCACCAGCATTATTGTCCCAAAATCTAAAGCTTATGGCCCCAGTTAGACTTTGAAGCTTGACTTGAAATAATTACCCTCAGATAGCGATCGACTTTTGTAATCTCGGTTCTAGCAAAAAGAAAGCTAGGGCCTAGGGAGGTAATAAGTAATAACGATCATGAGTCATGACAATTGGAAACCCAACAAGTACTCCAATTTTTTGTTTTGTTTTTTATTTAGGAAAAAAACGAAAACATATATTCATAAAATCAAACAGTACAATGAACTCCTCGGTCTCGAAAATACAATGAAGGACCCGGAAGGTCCAAACAAAAACAAGAGAAAATTAAAACAACAAAATAAACAACCGCAAAAATTAACAGTTGTTATGTTGGAGACTATTGATCCGCTTATAAATGTAGCTTGAAGAAGTTGGAAGAATCACATTGTCATTGGAGCTCATTGTCCCTTTGACCCGATACGGTCTGGTGCCGTCACAATCGTTGTTGAAGAACCCACAAATTTGTCGCCTAGGCTAGTTGAGTCCGAGGGCTAAATACCCGGATCTGGGTGATCACTGTCAATGGAGGGTGGAACTTCTCTCCTGATGACGAGAGTCTCAACCATTGTATGACCATGGAGGGGGGAGAGGAGAGGAAGAGAGAGGGGAGCTGCGGAGAAATCTGTCAGGCAAGGACAAAAAAGAAGGATTTTGACTCAAACGTTTTTGTAGAAAACTGGGATGATAATAACTATTTACCACCTGTAATGTTCCTGCTTAGACCAATCCATTCACTAAAATGTTTTTGTAGGGGATTAAAATTTTCACTAAAATGTTTTTGTAGGGCCGAGTGGCATCCCTACAAAACGGTGTCAAGCGGTTGATTCGGCCCTTCATCTCAAAACAAGCGGCTCGAATAGAATCTGAGCGTAAATAAATTTTAGTCGTCGATTGCTCGATAAATATTTAAACCGTTGATTGCTAATATGAATGACTAGATCGACTACTCTGCACCCCCTTTGCGGAGGTGCTTGGCAGCATCTCCACCCAAAATTTCCTTGAAAATTTGTATAGGTGATCACTCCACCCATATTTCAGATTTTGGAATTCATCAGGTCGGCGGTCTCTATTGTTTTTGCGTGTCCAAAGACTCCAGAAACAGTCTTAATTAAATTCACTTGTCAAATGTCAAGTTTTCTTTTGTTACAAAAAAAAAAATAGAACTATTTAAAAAGTTTAAAATTTCATATAAAGGTTGGCCAAACAATAGAGAGAGAAACACCTAATTATTAGTTTTTTTCATAGCAAGAATTTCAAAAGTCAAAAAACTTACTTCATTATTTTATTATGGTGACGAAAATTGTCATGAAAATCCTTTTCCTATCAATAATTTAAATATATTCCGGTCTCAAATCTTTGGCAAGTCTACGAAGTTAGTATATCAGTTCAGGTGTCATGCTGTCACATCTGAGTGAATCTATTGAACGTTGAAGTTGAAGTTGGAATTTGATTTTTATTTTGCAACAACTGAGATATGAAGGATTATTATAAAAGCTTTTTTGAGGATTAAGAAAATACTTTTTCTATTTAAATAGACCAAATTACACGGGTGCAAACAAGCAATGGTAATAAAAAAAATCAACACATAAGATAAGAATTCAAACCGAATCCTAAAATGAGTGGACATGATTTATGTAACTAATGCAAGTGTTTGAACTAATCTCTTCTATTATTGTTGTTGGATAACACTCTTCTAAAAACCTACTATTATAAAAATATGACCGAGGAACGAATCAAATTACTTGAATTTGAGTTTTGTGTCGGTTCGAACAAACTTTCAAATCATGTTTGAACAAACTGTTACTTTGCTCGTTGTGTAAAAACTTTGAACTATTTGAAATCAGCTTGTGTTTTGCTTGATTAATTCTCGTTTGAGATCAACTCATTTCATAAAGGCAAGGTTGAAATGAGGAAAGGCTCATAGTGGATTTCTAGGCACCCGAGACAAGAAAATGTGTAGTAGTAAGCGACAAAATGCTTCGGAAAAGTGTAGTAAGCGATATACTCCTTATTCTAATAAAAAACCACGCAAAGGAGCAAATGAATAAACAAAATTTGCTTTTGCTATGAAATTATTTTTTAACTTCCTCACTTTCGTAATCGTTAATGTTTGACTATTTTGTTCATACATTTCTCTTGTCCAAAGTAGCCCAACAATGGATATGCTATTTAGTGTACAACAAATATACATCAGATTATGTAGGATCTATTGTGGGTTCCGCACTAATTTTTGAAAATGTACTATTTAAAATATTTCTTTTATAATTTTCGTAAAAATTAACTCATTCAAATATTGATAAATATTTGATCAATTTAAACAATTCTTTTTCCCATGGATTTAGGGACGAAAATCGATAAGACTCTTACCATTATCCGTATCAGCAAATTTTTTTTATAAAAATTCTTAAAAATATATTTTGAACAAATTAAATGACTCCGATCGATTGAGTCTCGGGACTCACCTCGAAGTCCCATGCGATCCGGTGCGCATTCGCGTACATCAAATAGCGTACCCATGGTTTATTTTTTCTGTTTCCAAATTTGTTTTGTCTGAAAACGGAGATGGCGCTGAGTTGAACAACAATTCTCGGTCAATCGTCTCTCTCTCTCTCTCTCTCTCTCTCTCTCTAGGTTTCGTTTTTGGTCTCAACACAAAGCATACATCTCTCTATCTCTCTCCGACCAGCAGAAGGAATGAGGAATTCATTGAAAAAACTGCGAGGAGGATTAGGGCTAATAAGGCATGGAGATGCCAGGGACAGGCGCGAACGTCGTCTTCAACGATCCGCCGCTCAATTGGACGACCTCGCCCGTGCTTCTCAGGTAGTATAATTCAATTCCTTCACGCCTCTTTTCATAATTTCCGACAAACAAAATCTATCATCAGTGAAGCATTTTACAAATGAACAAAAAAAGCTCGAATTTTTATCAGTCTTCGCCCTATCATGATTTGCTAAAACGCTAAAGAGCATTTAGTTTGTCTGAAGTAATACTGTTCAGCCCAAATTTTTTGTAAAATTACCTGAATCTCACTCCAATTCTTGACTCGAACTCATATGAAATTTAGTTTTACTCTAATTTTTAACCGAATCGAGGGAGACTCAAATGGTTACTCGGATTTTTGAAGGCCATTTTGTCCCTATGCCATTAATGAAGCTTTTACTGAAATTTATGCTTATATTTGGACTTGGCTATTGGAGTGGTTCATACCGAATGAAGCTTTTACTCAAATTTGGGTAAAAAATTGAGTAAGGGCTGGAGATGCTTTCTTCATGTCGCTGGAAACTCGAACGGACTTGAAATGTAATTGGGATTTTGGTGTTTTGACTAAGCTTTTTTGGTCGGGGAAAATTAGACTAATAGAATGAGTTAGTTATGGTTCTTACCATTAGGGATGAATTTATGTTGGATGAGGTTTTTATTGCCATGAAAAATGTAGGATGAGGAAAGAAACCCATTCTGCAAATGGAATTCTATTTCAGTCTTCGCCCTACATTGATTTGCTAAAATCATCTACTTAGTCTGAGGATAGGTCGCAGAATGCGCGAGCGTGAGCGTGAAAGCGCTTTCAAAAACTTCTCATGAGCGTAAATTTTGCAAGAGCGCGGGCATAGAGCACTCGTAACTGTAAATCCCCAAGCTCATCTCTGTTTTTGCAAACCCTCAAATGGTAGTCAATTACAAACCACGTTCGAAAGAAGAATTTGCTCAAACGGAATTATTTTTGACAAAAAAAAAAATTAAAGCCATTTTCTTAAAAAATAGCTTTAGCCTGGGACGAGGGTTGAGAGCATGAGCGTAGTTTACTACTGAAGGATTTTGTGACTATGTTCTAAAGTAATGCTAGTTAGGTCTTCTCATGGATGTCTTATTGTCGCTGGAAAATCTAACAAATATGAAAGCAATTCCTATTGGCAACAGGTGAGAGGGGGGAAAACCTTTGAAATTTTGGTGTTTTGAGTAAACTTTGTTGGGTATATTTTCCGAGTTCTTTCTTTTGAGGATGGAGATTTGATAAAATCAGATACAAATTACATGGCCCATAGGTCTGCACAGTTCAAATAACTTTAAAGCAATAAAATTATTATACGGTAGACAGTTAAGCCAAGTTGTTAGGAAGTTAAATAATCTAGTTAATTGTCTCTAAGTAAAGATTTCTTCTCTTTGTAATCAATCGATTGATTCAAATCAAATTTACTTTTGTTCCGTCATATCTACAAAAGTTATTCTAATGAGTTAGATGCCCTTTTTCCTATTTGGGATGAAGTTAGGTTGGATGATTACGGGTTTTCCCTCTTACTTATCCTACTCTTTTATCTGTTATATGTTATCTGTACTTGCAAATGGACTTTCTCTTGGTCTTAAGCATGCAAAGGGGATCAAAGTCGTTGCACTTGATGCTGATAATTTAGGAACAAATTCTTGGATTTGCTGGTAATTGATTTGACGTAGAATGAGGATTCCTGTGGTCAGGTGGAACTTACAGTGAGGATTCCGAAATTGTTTCTTGGGCCTAGTGGAACTTGGGTTTAATAGAATGACCCGACCCGACCCGACCCGACCCAAGTTTCATTCTGGCTGAAAATCAAAGAAAGAAAGTTCAGTTTTGATCCAATCAAAACTGGACAGAAAATGTAACACAGCTTCAGGTGAAGGCGTCTCCAAAAATGTATAGATGTCCTGCCAATACTTTTGGAAAGTGTGTTCAGATAACTCTTCTTGTTGTGCGTGTCGGTCTTATTATCGGAAAACCCAATTTGTGGTAGACCTGCGGTTACCAAGGGTTTCAGCAGCCTAGTTCTCGATTAATGCACATGTAATCGTGGATAACAATTTATTGTTTTTGCTCAGCCGCAAAGAAACTGTACAATCATAATGGTGACTGCGAACTTCGTAAATACGTAGATGCACACCCTATCTGACATGAGTCCTTTAATTTCTATGACTTTCCGCAAGCATGCCAATATAATACTATGCTTAATTTGGTTCAAATTTATGGCAGGACATGGCCGACATGGTAGATTGCTATGATAGCTTATTTTCTTCTGCAGCAGCAACAATGAACAGTGCATATGGTATTTAATTGACTCATTTCCATTTAAATTCTAGATATTGTTAATCTGCTTACTATTCTTGAAAATGAAGAAGACACGATGCTCTTCCATTTGCTTGTCTCAGGCATAGGTTCATAATTAATTTTCTTTCTCATATTTCCTTTTGCAGGTCCTTGTCAATTTTGTATTGTTGACTCATATGACCTGTAGTTGTTTGCAACAAACTTACAAATAAAAAGATTAGATAGTTATATTGAACAGTAACGTTTGTTGATAATATGTTCACCTGCTTAGTTTGTTGCCGCGTTGATTAAGAGGTCCAGTTCATGCCTAGAGTGGGTAAATAGAGCAACTTCATTCATTACCAAAAAATTATCACATTCACTGTTTGTTCAATTCTGGATTTGCCACTTCAATTACTGTGCCAATTAAGCTTCGAACATGCAATATCAATTATTCAAAGGTTTCAGACTCATGCATCCTATGGTTTTGAAGTTTAGAGTTCCTGACTGCCTTATCCCTCTTCTGTTAAGCATGTGGATGTCCAATGCATCCTCAGGTGTCATGACTTAAACTACTACATAAGTGCCTTAGAGTTCCAACCACTATTGTCAATGTTTGCTTTATCTCAATCAGTTGCTTTATCTCAATCATGGTAATGTGCCATGTGCACATAAATTGAATTGGGTCTCTAGGCCTGCCCTCTCTGATGCTATTTGGCTTTGATTTGGGGGCATGGTTCCGCAAAAAAACAGGTATAGGGGGAGGGGGGGCACTGTTTTAGTGGTATTCTGAGAGAAGACACACTTTGTGCATCTTGCCAATGGTTAGGTCTGTCTCCAATCTTTTCCTGCCCATACCCCCAATGATTGGGGACTACATGGGTTCTGTTGTTATTGTTGTTGGAGGTTTAGGTTTTTGCTGACCAGTAGCTGGATCAAAGACGTAGGGGGCTTGTATTCAATATCAAATTATTGATCGACAACCAGACTCGCGATCCAATAGATGACTTCAAGGATGCCTTTAGGACATGCTTTCCAATACACTGGACTACCTTTCTACACTTCTACTCTACATCAAACTAGAGTGATAGAACTGAATAAATAACCAAGAAGCCCATGGTACCATTTAAATTGTGAGATGGACCAGTTTGTGCCAAGAGGAGGTGAATAGGTGAAACTCAAGGATTGCAAGATCACTTTTTCTTCAATTCTTGTTCCATTCGTCCTAGAAAGTAGAAAACCTACTTAATGTAATGAGGAAATTACGCTTGACACGTGCAATATCAATGGCAACCCACTCATATTTCTGTCTAAAGAAATAGTTCCACAGCTATCTAGGTGGAAAACCTTACAAAAAAACTATCCTCAAGTACTAATCATTGGCAATCTGGCATAATAAAATTCACTTCTGTTCTGGAGCGAGCAAAGGAAAAAGGAGTTACATGTCAATCTTGGTTAACTTCAATCTTGCAGTCTTCCATAAAGCTCCATGCTTGCTTACTGCTGCATGTGCTTGTAAACTCCTCTCTAGGTTGAATAATGAGGCATGGAATTTCTCCCTCGTATATTCACTTGTTGCAATAATGTTACACAAGCGTGTTGTGAAACTGTGTCAACTTTAGTGGAAAACTCTCAGCCTAGCTTACTAACCCAAGTTTTCCACGATAATTGCCAACACCCTCTGCGTATGCTAACACGAACTGGATCCACTCCATGGAACATGCGGTTGGGTCCATTTATTTGAAGGCTGCTGAAAAGCAACATTATCTGGTTTTTGACTCGACACTGATCCTAATATTGTGTAATCAATGTAAAGGTTTCCGTTATGCCATGCTATAACCGTAGTTACTTGGGATATTTTTCCCTACACTCATGGAAGGGTGCCCTTTGAAAGGACTGAAGCTACTCATATATCATCAGGAAACCTAGTCTTGTATAATCAAATTGCGTCAGTTTAACTGGTTTACCTGATTAAAACAGTCGAGATGGATAATCAAACATTGTGGTTCGGAGATTCATGATGAATCGCGTCCAGTGGGACCAGTCATTTCCCGAGACACAGTGGACAGATTCGTCCTATGCCAGAGGCTGTTTACATTACAAGTAGCTTCTGTTACTAATCCCTTGAGAAGTGAAGCACCTCCTACAGATCATAAATCATAAATTTTCATAACCATGTATTTCTGCCAATGCTGAATTCAAAACAAAGTTTTCTTAGTCCTACTTTAAAGCAATAACATTTTGCAGATGATGTTTGCCATGTCGTATGTGATATTTCAATCTATGGAGTATTAACCTAACAAGCCGACTCGACTGTTTAACCACGTTAATTCTTGATCTTTTGTGACTTTTATTATTGCTGTATCGATGGTTCTTGATGTCCACTTACCTTCATAATTTTATTTTGGAGGGCTTTTTGAGCAAGAGATCTCATGAATCAATTGCATTTATACAGAATTCTCAGAGTCATTAGGGGAAATGGGTTCTTGTCTTCTTGAGAAGACTGCATTGAATGACGATGAAGAAAGTGGTAAGTGAATGGAGTTTTATCATGTATTTATTTGGTGGCGTTATTTGAAGAAGTTATACCCATTTAGGTGATTCAGTCTTTTGTATTTGCTTTCTTGTACACCCAGTCTGGGCTTCCTTTCGCGGTGAGAATTCGTTTAATATCTGCTATTCTTGTCCATATGAGTTATGCAGTGTATGTGGAATTTGAACTGTGTCTATGGTTTTGTTCCATTTTACAAATCATCTTGAAAAAAAAAAAAAAATCCTCGAACAAAGATAATCCATCCGTCCCCAATTATTGGTCCGTTTTGCACTTTCTGTGGTCCCAAAAAGAATGTCCCTCTTCAAAAGTTAAGGGGCAAAAGTTGGGGACTGTACTCTTTTATCCTTTTCTTTTAAAACCAATAGAAAAACTAAAAAAATAGCAATCCTCAAAATGTTAAGATGATGTGTCCTTTTCAAGAGTAGCACGGAAAAGTACAAATATATGTAGTTTATGATGATGTCCCCTTAATAAGTTGAAATCCCCACAAAGGACCAACATTTGTGAATGGATGAAGTAGTTGTGGAAAGATAGTTGGAACTTCTAAAATATTTTCATGCAACATGTTTCGGTTTTTGGATGATAGGAGACGATTGAGGTATACCTAATCTGCATTACCATATGTGTCTTTCTAGTGCTATGTGAATCCCAGGCATATGTGATCCATCCTGCCTTACCATATGTCCTGATGGTTTTTTCCCTAATTGTTTTTAAGTTACTGTTTTTGAAGGGACAGGGGACAGGGGACAGATGAATTTAATCTTAATGTCTGGTCTATCATTTGTGAATATAGACAATACAATACTGGAAAACTGGAGATTCATACTAATCTTTGTTTCTTCTGGATGAGACTTATTTGCACTTTCAAACTGGGTTGACAAGAAACCAGTTTTCTTGGCTGTCAGTCTTCCTTATTGTTGTTTTATGGTTTTTGTGTGATAATTTGGAATTTTGATCTGTGCTGCTTCTGTTCTCGTGCAGGTGAAGTTTTGCTAAAGCTGGGAAAGCTCCAGTTTGAACTTCAAAAATTACTTGACACTTATGTGGGTCCATAATTGTATACATTGTTTAAAGCCCTTTCCTTTTTTAAGCCTTGGTCATGATAAGTTCTTGAATTCTTTTTCAGCGTGCTCATATGATCCGGACAATCTCGATCCCGTCGGAGTCCCTTCTTAATGAACTTCGAACTGTTGAGGTTTGTTCTTATAAGCTATTTGATGCAATCTTCAAATGTCAAGAGTTGGCGGTTTCTTTGTACCATACCTTAATTCTCAACTTCATTGTCCAACTGTTACTTGGTTATCCTACACTAGATGCTTTACACACCCTCTGTCAAAGTGTTTTTCCCTTTAAATGTTGGACTCCCTGAGATAGACAAATTTAACAGACGGAGTAATTATTCTGTTTCTCTGTTTTCATCTTGTGGATCCCAGTTATCCAACCCTCATAATGTTTGTTGTCGAAGTCATGCTGACAATTTTCTAGTGGTTTGGCCTATTGGGGTGACGAATCGACCCCAAAACCTCCCTCCCATGCTCCCTAGTTAGAACCACCTAGTAACCTCGCTCCCATAGAGAAATGAGCGCGTTCCTGTCTGGGATAGAACCTTTCCAAAAGAAACAAAAGAAGAGCTACCAAGTAAGAGAAAATATGAAGCAATGATAATATAGTTATTAACTTGAGTTGCTTGATTAAGTAGTCTAGAAACAATATTTACTCATACTTACGAAAACCCATCTGCAACTAAGCTCTGAACTTGTGGGCATGGTTCAGATGCTGTTTTGTAAAACTTTCATGGCAAAATTTTGCAATGTCCTAGGCTCGTAGCATTGTTGAGTTGCTAAAAAGACATCTGATGAGTAGATCCAGTGATTCAGCATGGATGTTTTAACACTATGTCAAGATACTGAACTTTGCCAGCAGTGAATGTAAACCACCTATATCGCAGGAACCTCCTTTTGAACTTCATTCTGGGATTGATATCTCCGTTAAATGAAATGACTGAACCAGGGGATCATTTGTGCTCCCTCTCTGGACAAGAATGCTTTATCTTATTTAGCTGTTATCAGTTTAGGAAAGAAGCCGTGGAACTTTCTTTTCCTCCAACCTCACAATATTGGAATGCATGCTTTCTGCAATTATGATTTTGAAATTATAACTCCTATGACTACACACAATAATCCTGCATACATTTTGCTTATAGCGTCTGCTTATCCTTGATAAGATGTCTGTCCTTGCAAGAATGTGAGTCTTTGCATAGAGAATTTCAGATTGCCCACTGGGAGATTTTAGTTCTATCAACCAAAACATATCATGAGTATATGGGCATTGAAGCATTTAAAATAGTGACGGTCAAAGTTTTTTTCCCCTTCTATCTTAATGCAGGAGATGAAGAGACACTGTGACGAGAAAAGGTACAACTTTATTTGTCTATTTAGCTTTAGATAGATTTACATTCTTTGATCTTCGAAGTTCGGTATTCTAACAGTGGATTCATATTTCACCAGAAGCGTATACGAATACGTGTTGCAAAAATACAGAGAAAAGGGGAGGTCGAAAAGCAGTAAAGGAGAAAATTACTCTTCTCAGGACGTTAAAGCAGCTCATGATGATTTTGATCAAGAGGCAACTATGTTTGTGTTCCGTTTGAAATCTCTAAAGCAAGGACAGTCGCGAAGTCTTCTTACGCAGGCAGCTCGGCACCATGCTGCTCAGGTTTTCTTCTTCTTAATAAACTAGGTACTGTTTGGTTTGCTGTCATGATTTGGGAGGATGGAGTGGTCATTCCTTGGCCTCCCAGTGTAATGGTCATTGACAGAAATTGGTGAATGATGATTTCATTCGTAGTGTACAATTTGTCATTTTTTTTAGAGAAACCAGATGCCGGATTGAGCACTACAATTTGTCCAGATTTCATTCTGATTAACCGAACACTCCGTTAGTGCCAGAGATCATTTAAATTTTGTTGGATGATCAATGATATGCCTTCTTTCGTGCTTTAAAACAGTTGTGCTTCTTCAAGAAGGCCTTCAAAATGCTTGAGGCAGTTGAGCCACATGTGCAATTGGTCACTGAACGACAACATATTGATTACCAGTTCAGCGGACTTGAAGATAATGATTCTGACAACGATGATAGTAGTGACGAGGATGATGATGAGGACGATCGTGACTACAATGTGAAAGATGATGGTGAATTGAGTTTTGACTACGGAAAAAATGACAAGGGGCAAATTGTTATTGCCACACCAAGAAGCTCAATGGAGGTGAGAATTTAAGCGTGTTCTTGTACTACCAAGAAAGATCAAGTATTTCCTTCTTCTATGTTTTCTTCAGAAAATTGAAATTTTAAATGTCAAATAACCAGCAAAATTACATTATGGGGCCTAATAGCAAAAAGAGTTAGACTTTGTGAATTTGTCCTTTCCATTTGAGGTTTGGAAGTGTGGTTTCTCTATCAGGCCCATTGTGGAAGGCAATGATGGTGGGTCATACCAAACCATTTATTCGTTTTTACTCATGTTAGGTTCTTTCTTGTTTTTACAGCCTTTTGAAACTAAAGTTCCTCATCTCATTTACCTTTATGTCTTTTAGTGTGAAAGGTTTGAGTCTGAAAGATCAATAAAAACCACGAGAAGAAAAACACATTTTTAATAGAATTGGGGTCCTAACTCTTGCATTATGTGTCATCATGAGACTCATGACAATCTATGGACACGGTCTTAGCACATTAGAATTTCTCTTTTGGCACTTCAAAGCAACTATAAGCACCCTTGTGGTTTGGTGATACGGTACAGTGAGTCTTTATGCCATTAAATATTACTTCGAAAACTGGAGGATGAGCTAGTTAAGTATCTAAAGCTTGGGCCATAGATGGTGATGGCCTTGACAATCACCTGGAGATCCATAAGAAAGAACTGGACATTGTTACGTGCCAGTCCACAGACTATCATGTAGAGTTGGAAACTTCTGATTCTTCAATCTTTTTATGTGTTGATGTAGTTACATGGAAATTAATTTGCTCCCTCAGTTCCCTTTTCAAAAATTTGCACTTTCCTCGTTAAAAATATAAAAAGTAATTTTGAACATTTTTTTTCAAATTTTTCGCACCGATTAAAAGATCTACTTTAGTTGTTCTACACACACAAGGTAGAGTTGAGTGCTTTTGATTCGTACAAGAATCTTACAGTATTAGCCATGGAAGCCAACTTCTTGTCCTAGAAAAAGCCCATTTTTTTAGAAGGGACCAATAAAAGGGAACGGCGGGAGTATCTCAGTCAGCTTTACATACTGAAATGCTTGCATTCTAATGTGGTCTCAGCAATCTGCATTATGTCTTATCGGCTCTCACTCTAATATGCATAATTCCCTGCAGGTGGACAGTGTGGAATCTGTGGACCTTACATTTCCACAAGTTGCTACGGTCGATGCAGCTAAGGTATAGAACGTGAAATCTTATTCTTTGATAACACATGAAGTTCCTATATCTGGAATGAAGATGCAGATTTGTTTAGTTGGACTTAGTGAGGAGTGGTAATAAACCCCTTGCGCTAAAACGGTTGGTATGGCCCCACTGCCTGAGCCTTCCAAACTGGAGGTCATAGGATTGAAATGTGCAACAAACAAACTAAGGAGCTGTTATTCCTCAGTCGGTTAATGCTCTGTACATGTCTGATCCATGGTAGTTAATTTTTAATGCTTGCGAATACTAGTACTTTATGCTAGAGTATTCATTTTAAATAATTTAGGCTGCTTCTTTTGCTGTTCTTTTCGGTGGACACCATTGGCAATATTATTTTTCTTTTTCAATATATGCAGGAAAGTCAAGTAAGAAACCACGGAAGGGATTCTTTTGCCTCCATCGGGGAACTTAAGGCAAGCAGCCAATCAGCACCACTTTCTGCTGAGAAGAAATTTGATCCTGCTGAAAGGTTTAGACAACTACGCCCTTTATCCTCACGGAAGTACCACTCTTATGTACTTCCCACACCAGGTGAAGCAAAGGGTCCAGTTTCGTCTGGACCAGATACTCAAACTCCTCGAACAAGATATGCAAGTTTGAGCGGTCCTTTAGAACAGAAAAAAGGCGAAAAGATGTTGGGAAACGAGAAATTATCAGGATCTACTGTCTCAAGTCAAGATTCAGTACTTAGAGAGAGCAATAATAATAGGAATTCGACTGTCTTACCCCCTCCTTTGACTGAGGAGCTCTCATCAAAGAAGCATGATCAATCTGTCACTTCTGATGCTAAAAAAATCAGAAGATATGCTTTCTCTGGTCCATTGACTGGTAAGTCATGGCCAAACCATCTTGGTTTATCTGCTAGTGGACCTATCGCCTCAACTGGACCACCTATGTTATTTTCTGGACCTATCTTACGTACTCCAATGCCTCCACCAGTGTCATCACCTCCAAAACTCTCTCCAAATGCCTCCCCTACTTTCGTGTCATCACCTAAAATAAGTGAACTCCATGAGCTTCCTAGACCCCCAGCCAATTATAAAGCTCCCAAGTTTGCTTCAGGACCTTTGAATAGGATTGGTTATTCAGGCCCCTTGGTATCTAACCGTCAAGAAAATCCTTCTGCAAATATTTTGGTGTCCAGTAGGGCATCCCCACTGCCAACACCTCCTCAGACATTCCCACGTAGTTTTTCCATACCGTCCAGGGGGCAGAGTGGGAATATATCTGTGTCCGCACCATTGGGAGCACCACAACCTTTGAAGATGGCTGAAGAGATTGAATCGCCTACTCTGACACCAATTTCCTTATCAAACAGTCAACCTAAATCAACCAATTCATAAATTCGAGGTAATTAAGAAACCCACTGCTTATTTCCTCTTGGAGTTGATTGATTGGTGTTTAACCCACTTATGTATGTCAGACTCTGTCTGAACTTGAATTGAACCTTTTTGGCACCATGTTAAATAATCTCAATTGGGAACATGCTTGTTCAGTCACATGTTTTTTGTGGTCAAAATTTTTGGTATGTTCCATCGACTCCTTTTATGCACTAATTGCACGTTATGTGTGGGGTGCTTTGCTTTACAAGCATGGCTAGTTGGAACTTTTTTGTTTTCCAATGGAAGTTGAGCTTTTTAATGTTGAGGATTGCAAATTTGTTCAACTGGATCATTCCTGATCGGGGAAAGCTCTCATTTTGCACTAAATTTGGTATTAGAGTCTCACTCTCGCATTCCTCACTAAATGAAGTTCGTGCTCTTTTTCACTTGGCTTAATGGTGTATGTGGAACACTGGAGGTATACCATGTTTTCCTGGGGTTGTCTCGTATACTTGATATATAGAATGTGTAATAGTCCGAAATATGCATGTTCCTAATCTAACTTTGAGGTAGTTGCCTGTGTGACACCTGTTGTCCATATTAGGATATATGCTCGTCCTCTGCAAATCAGAGGGGTACAGAAAAAAGTCTATTTACTCTATTCTAAACTTGTAAGAAGTCCCCATATAAAAAGGATCCTGTGATTGATGAATTCTGGGATATTTGTTTGGTTGGGACATTTTTTTGGTTTCCTGAATTTCTTTCGTCGGTGCATCCTCCTATTACTGTATGCAGATACCATCATGTTCACAGTCAATTTAACTTGAGTAATTTGTTGCAAAGGAAATATCTGGATATCATGATTTAACCAGTATTCAAATGCTTAAGTTTCTATTTCAGCAGATTTATGCATGCTTATGTCCTTTCAGCTATGAAATTATAGTTTCGAAGTTCTGAATTGTGATTACCCCCACTGACACAGGTAGAGGCTCATCCCGACTTGATGATCTTCCGGAGATTTTGTTTTCAGGTACAGGTGCAGATTTGCAAATAGTTCGTTTTTCATTAGTTTTCTTTATCATTTTAGTCTTTGTTGATCCTGTTATTCTTGCGCACAAAAATATGCGCTCATTTACTCCCTCGTCTTCCGCACAAGGGGGAATTTTGTATGAATCTTCTGTTTATTTTCTGTCGTTACCAATCCGGCTTCGGTTGTATAGGCCAAATTTTAAACAGATGCTTGTTGACAGATCAGTGCGTTTGCAGACCAAATTACTCCCCATCAAAAGGAAAAAGGGCCAATCTACTAGTAGTGGTCACTAGTTGAAACAGAAAGTTAGAATTCGGCATTGGTCTTCCTTAATGTTCCATTCATGTACTTCCTCCATCCCATAATGTTTGTTCGGTCCGCAAAACGAGGACATAAAAATAATACAAATTTTTCAAGAAAAATCTAATTTTTTTTCAATAATTTACTAGATATCGATGAGCTCTTTAAATTTATGAAAAATTTTTGAATTTTTTCTTGAAAGAAATGTATTATTTTTTAGTCCTCATTTTGCGGACCGGACAAACATTTTGGGACGGAGGTCTTAACAGATTCTGACAGAGAAAATTAGTTTTACAAAGAATCACTGACTGTTATTTTGTGCATATCATCTCACTATTCCAGAGGAGTTCTTCCTAGGGTTCAATTTTGTGTTGGATCTTGGATTTGGAGATGGGACCTTTTTGAGGGGGAAAAAACCCCGTAGACTGCTCGTTGCCCTCGGCTTATTGCTCAACGAATTCAAGATCCAAACAGAACATCCTTTCCTCGAAAAAAAAAAAATTTGAATATTCAAAACACAACGTTAATCGACCATGAATACATTTGGCAATTGGCATATAAGATTCTTGAGATCCCCAATGTGCACTCTTTATAGTGCTACTTACACAGACACCACTGATTATAGATTCAACCACAGATGGCTTTGCATTCGTTTGATGCATGTGGGTGTTCCAAAACATCTGACGTCTGCAAAGACACCTGTGGTCGGTGTTTGTAACATATCTATTGGGATTTGTCCCACATCGGTTAAATATTTCATCCAAAAACTAGTATATGAGCTTGGGCAGCCTCTCCACTCTTTGCCAATTGGTTTGGAGTTGGATGCTTTAACATGGTATCAGAGCTAGAGTTTCGGAGGCTTTTCCCCTTTGTTTGTGCCATAGTTGCACTTTATTTCATTGTGATTCGTGTGTTCCGAATCCTTTGTTGACCTCTCCACGTGCGAGTCAGGGGTTGCACGTGCAGGGGAGTATTGGAATTTGTCCCACATCGGTTAAATATCTCCTCCAAAAACTAGTATATGAGCTTGGACAGCCTCTCCACTTTTTGCCAATTGGTTTGGAGTTGGATGTTCCGTTTCCATTTTATACGCCGCCACCTACGACACTACGTGGAACTGAGAGTCATAGGCATAAACAGTTATATACTCCATATCACATCTCTTTACAACTAAAACAGAACATGGAGTTGAGAATAATACTCACTTCACCATACAAGGAATCATATTCTGAGAGCAAATTACTACTACTAAACAGGTCCCTTCGAGGACATCCGATATAATTGGATCGATACTACTACCAAACAGGCATAAACAAAACTGCAAAAGCAACGACCCTATGTATCTCAGTTGCAGCCTCCAGCGTCGTATCTCACAAATCCCATTAGTTCTGGTCCTTCTAGTTTCGGGTTATTCACGAAACTGCATCCAAAACAACAAAGAAATTTCACAAAATTAAAAGAAGAAACCAAAACTTGAAGCTATTGAAATGAAATGCAAAGGGGTGAACAAGACAAATCACCTTTCTTCTGTGAACTTAGAAAACGAGCCTGAGGTTGGAATGGTCCCACACAGATCATTGTTGGACACATCCCTGCAAGGAGAAAGAAGGATCAGATAGCAAATTTAAGAAGGGGATTTTGGGGAAGAGAGAGAGAGAGAGAGAGAGAGAGAGAGAGAGTAATTACAAGATCTTAAGGTTTCCAAGCTTGGTCAGTTCCCTTGGGATTCTTCCTGTCAGCCTGTTACCATTCAGTCGCCTGCATTTTTTCATTACGTGAGACAGCAGCCACATTTATGCAGACCCATGATGATTAGAGCAAAAAAGTTCTTAAAATTTTGAGTTTATTCAAGCTAAGCTTTGCTAGTTAGGCGAGTCGATCAAACGGGTTCTAATGGAATCAATCACAGGTCGATCTTGAGTATCTTGAATTTTTTATTTTCCGTCGTAAGGTTAACAAGCTGCGTCATACACTTATTTGAGCATGTTTGAAAGTTTAAAAAGCTTCAAATTAATCATGAACGAATTTTTAATGAGTGAACAAGAACTCTAACTCAATCAATTTGGATCCTTTATCAACCCTAATCAAAACCTTATAATTGTAGTAATAGAGAAACACACAGTGGCACCAGAGCCAGGATTTGGCAAAAGGGGTGACACAAAAATTTTTTTTTTATCGGCAAAAAGTCAGTATTTTTGGAATAGTTAAATTGCGAAGGAGGTACTTACAGAAATCTGAGGTTGGAGAGGCTTGAGAGTGATGGAGGGATAGACCCAGTAACGTTATTGTGGTAAAGATCCAAGCTAACAAGGTTCTTCAATCCTCCAAGTTCATTAGGGATTGGGCCCACCAATTTGTTCATGTACAGTTCCCTGTACATTATTCACACCAGCAAAAAACCAATTATTATTTTTTCAATCAAAAACCAATCAATTCAGCAGTTATTCCTAAGGCCATTAATTCAGACACCAACCAATTGAACTACTACTACTACTATCTAGTGCCATCAATTCGCACCAAATTTATCATACTTTGAATGGTAGAAAGTCTGAGCAGCCGGACGCAGATTTATTCATAGAGTTCATAGAGTCGATAAAGCAACGAGGACTTCGTGGGTCAGAAGTCTATTGCACCGAAATCTTGGTATACTCATGTACTAGGTGATTTTCAGCCGCAGAATCGGAATCTCAAAACATGATCTTGCGGCTGAAATACACTTGGTACATAGGCACACCAAAATTTAGGCACAGAGGGATCTTGAATGGACTCCGTGTGCATCGGGCTTATTTGCACCATTATATGCATGTACCATTGTTCTTGGAAAAATTACTCCATAGTATCTCTGATCTGACCGGCTGATGGCCTGACGAGGTAGGTGAGATCTATCGCAATTGAGAATTTTTTTGGAAATAAACTTTTAGGCTTCGCCTTTGTTAATTTTGCGCTTAATTTTTGTGAATTATTGATTCGTCTCGTCAAGTCAAATCAAAAAAGTAAAAAATTATGACTTTTGGGAATTTTTCTTGAATATTTCCGAATTTCCGAAAATATTTGGGTTTAAGAAGAAGAATTTTATTTTTCTGATTCCTCTCGTCTAGACAAATCAATAATCCACAAAAGTTATGTGCAAAAATAACAAACGAATGCAAAAAAAAAAAAAAAAACAAGGACAAAACAAGAAAAAGTCTCAAAAAGCTTAGCGGAACAAGACCTTAATTATCCTAGTTCACCCAAATAAAAACAAATTCTCCTTCAAATTATAATGTGTGCTATATATGGTAAATTACTTACAGATACTGAAGACGTTCAAGCTTCCCTAACTCTGGAACGATTTTGCCATAGAGCTTTGCATTTCCAAGGTCACTGCAAAAATGCATATGGTTATCCTTAGGGTTAAAAAGGTAATATGGATGTTGATTTTGCCATAAAACATGCAAGGAAAATTAATATTTTGACCAAACTGCAATATTAGATCAACTTAAAAGGTTAAAACCAGCTCTATTTTTTGCTTTTTTTTTTTTTACTACCCATTAAACTGGAGGTTAAAACTTGTAAACAAATCGAAGATCACTCGTTAGAAGCTTGCTCGAGATCCGTTTATTACATAATAAACAAACTAAGCAAACCAAATTGGTACTTGGCTTGTTCAGCTTGTGATGTATTAAAAAATTCAAGCTGCTCGAGTAGAACTGTTTGAGACAAGTTTGACGGACAAACAAATTAGATTTGAACATATTTTTAAAGCTCCTTAATTTTCAAGCACTTTCTGAACACACACACAGAGAGAGAGAGAGAGAGAGAGAGAGAGAGAGAGAGAGAGAGAGAGAGAGAGAGAGAGAGAGAGAGAGAGAGAGAGAGAGAGACTAACAGGCGAGTGACCCGATTATCAGAATCACAAGTAACGTGGAACCAAGTACATGGATCCACCAAAGTCGGATCCCAACTCTGCAGCACATTATGTGGGTCATTCACAGCCCTCCTCAATGCATACAGAGCATCCCCTGTTTTATTCACAACCACCATTACCAATTGAAATAGCAAAATAAATATTCCGAAGTACCCAAAAAAAGAAAAAGCAAAATAAAAACGTAGCTGCTAAATGTACTCACTGTTTAATTAATACTAGTGTATAAAGTAATCAAATTGAATTGGGAAAAAAATGGAAATTCTTTGGTAATCAGATCTCTTGCAATTCTTTGAAGTATTACCTTCTAGATTTGCAGTTGTGGGTGGTGGTGATAGTAGAATTAGGAGGAGAAGAGAGAGATGAAACAGAATCTGGATGGCCATTTTCTGGGGAAACCTTGAAGCGTTGTGGGTGGAAGTTTGAAAGCCTTGCCCACTTAAAAAGAGTTGAGCTTTGTTCGCAAGAGAGAGAGAGAGAGAGAGAGAGTTGTATATGTCTATCTTAAGGTAGGAGGTGGTAAGGAATCTAAGAGGCTTTGTTGGGAAATTTATGGAGCACCCATTTGTTTTATTTTATTTTTGGCCAAAAGATAGTGGAGCACCCATTGTTATTGTGGTTTGACGTTTCTCCGTAAGCTCGAAATTTCCCCCTCCTTAAATCCAAGGGTACAAGTCACTGGAATCTGGGGTTACCCTCTTGCGGCCGTAGTATCGTTCGTACCGGAGTGCTTGTGGAGCATTGAGCATTGCTCCATAGGCTTTTCACGTAATACGGTGTTGTAGTTTTCAACGTAATATGTGCGACGCTGACAACATTGCGTTATGCGAAGCATCCGTCATGCAATGCTCTATGAGCACTGAGAATATATTATCAAATAACTCAGTGTTGCCACAAATATTATACTCTCTCCGTCCCTAAATAAGTATTTTGCGCGTAAAATTAGGTCTTCAAAAAGATGCATTTGTTCCGTTAAAAAATTAATTTTTTTTTACAAATCAATAGATAACAATGAGTTCTATTAAATTGTGAAAAAAAATTAAATTTTTAATCAAAAATATGCATATTTTGTAAAGCCTAAATTTGCGCACCGAACACTTATTTAGGGACGGAGGGGTACAACTTTTGTTAGTAGGTTTGCATCGTTTGGGAGACGTCCAACTACCGATATGAATATTAATGCTCTTTACCACTTGCGTTCAATCGTAGATTCAACGCTAGACGGAGTGTTGCTATATGTACCGACAAGGGGAGGGATTTCGTACGACGGCCGCCGGCGGGCCATCTCCGGCCACCGGACGGCCAATCCGAGCCGTCCAAAAATTCTAAAAAAAAAAACAGAGGGGCCTTGTTTGGGAATCAATAGCATCCAAGGTGTGTAGGGTGCTTGATCCGAGCACTCTTTTTCGTATATATACACGTATATACATACATACACGAAAAATGGGTGCTCGGATCAAGCATCCTACACATCTTGGATGCCGTTGATTCCCTCATAGGGGCTCCTCGGTTTTTTTTTATAGAATTTTTGGACGGCTTGGATCGGCCGTCCGGTGGTCGGAGACAGCCCGCTGGCAACCGTCGGTACGAAATCCCTCCCCGGTTGGTACCTCTATCATTTCTCAGACGGAATGTCAAACAATTAACTCAATATAGTACTACTAGTTTTTAGGCGGAGGCAGATTCTCTGCAGTTGGACCGCAGAGAATCCATGTAGTTCAATCACAGCAATTCATCTTCGCATCCAACGATCTAAACTTTGAGAAACTTTTCCGGGAATTTTTTTTTAAAATCTTGACCGTTCAAAACACTATTTGACGGCTGCGAACACTCTAATTAACCGCACCTCTACAGAATGTTTGGATTATATACTAGACCAGATCATGGATTCATAAGATAGTACGAGGGTTTTTCAATCGTTAACTTCAAAACTTCAGAATTAGTCGAGATACAGTACATCAGATCATTAAAAGAAGCAAATACAGTACCAGTATCATGCAATAAAACACGAAAAAACACATCTTATAGATTAGAATATATGATATATAAATAGAAACATATGTATAGGGAAATGATAATGCATGCCAAAACCGTTTTTGTTAGTGTCAAAATTCTAATGCATAAAAAGATTGTATCATGTGCAGTGTACAAGACTTTTTATGCGCTGTACCAAAAAAATAGTTTTGACATTACTACTATCCTATGTATAAAGATACATATATATAAAAACAAAAAAAGATACATATAAAAATGTTTCACGTGCACCACACTGTTGGAAGCTTGTGAATGTGGGTGGGAGAATCAATACGATGTTTTGAATAATCGTGTCGGAGCCAAAAACCAAAGGATTATTGAGACATGGGCAGCTCACATTTCCCTACCTTCGCACTATCAATTTCTTGATAAATATGCACAGCAACAAGATCGAGTATAAAGTCTTTTTTGTTTCATATTAGCACATGCCTCGACTGATTTTGGGGCTCTGAAGTCAATAACAGGCTAAACTCTCCAGTGAGCTCAAAATTTGGAATGTCTAGGCTCTAGCCTCCGTAAAATTCAAACATCTGACCTTATAAAGGACAATTACTTATTAGTTTTTTCATGTCCACTAAGCCAAACTACTTGGGTTATGGGTACTTCGAAATTCGCGGTGGTCGGGGGTGTGCGTTCAGTAATTTCTTTCTGTTTTTTTTTTTTTTCCTTGAACATGTTATTTCTTGTTTCCAGTATTCTGTTTTCAAAATTCAAATACGTCAAATCCCCATGGTAGTGTTCTCGTTTGCCTACAAGCTTTTGAAAAGAAGAAAATCATGATGTTCGGTTGTCAAACCAAAACTAGTTAATTTACCACAATTTTTCACTGCACTTTTTAAAAGTTACTTTTGCATTTTCAAATACGTCTTCTGGGTGTTTTCCAATCGGTAAGAACGATTTCAGAAAAGATTACTGCATAATCGATTGAGTTTGAAAATTGTTTACCGGACGATGTGTTTGTAATTTGTGAAGAAACAAGAACATGCAACAAAAAAATAGAGACAAATACTCCTACTAAGCAAGACCTATTTTCAAATTTTATACTACGAAAATGAGCTTTCTTTGAGAATTACGCTTGAACAAGAGAAAGCTTCTGACAGGGTCTTTGTACGGGATTGAGGATGGTGTTGTGCATTGGTTGGGGTTGACCGTGTTTCCTTTTCCTTACATCCAAACTGAGTCGGGAAGACAATATATTTGTTAATCATGATTATGGGTCTAATTTTTAATTTGAAAAAATCAGCCGATTCTGTTTTGGTTTCAGCTTTATAGGATAACTGCACCAAAAATTGAACCGTAACCAAAACCGAACCGTAATATAGTCACGAAAATACCCTTATGTATTTATTATACAATGATCATCAAAGCTAGAATTGAAAATGGATTCACTCTATGAGATGTTAATTGGTCGCCCAAAAGCACAAGGAGTAAAGATTAATACCCTCATTGTT